>NC_045560.1:36985000-37287500 GCF_009819795.1 Aythya fuligula | reverse complement strand
AATTTGTAAAACTCTTATTTTAGCATTAGTGACCTGTTTCTAAAAACTTTCATTACACGAGATTTTAACAGATGGTAGTCTGAGCTTTGTTGCCCTGCAAGTTAGTTCTCCCTACTTACACAAACTTAACAAGTTTCTAAAATGTCACTTTAACCCTTTTCCATACAACAACTTAGTTGTAATGGCCTGGTTATGAAGTAATGTCACTCAAATCACAGCTGTTCCAAAATATAATCAAATTGTGATCCAACTGCTGTCATTACCCTCAGCTAGTTTGCTGCAGGTACCAAATATAGAGGTTATACATGTGATCATGTATTGTATCCTTTAAGGAGATCTGGATAGTTGCAAGAGAAACGCAGAGCTACTTCCCAGAGTTAATATCAACAAGTACACCCAGGCCAGACTTGTACCACAGTTTTAACATTTGCTTGCATGCATTTGTGTGTGCATTCAGACTGTTCTCATTCTGCCTTTTCCTTCGTGTGGCTTTAACAATTCTGGTTTTAAGAAAATGTCTAACATTTAAAAAAGGCAATGGAGTATCCATGTAAATTCTTTATTTGTGGGCTGTTTCTTCTGTTGGCATACTCTTGCTCACGCTGGGTTTTACATCATGTTGAACTTGGTCTATCCACAGGTTGCCACAATACCAGGCAGCCCTCTCACAGCCCAGGAATTGTAAATGGCTCTTATGTGGCTAGCCAAGGCAGGAACCCAATCAATGAACTGATTCAACACCAAACCAACCCACCACAACAGCAAGCAATGCTATGGGAGATGATCAGGCTGGGTAGACTGACCTGCACAGCTGAACCAAAGCCTCGAAGGATGGCAGCCATCCTAGCCCCAAATGGGGATAGGGAAGGAGGTGGCCTTTGCCACCTCTTGTTGGCTCCCCATAATACAGTAAATGAGCTTTCATGCAGATTTGTACGTTCTTCTTTCTCTTTATAGATGCACTTTGCATTTTTAAGGTTTTAATGTGCTTTACACTGTAAAGTCTTTAAAGTTAATAAATGCTCTGAAACTCAGTATTCCATTTCCTCAGGCAATTGCAAACTTTTTCCTAAGATTTTGCTTTCCCTTTATAGGGAACAATCTGCCCTGTGTACACCTTAAGGTTTACCCATTTGTATTCCCCATGACTCAACTTTCTTTTCAAATTCTTTCGTCAGCTGTCACGTTAATCAGTTGAGATTCAGATGTCACATTAATCAGTGTAGTCATGTCCCATTTGTAGTAATCATCTAATCTGAGTCCAACATAATATTCCAGTCAGTGGATTTATCTAGCTCTTGAACTCAGATAATTTTTCCTTTCCATGGATGAATTCTCTTTTATTCAGAATGTGTGCGCTTTGGGCTGGTCTTGGGTGTATTCTTTTCATTTTTGCAGACTAACTTAAAAACACCTGATTTTCCTACAGCCAAAAGGGTGTTTCCCCCCTCCCCCCCCCCCCCCCCCCCCCCCCCAGTAACTGGACATACTGCATGCCTGTGCTTGCTCCCACTTGTGCTCCTGGTTGTCTGGTTCTGTTGGCAGGTCTGTTCACAGGCTCTGTAGAACAGGCTCATTGAGCTGCTTGTGCTCCTTGCTGTCTGATGGCCTTCCCAGAAAAACCTGATGTGGTCTGATGGGTATGTTCTGTATATCAGATTAATCTTCATGTTTCTTCTAAGTTTAAATCCAGCAAGTCTTAAAGAAGTTTTGGATCTCTGGTCTCTATTAAAATACTGACATGACTAAAAGACTTCATAAGTGGTTGAGGACAAAGTGTTTGACTGCACAACTGATATCCTTTGTTTCTCTGTACCATAATTTTATATAGGCTACTTGTAGGAGACTAGAATAGTTCAGTTGGAAGGGACCTTCAAAGATCATCTAGACCAACTACCTGACCTCTTCAAGGCTTACCAAAAGTTAAAGCATGCTTTAAGGTATTATCCAAATATTTCTTGAATGCTGAGAGGCATGGGGCATCAACCATCTCCCTAGTAAACCTGTCCATGTTTGATCACCCTCATGGTGAAGAAAATTTTCCTAATATCCAGTCTGAACTTCCCTCACCATAGTTTTGTGGTGTTCCCTTGACTTGTGATGTCTGTGTTCAAAACTTCTTCCATTACTTGTTGCATTTCTGGAAACAGGATGTAAAAGATTCTTTTAATTTTTTTTTTTTAATTTCTATCCCCAAATAGAAAAACCTTAACAGTGAATTAGGCAGTGTGGTTAGGCACCAGCTCATGAGAACTGAGCACCAGAACCTGTGACTAAGATGGGCTGTTGATATAACTAAGAAACACAAAAAGGAAGTGATTTAAATGGGAAAGATAGAGCGTGTCTGTCTTCAGAAGTCTCAAGTCGAAGCTCCGCATGGCTAACTGAACTGGTTCTTCTACACTGCTGCACTTCAGCTTGAGAGCTAAAGACTGGGCAGCCTTACAACTTCAACAAAGAATAGGGTAGCTCTGCTATTGATTTGTAAAGGTGAAAAGCCCAAACTTGCTTTTGTTTCATCTACACTTGCAAGCATCTGATTAGCTCTTCAGGAATGGGTGTCACAGCTTTTCTCAAGGACAAAATAAGAACTGAGCAATGGTTTCAGTATTCAGCTCCCTGTCCTACAGTCTTGTGGCTGGTGCCCCCATCTATTACTATGCATTATGGCTTTAAATAAAGTGACTCAAAACTAATAAAATAGTAGTTTCCATGAAGTGGTGTGCTCTTGCTTTTCCACTGAACAGACCCAGAAATACTTTGGCTCATGTTAGATAACATAGTGAAAGAGAAAATGCTTTTCCTTTGATCCATAGAGTTTGAACTGCAATGTAAACCAGATGGAAAAATCCCATAGGATAATTTTCCCTTCTTTTGACCATTGAGGGCCATCAATCCAATCACATGAGCTCAGGGAGCCCTTGAACAGCTATGGCATATTTACAAAATGAGTTGGACTGAGAATTTTATTGTTTGAACACAGTGGCTGCATGGAAATAATTTAATGATATACCTATCATATAGTCTGAGAAAAGGCTGAATTGTATAAAAGACCTTTCACTCTGACATGAATCTGAGACAGGGTGACTGGGGCCAGGAAATCAGGAAATTTGTGGAATTCATAGCTCAACATGCTTTATTTTTGGTTGCCTAAACACCATAGGCAGCTCGGCACTTCAGCGTCGGCTGTACTTCATTTTTTTGTCATGCCCTACTGCAAACAATTTTAATAAAATGTGCATTAAATTAATCCCAGTTTTACCGAAACAGTTTCAAAGGAACATAAAACAAATTGTAAACTGAAGTGGAACAATCCTGAAACACAATAAGCTTGTAACAGGCTGTTTATCAGATGCATATGTTCCACCTTTAGGTTTTATGTGCTGAACAGGTTTCCTACAGGTATATCTATGCTGCGGAAAAAGCACTGATAGAGAAGGAAAACAACACTGATAGGTAAACAGTCCATGTAAATGCTTGAACCACCTAATGAGAGTGTCTACAGAAATAAGGATTGTTTGAAATACCTCCATTTACTTTTTTCTTAGCACTTGTTGTTGTTGTTTTGGTATACTTTCACTGCACTGATGCTGAAATTCATAGCAGTGTGCTCATAAACCTCCAGTCAAAAGTGAAATGCAAAGCCTCATAGCTCTGGTTGTATCCACCATCCTCCTCACAGCCCTCCTCCACCTCATCAGACATCATCCTAAAACCAGTTCCTGCTGAGATATTTATACAGATTGGTACATCAGGAGACCTACAATTAAAGTCTATTAAAGTTAGTTTTATGGAAAAATTTTACATAAAGGGGTGCTTGCTCTGAAGCTGATGCCCAGCCTGTTTCTGCCCTAGCTGTCTGGCCACTTCTGTAACTTTCTGATCATCTGATTGAAGATTCAAAAGTGAAGACATTGGCTTCACTTCCATAGCAGGTATGGATTTTTGTTGGTCTCAATAGCGACTGAGTGACTTCTCTTTTGGAGAGATGGCAGCTTTATGTTGCTGAAGCTCTGCTCTTTTAAATGGGCTTACTCCAAGGCTGGTGTGAACCAGTGCTGGAGAAGATTCAGAGCCAGACACAGTCCTGCATAGTGAAAATACTTTGGTTTGATCAAACACGTTCTGTGGTTGGTACAGCTGCTTGTTGACAGCATGTAGATTCAGATCTTGGAGGGGTGATCACAGACAGGCAGATGTATTCATTATAGAAACTGCCAGGCTTGACACTCCTGAATGGTGTCTATTGTCTTTGCCAGGAAGAAAAGCATCTTCACTTTGATAAAGCTTTCTGATTCAAATTCTGTAGCAGGTTTGTTCACCTGGAGTGCCTGCCTCATGCTCTGGTATTCAGCTCGTCAGTGCAGGGAGAGCTGCATTCCCTCGTTCCCGCTCATTAGATAACTCATCTACCTCTAAAGTGATCTTGGCACTTGTTTTGGAGGCTCACTGGATTATGTGAACGCAATATCTCTTAATGCTGTCACGCTTAGCTGTTCAAAATTCTTGCTACTGCATTGTGGTGTGGATTGCAAAATTTGACCTTTTGCAATAAAAAATGAGTTTTGTCCTGCCTGGATCATAAGAGACACTTTAAAAAAGCAGCCTGTGTTCCAGTAAACCCTGTTCTGCGTAAGTAGATGTAAATGACTCTCTAGCAGGTGGCTTAGTTATCCAGTGCAGCCAGCATTTGCATACCTATTTTGAGCTAGGTTTCTGCTTCGTGACTGCTCTTGTCCTTGCAAGTGGGTTACACTTCTGAAGATGCTGCGTAAGGCTGCAGGACTTTGGTCTTAAATTGTGCTAGCCAACTCGTTTATTAACTTAAACAAGCTCTTCAACTCCTTCAGCCCTTTGGAGCACAAGAACTAGAGACTGAAATGAGGAAATATTTCATAGAAAAATGTGGATAAAGCTTAGAGATTAGAAAATAAGTTTAGGCACGCGTTTGTTACTGTATGGGTTAGTGATACCACCAACCCGTTGGAAGGGAAGGCAACAGCACTCTTTGTAGTTATATTATGACAGATACGAGCTTGTGTGCATACAGTTTTAAGATATTACCCTCACCTTGTGTACTGTACACTGAAATTAACACACTTTATTTTCTGCTTGACCAGACAAAGTTTGAACAATAAGCAAAGATTCAGAATAGTTTTAACTTCAGTCGCTATTTCTGCAATTGTTGTCATAAGATTGAATTATAAATTGGGAATTATAAATAGTCCAGGTATTCAAATGAAAAAAAAAAAAAAGTTAACCTTGCTGTAGTTTTTCCATGGTAGGATTACATAGAAAATCTTGGTTTGTTTTTTCTCTTACAACATCCAGGTAGTTCCCAAGAATGTTGTGAAGAAAATCAAGTAGCAGTTCAACCGTGCTTAAAGAACAACTTCAAGCTCTTCAGGTAGCCTGCCAAAGAGAGAAAGCAGGAGACAGACATGCTGTATGAACAAACCAAGTAAGGTTGCTTGTACTTTCACACCCTTCTTCTGGAAAACGTTTCATTCTGCTGATCCTCCATTCTTCTTGTTCTGACCTGCATGATTTGAACACTGCTGCAGATCAGATCTGGTATTCAGCAGGGTTATGAACATTATGATTTGAGATTTGTGAGGAAGCTTTTTGGTGGCTTTTCTCTTCAAGGTAATAAAGCGATGAGTCATTGGAGACAAGTTTTTACTGAAGTCCCTGCTATTTTGCAATTCAGTCTAGGAAGTCTTAGAGATAAGTCACGACATCTTTGCTGTTTTTATTTCTATCAACACCCTAAACTGCAGTTGATTTCTTACCCTTCCAATTGCTGCAGCAATTTGGTTGGGTACCAAATTCAATGGACAATTATAAGGGGACAATTTAATGAGGAATAGTGGTCTCTGCAAGCTCCTCTCCATTGTATTTCAGCTAGCTTGCTTGTTTGGGTAGGGATGAAGGAATAAAGCGTGGTGAAGGGATATGGATTCTGCTTCCATCTGTCACCACACAGTTGCACAGTTTGGAGAAAGTCATTTCACTCTCTGTGCTGCCCTTTATGGCCTACAAATTAGGAAGCTTGGCTTCACTTTCCTTTGGGGGAGTACACTCAAACCCACAGGCCTCAATTTCTATATGGGAGCCCTGCATGAACAGATTTTTTGCTATGTATTTTGTAATGTGCTGATCTCAATAATTTTGCTCATTTGGAGAAAAATGAAAAGGAGAAAGGAAGGTAAAGGTAGGTCACGCTTCACAGCAGCCTTCTCCATTAAAGTGTCTGCTCTTCAAGGTCTACCTCCAACTTACTACAACTACCTGTAAAAAAAAAAAAAAGCATAATTTGAAATTCTCATCATATATTTCAGTGGTTTAGAAACAAATGATGTGTGGGTAGCTATAACTAGCCTCGGAGCATTTATATACTTGTAAAGTGGGTGTGCTTTTTACAGCTTATAGGAAGAGGATTTGTCATCTGGGGAGATTTGTTTGTAAAAACAGGCCTTGAAATGAATGTCTTCCAAGTCGTGATTCAAATTGTTGTCCTCCTGCAAAGAATGTTGTCCCTCTCCTTTGCCCTCAACCCCCACTGAAACTTTTGATTTTGACCTCTTGAACAGTGAGATGATCTCTAAGACCTTGTAAAGTACAGGATATACCAGTGTGTGGTTAGGTACTTCGTAAGGTAGTTCAATTTAACCAGCAACTTCTAATTGAGTAGTTAAGGCAAAATCAGTATGTGGAATGATTTTAGCAAACATGAAGACAGCAAAGTTAAAGATCAGGCTTCCAAAGGCATCTAGGACTGGGAAAGTGGGGGCCAGGCTGTGGCTCTGTTTGGCTCTCTTCATCTCACTGCACTGAAGTCCTAGAAGAAATAAAAGTGGATTTGGGTAACCTTGTTTTCTCTCTGAAGATCCATTTGTGTTTTGCTGCAGCTTATACAGTGAGAAAATACTTATGCCCCTAATACTTTGAATACATTGATCATATGCTGAATACTAACTTTTCATATTCAAACCTGCTCTTTTCTGTTGCATAAGTGAAGTGTTTTTTATTCTTTAAGCAACCACAAATAGGGAGCTTTTATTTTTTTTCCCGTGTTCTTTGATTCCTGGATTCTCACATAAGGTTGCCAAGAGTTCAAAAAAACATTTCACTACTTAGACACTCAGTGTATTTTATTTCTGCTTATGTTTCTCTTGGTTTTCCCTCTTTTCTCAGGATTGAAGGCAGCACTCTCTCTTTCTCTCTCCCTCTCCCTCCAGCCCTAATGTGCGTTTTATGGATTTGGCCTTTCCTTTGGCAAGTTAGCAGGAAAGGGATTTTGGAACACTTTTGCTTGAGTGTTAATTGTCCTTCACAAATTAGCCAAGGTCACTGGCTTTTGAATCAGTACAGTCTGCAGGAGCAAGTACAGGGCCAGAAGTAAAAATGAAAGCAAAATTCTCTTGGCATGGTAATTGTCTAATATACACATAAGTGTAATATCTGAGTATATGTCAGTGGTGTAACTTATTAACCTCTTTGATACAACAGGGGAAGGCTTCAAATTATGTAAAGAATTGAGTCTCTTGGGGAAAAATTCCATTTTTCTTTGGTATTCAAATACCTGCCTCTCAATTTTCAGGTATACCTTTAGTATCTTAGTCTATCTTGTATCTTATTTGTAGTGTAATTGCAAAATAAAGACTTTAGTTTTTGACCTGAATTGTAGCACCATTGGTGTTAGGCAAACATGGAACAGAAAAACTTTTTGCTTCAAAAATCCTTAAAAGTAGTATTAAGAATTATTGTTATTTTTTCCACAAAGGACCAGTGCAAGTGGCGAGGAAACCCCAAAATTACATCTCTAGTAAATGCTGAGAGTTCAGAAAACTGTATTCAACAGGGTGTCCCAGGCACCGTGTGCACAAGCCTACCACTCCAAGCAGTTCCTTCAAAATCCATGTGTTTACTGAGTGTAGATCCACATATCCGGGTGTGAAAACAGCACAGTTTTCTCAGCAGATCTCTTCCTAGGGGGAAAAAAGGCCCTCATTTTAAAAGGAAATGTTTTAGAAAAACAGTTTCAATGTAATGTTCTAAAAATGCTTGGATAATTCTAGATGATAGCTGAAGGTATGTAATTTTTCCTATTTATGATAAGTACTATTGTAACTTTGAGGTGTGAGAAAACAGTGGAATTTATACAAAGAAAGAAGTTACAAGAAGGTGAAAACAAGGAAATTCCAATTCGGTGTCTTAGCTCAGTTCTAGTCACGAATAAAGGAAGGAAATAGTATACAAAATCCACCTTTAAATTAAATACATGTGGATGTGTGTGTGCACTAAGTAGATGTTTATATACATTTAAAATGTTATTTTTGTACGTGCTTTAATGATTCAAGTATGTAATTAAAAGCTGTGCATAAGGCTTTCTAAGATCTAAGCACCTTAGATCTTGTTTTCAAAAATAACATTGGCACTCATGAGCCTTTATTTCATTCAGAGTTAATGGAGCATACAGTCTTATGTGTTTGGAGCATTCCTGTTTGCAAAGGGAATTTATTCACACTCATTTAAATGTTGTTCGAAAATGAGCGATGAATCAAAATATACACGCACAAAGAAGCAATACTAAGAACATCTTTTACATGAAGAAATTTTTTTGGCTGTGCTGCCACCTCATCTCAGTTGCACAAAGCAACCTGAACACAGCAGAGACTTGGGAGCTTCATCTTTTGGATCCACAGGGACAATGGGACACCTTTGCTGGTGTACGTTGTCCTTTCTCAGCTCAAAGGGATTCAGGGAATATCATGGGGGCACTAGGATCCTTTCTGTAGTACAGAAGCCAGCCGTGGAAGGCCGTACAGAAGTCCAGTCCTTTGAGGAAACGTCACAAAAGGCTTCCACTGTGTAAAAGGACTGTGATCCCACTGTGCAGAGGGGAAAAACAGAGCAGAGTTGGTATCAGTACAAATCAAAATACTGTGCTCGCTGCAAAGGTTGCTAAAATTATCATGACATATCCTCCTGGATCTGTCAATATGGCAAAAATGTGGTTCACACCATTCGGACATATCTGCCTGGTGATTTGGGAATGCAGAGCTGCTCCACCACTGCATGCATCACTGACCACAGCACCAGCCAAAAAGAGTTTTTGGCACAGCGTGTACCATGTTGTCTCTTCCCTGTATGGTGAGAGGACCCCTTTGAGGACCACCAGCCTCACCAGTGCCTGGGCCACGTGGCAGGAGTCTGACCTTCAACCCATTCTTGCTGCCTTCAGGGCCTCAGTAACTGAGACCGGATCAAACTCAACTGTGCATGCAGGAGGGGCAGGTGTTGGTACCTTGCTCATCAAATCCACACTGACTGAATTGAGAAGAACCATTGATGATGCTTTGTGATGCACCTTTCTAGCCTCACTGTCACCTTGCTGCCAAATTCCAACCTCCTGCCCCAAACCTTCACAGTGATCACTAGCTGGTGGGGAAAACTGCCTCTGCTACTTGCTTTTGTTCTGGAAAGCGACCAGCCTCTTAGGGATATTTCCTAATCAACCTCAGGCAGAGGAAGGGGCATGGAAGTTTTCAGCCCTTAAAAGTTAAAGGTCTGACAGAGTTATAAGCAACTGGAAATGGTGTGTATGATGGAAAGTATTACTCTGGTGTAACAATGGATGGAGCAGTAGCAATACCTATAATTATAGTCATAAGTGACAAAACAGAAAGGAAAGCTACATTCCAAGTGATTTAAAACCAAGTGATTGTTTTAAACCTGGGCCAGATCGTCCCCTCCCACGTTAATACACCCAGGAGGGGATTTCTGCTTGGAAACTGCTATGTGGGGATCCACAGACCTCTCCTGGACTGACTCATCCCAGAAGCACAATCTCTTTTTGCTCCCCAGAAGGAGTAAATTTTCCCTTCTAGGTGGGCATGCAGATATGTGAGCTAAATCGTTCTAGGTCATGCCCCAAGTTCTTTCTGATCCAACCCCTCTCTTCGCTCCTCCTCCCAGTTATCCTCTTTTCTTTGGAGACACCCTTGTAGCTATGTTGGTTTGTTGGGAACAGTTTCCAGAATAGAAAAGGGAGAGAGATGGAAACTACACAGCCTCCAGCCCTTGGGGCTGATCCCACCTCCCAGTACAGGTTACACAAAGAGGGAAAGGGGCAGTAGAGATGGGGTAAAAAGCAGGTCTGGCTTTAATGAGGGGGAACGTCTGTTTAGTGTGAAAAATACTCACACCTGGCTGCTGGTTTGTTGTCTTCTTGAAATATTACAACTGCTGTTCTGAGGTAGCTAGGAAAGTAAATAAAAGCATCCCTATGCTATATCAATATCTTATATTACGGTATCATATTTTTAATATAACATTTTGGCAGCACGTGCTGAGAATCAGATTTTCACCAAAACAAGGGACCTCAGAAGAAAGTCTGTCCCAAAGTGGCTTGTTGTTTCATGACCTTTCACAGATGTTTTGTGAATTTGTCAGCCTGAGCTACAGAATTGCTTTTGTTAGGATGTAGAAATCGCTCTGTGCTTGCAGAGTTGTCAGTGACGTGACTCTCAGTCCCACTGCATAGACCTGGATTGGGGCAATAACTGGATAAAGGGGGAGGATATATAGTTTTTTGTAGTCTGTTTTGGTAACAAAGCAGAGGAATTGCGCTAACCTTTGCTTTCTCTCCCTTCAACTAGTGGTAAAAGTCTAAGATGTATTCATAAGAAAAGTGAGTGATGATCTGTAGTAAGGATTTATTACTTTACCAGTTACTTGAATTTCTCCCTCAAGATTACACAAAAGACAATTAGAGGGCTTTTTTCTCAGTCACAGAGAAGGGTTGAGGCAAAACCAGGTAACAAAGAGTGAAGTACAAAACAAATGATGATACCACAAAAGAATCTGAACCCACAACTGGAAATCCCTTTAGTACTGACCTCTTACCATTGGTCAAGGAAGAGTCCTCACAAAATCATCTAGTTTATCATGAAAACAGAGTCTGGGATTTATTATCTAACAAATGTTTATTATTTTTATATCTAGTGAGTGTTTTTCAGATAGATGTCCTAGAAAATGAGGGAAGCATGCCTTCAAGCACTTACTGAAATTCTGTTTGGACAGTACGGAGCCACCTCTATCATCTCCTCACAGACAACAGCTGCTTTTTATTTAAACCAGCCATCAGAGATACTTACAAATACCTCTCCTATCTGTCCACAGTGCAGGACAGAAATAAAGAGAAATAAATTGACACCCCCAAGAGTAGCAAACACTTTCTGTATGAGGCCTAGGACCTCTTTCTGTAGCTGTGCTCTGTTTTGGTTGTTTTAAGCTAAGAAGGTGGATTAACTAGACAGATGATGGTCCCTATAAGAAGAAATCCTTCCTCTTTTGCCCCTGTGTATTCCTGAGAAAAGGGAATGAGCCACAAACCAACACCAATGCTGTAAATGTTCAGCAGCTCTCAGGAGCCTAAGGACTGAGGGGAGGAGGTTGCTCCACAAGGAGATCAGCAGCAACCACAGCCCAGCCATGAACATGGAGGGTCTGCCCAGAGCACGTCCTCTTTCTCCTGAGGTTTGTTTGCAAGTAGCACAGAGAAAGGCTGGTCTGAAAGCCTGTGTTTTCCTCACTTGCCTTGTTGCTCTGGGCCAGGGCACCCCCCCTGCCCTCCTCACCTCCAAGGGCTGCGTGTCCTGGAGAAGAGGTGAGGGGGAGACCAAGCTACACAAGGGTGGCCAGTACACAACCTCACACAGGCATTATGAAGAGAGATCTATCACTGCTATTGCTGTTTGCTACCCCAGGCACTAGCTCAGCTCTGGCTTGCCAAATTCAGGCCGGCCTGTAAAGCTTTCCGCCTCCCTGGCCGCTGGTAGCTGCCCACCAACGTGCAACTGATTCATGCAGCATGGAGGGTGGCTGGTTGGTGCCCTTATAGCGATAGCCAAGCACATCGTGTATTTTACAGCCCATTTACAGTCTCCAAGGTGACTAATGCTGATTTATGTCTTCACACTGTGAAACCCTTGCCTTGTGTTGTCGAAATGGCAGGCCGGCTCCCAGGATGTTATTAGGGCCCTGAGTAAGCATGGTCAGCTTGCCACAATGCACCTCTCTCAGTTGCCTTTAGGGTACAGCTAGAGGGCAAAGAATAAAGCTTATTCATAGCCTGTCCCCCAAACCTTTTAAATGCTTCCTAACAGAGGCAGCAGAGCGAGGAAAGCCATGGATGTAGGAATCCTATTGCTGCCTGGCTGACCCTGAGTTGTACAGCCCCCCCCAGTCAGCAGGAATTAGAGCGCAGTGTCAGGCCTGAAGGGTTTTGGGAGACAGGCCTCTTGATAGCAGGACAAACCCTGTTTATCCTTGCTGCTTGGAGCTGTTTGTGCCATATGATGAGGCTCCTTGTCTGGGGGACATGGGTGGGGACGTCAGGGACTTTTTTAGCTGCTTTGCTGCGCTGCGTTCCCCGTGCAGCACACCACAAGCACTCAGGCAGCATTGCGCATGAAAGGGTTTTTAATCCAGTCCAACGAAGATAAGTCCCTAGGGCTTTCCCCCTTGGCAGCGAGTACGGCTATGTGACTAGGCGGTTAAGAAAACATAAAAACATAAAACAAGCCCCGGGAACTGCTGCGGTAGGCTGAACAAAAATCTTTCTGTTGTGAGAAAAGCAAAGGTACTGAGAGGTGTATGGCGGTGTTTCTCCTGTGTGTGCTTCCAGCTTTCTGGCCATCAGCCGGGTAGGGATGTCCTGTTCCCATCACGCTGCAGCTTGCACCTCCTGGCGTGTCTTTGATTGCACATAATGTTGTCATTGCAGCAACCTGTGGGACTGCAAGCACGGCTGAGTGCTGTGTTTATCAGCATAAAGACCATTACAAGCGGTTTCGCCAATGAGCTTGGCATTCTGTGCCGTTCTGTGCAGCAGGGAAAAGATAGGAAAGGTCATTTTAGCAGAAAAAAGAGAAACTTCACAGGGAAAGGAAGAAAAAAAACTATCAGATGAATTTTGCATCTGTTCTTACTTAGGGGCTACGCTCTTGTGTTGACTGGTTACCTCAGATTCAACATTTGAATGTAACATGTGAATTATTTTTAACTCCAGCCTGGTAAATATCAGCTATCTGCTGCTCAAACTGCATTAGCAGATAAGTTGCCAGGCTAAAGTGAATTCATTAACTGGCAGCAGAAAAAGCATTTACAGGATGGGAATCATCATAGGAGAAGGGAATTAAGACATCCCAAAGTGCAAGCAAACGCACCCTGGCATTACCCCAGTAGAAAATTACTCAACAAGGCTATGAACTCCTGAACTAATCTGTGTCCCCTCTGCTTGGCCTCCTTGATTGCAAGCTGGAAGAAGCCTCCATGTGAGCAGGCTGAAAACATCTTCTGCACAACAGCAGCTTTTCCTTGCATATCCACCCACCTCCATTTTCGCCATTGCTGGGCTTAAATGAACAAGCTGTCCGTGCAGCCCCCTCGTGCTTGTATGTCCTTCACGTCTAGAAATGTTGGAGAATGTCACCAAACTGGATGTGGGTCACCAAATGGCGGGGAGGAGTGATTTTGAGTCACCACGTCTTTCGTCCATAGTACATCCTTCATGCTCAAGAGCATCCCACAAGTCAAAATCGGCAGTCCCAGAGACACGGCCCTTTCTGTGGTCTGTGTGTTCTGTAACAGGCTTTTTTAATTAGGCTGTAAAGGAAACTAAACAGTTCCTTCCTTCCCACTCATATGGTTCTCCTTAGAGCCACCTTCTTCCCGCCATCTCTCCTCCTCCTCCAAAACAAAGAAACATTCCTCCTTTTGCTTGTGATGTCGTTTCCAGCAAGCAGCTCTGCCAAACAGGCTGGCAGGGCGCTGCATCCCTGTGCCCATATTTCAGATGCCAGGGCTGGACTACCTGGATGAGACCTTTCAAACAGAGTAATTTGCCAGTGCAGTGAGTGGCATTCGTGTTGTTCCTTGTGCTTGCTGCTGCTGGCAGTGTGATGACAAGTCAGTGCACCTCACAGAGCTGGTGGCTTCAGCTGCATCTTGCTATAAGCATGATCATACCAACTTCAAGGTGCTTCCTTTACCTACCCTTTTTCTTAGGGCAAAGGTACCTCCAACAGTTCTACCACAGGTATATAAGTTTTTTTAGCTACCTTACATGTGCCCGGTGGTTCAGAGTTGGTTCCCCCGTTGACAGGTTCTCTCAATTAGTTCTTCTTAAAAGTAAATTAAAAGTTTAAGCTCAGATTCCCAATAGGGGCACTCATTCTTGTAATCAGAGAGAAAATTGGGCCAGAATAAAAACTGATTTTGACTGTAAATGTAAGAAAAGTGACAGATGGACAAAAAGAAAATGAGCACTTCTTGCTAGGAGGAGAAAAACCTCACCAAATTATGATTTACAGGCCTCTGCTTGGCCAGAGGTGTCACTCCTGACTTGGAGAACTTTTATCTGGAGGTGTATGGTCCAAAAGCAGGCTGAAAGGTGCTGAGATCTGCAAGTAAGGTGGCTCAAGACTTCCTGCCTGCAAAAAATAAGACCTTTAATTTAGTTATACGTAGAGGGAATTAGCCTGGTGATGTCTCAGTCCATCTCTGATTCTAAGGACCTGAAATTTCACCTGGTCACTCAGACCAGAAGCAATACCTTGTGTCACAGCCTTCCAGCTGAGGGTCGAGTAATGTGAAGATGAGGGAACAGCATAGGCAGAGCTGCTCTGTACCATATTTTTTTTCTCCCTCTTGAGACATATTATTGGAGACTTAGGTGGTGATGGAGGCTCCATCTACAATCTTCAACTTAAAAAGCTGCTGTAACCTGCTATATGCCATTTTAACCTTTTCTCTTCCACAATCTTGTCAGGCTGTGGCATTCCTCTTTAAACAGAAATGTTCCTTTACTGCAGGATCTTTTTGTATGTTTTTGCAGTTAATAGGTCAGAAGTCAAGGAAACTTTGTTTTATTCTTGTATTTCATGTATAAGGTTTGTTCCTATTAAAAAAAGAAAAAAAGATTTGTACATAATAAAATACATGGAAATAAATTGGGATGGTGGTGGTACAGGAAAATTCTTTGAGTCAGGAAAAGAAATTATCCATTCAATTTTCAGGGGATCTATATGAAGATATGTGTGGGGCTTTTTTCTGGAGACAAAGTGGTAATATAGACTGTTCATTCAAAATGAAAATGGTTAACTTGCCAAAAGATTTTGATTAGCCAGAATTTTATGCTTGGAACTTTACATCATTTCTTAATCCTGTTCCATAAAAATATACGGCCATACGTAAGTGTTTAACATCACATTTGTAGGAATTTGATCCAGTTTAGCACATAGTAAATTAGTTACGTGAAGGTTGCTTGCTTTATGCTATGCTGTCTGTTCCTAATACCCTGCCTGCCTGACATTCCACTCTCCCCATATGTTCCATCCCTAAGATATAAAAATATAAATTCAAGATGAGAAGATTAGGACCACCCTCGAATATGTTGCCTTTACTCTCTCTATATTTTAAAAAGAATCCTATATTTCGGCCTACCAATAAATCAACCAAAAAGGAAAATGAAAAGCATTCATTTGCAGATGATGCAGAATATCTACCTTAATGAATTTACAACATGAGCCTCTTCATTTGTGTGGGGTTATGAGGCTTATGTCATGTTTTCAGGAACAGGTCATAAAGAAGAGCAATTAGCTTGTTTTTAAGACAGGAATCCAATCAGTCAGAAGTAAAGACAAGTTTCCCAGGTGATCAAAGTCCATTTTAAACCAGCTCACTTACACAGCTAATGTATATATATATTTTTTTCTTTTTCTTTTTCTTTTTGGATTTGGGTCAGATATGAAAGGATTTAATCCCCACATAACTAATCCTCTCAAGAGCTAATTTAAATGGAGACTGATCTATCAATTACAGCATTGCTTCACTACCCAGCAGAACTTCTGAATTACTGAGGCCTAATTTAGCTTGAAAATTTGTTGAAGTACTCTGTTACTATTTCAGATAAAATGGAAGTAAGTGACTGAGTTGAGAAAGGATAAGCTTAGGGGTTTTCTCTCATCACTGATGAGGGATCCCTTTGACTGAAATTCTATTTTCAGAGCCTGCTCCTGGGTGAATCCTGGCGATGTTTCTGTATTTCTTAGTCAAATATCACCAACAATGCAAATTGAAGGCAAACAAAACTATCTTTCAATTTATCAGTTTATAGAACCAGCTTTCTAAGCTGCTGAAAGAGAAATCTAGATGTTTACTGCTAACATTTTCTCTTAAAATCCATTTGTTATCTTGAAACAAATTTAGATTTTATACCTGGGGAACATTTTGAAGAGTCTGCCACATCCTTCACTCCCCAAATGAAAAATTTCGTGTAAGGCTGAACAAAACAGTATGTTTGGCCAAAGACAAAACATTATGGCTTATGGCTATTAATTTCTATGTCAAAAATTAGTATTTTAAAATTTGTGTTATTCTGAAACAATGCCTTTGATTTGAAAGTTCACTAGTCAGCCCAAAGTGGGTGTTATTTGCACTGCTCTTCTCTGGGAGTCTGAGAAGTCAACCAGCAAGAAGAGACCTCATTAGGGGCTGAGCAGTGGAACTGGATCGACAGATTGCAGAAAACACTTGAATTCAATTATGAAAAATGTTCTCCTTACATCCAAATTTGGTTAAAATTCATCATTTTTGGGTCCTGTTCCACGCAACAGTTTTTTCAGGCTCCATAGTGACAATGTAGCAGTGTTTTAATAGCATTAGAGAAGACAATGACATAAGCAGCCTTCTTAAATTGCCAGAAGTTTTGCACTCGCTAATAAATACAGCTCAGTCTTGGCTGATTAAATGTGGAAGTAATTTATCCAATTGAAATGCTCATGCTTTTGCCAAGATTTTTTTTTTTTTTTTTGTACTGGATTGTTCAAAAGTAAAAGGCATGCTAAGATGGGAATCTCTTTTAAGTTTGGGACAAAGTTTTTTGTGTCTGACCCCTCTTTGTTCCCCTAGTTTGCTGCCACTCAGTGTACAGACATTTTCAGACGAGTAGGGTGTAGGGCTGCTTTCTTGGGTGTGTTCTCAACCTGCTGGTGTGTTCAGCCTTCTGAGTCCTTATTGTCTTCTGCATCACACTTTTTAGCGTTCATTTTCTCTGGCTGCTGCACTTGACTTCTCCTCGATCAGCTCCACGTTGGGCATTTATCAAATTCCCCTTCAAAGAGCTGCCTTACACCCCAGTGCCCTTCACTGGACCACCCCATTCTGATCACGTGCTTGCTAGTTGTGTGTCGGAACATAAAATAAGCCGTGTTGGCCCTTTTTTCTCTTTCCCTCCCCCGTATTTATTTGTCTTTTCTGAAGTTTAATGCACTCTAGCCAGTGTAATAAAATATGACAGCAAAGATCCAGGCTGGCCTATGCTGTAATTTATTGCTTTCACTTAGCACTAGAAGCTTCCTGTGACTGCTAGACAGATAAAGGATGGAGTGGCTCTGCAGCCAAAGGCATAGCTTTGTATTATCCCATTATTTTTAAAGCTTTTTTTTTTTTTTTTTTTTTTTTTTTTTTCTTCTAGAGATGATTGCTGAAAATAGCACTGCTGGTAGAAGCAACCTTAGAGCTGATACCAAAGTGAAACACCAGTAATAAGGGGCCTCGTTATATAGGAATAAACAAAGTTGTTTTTCTTTATTTTGTTCCATTTCCTCCAAGAACTTTCAAATAATTCAGGGAGAGAGGTAAGAAGAGCTGGGAACATTACTTTTCCTTTAATCCTTAGATCCCTCAGCTGACTCTACACTTTGTTTTCATGCTGAAGGGGAAAAAATATTTTCCTGGCAGGTTTAGGATGATTTTTCCATTAATCTTTTCTCTTGGAGCCAAGATACATTTTTTCACAAAGATCTGATGTGACATAATACTGTACCTGGAATTTCACACTGGAGAGAGTGGAAAAACGCTCTCCCCACAGCAAAAGCACACACAAACCTCCAGCAGAACTGAGAAGCCAAAAGAGCAATTTGAAAAGGGGACAGGAAGGAATATGGGGCAAAGTCATTTCCCACAAGGGAGGAAAGCTCTGAAACGCTGTGCTGTTTTTTTAAGCCTTTCAGAGATAAACTGATAGAATACGGTATGTAGTGGCACAGGCCAACAATTATCTTGCTGGGAAGTTATCTCAGCAGTTTGAAATCCTATTAATTAAAAAAAAAAAAAAAAGAAAAAGAAAGAAAAAGAAAAGCACATTAGGGTGGAATCTCAAAGTGTAAATGCGAGGAGCAATGGAAGTGTTTCAGATTAATGCAATCCAAAGCAGAGCAGAAACTGCTTCTGCAATTAAATACATATGTACATGATCTTGGATTTATGAAAGATTTCATTTGATAGGACCCACCCATCTCCCTATTTTTGGCTTATCAGTGCTTTCTTTCAACATTTAAAGTGTTTTCTTCAAAGCCCGGAGCTGGAGCATCTCCAGGCAGTTTAATTGTCCAGATGTGGAGTGGATTTCCTAAACACTTGCAGCATAGGGAAGACACGATGTTTTTTGCTTGGAAGCCAATGAAAAGAAGTATTTTCAAATTCAGACTTGCTTTTCAAGAGGACTCACTGGAATTCGTCTTGAAAAATTCCCAGGCCCCAGCCGAGCAATGCATTGCTCTTGACATACATCTAACCGGGGCTCTGCCTGCCTCTGGCTGGTTTTGTACCCATGGCAAAGCACTGAACAGTGCTCAAAGGGCTTCAGAGGACTGCATGGCTGCGTTCCTCCTTAAGCCTGGTGGCGCTCTGCGCCGTGCTTTCTTGGTACTAGAAATCCAAAACCAGTGCTGGAATGAGAGAGAGGCTCAACAAACAAGGTCCTTCTGTCAAACACTGCTGGACCACAAGGAAATTTCTCAGCTGCAGTGGGCCACAGCTGGTGAGTGCCAGAAGTGTGGTTACCCAAACTCGGCTTTGTCCTCCGTGACAGCCACATTTGTTGTTCCCCAAGAGCAAGCTAGATGTAGCATGCCTCGTGCTCTCTTGCAGCACTGCTGTTGCAGTATTGCTGCAGTATCACACACCTCAGGAAGGGACCAGCAAAGGCAGGTGTTTCTTATCTTTTTGGCACTGCTCTCCTGGCATCCATCCTACCAGCAAGATTTATTTTGTGGAGGGCAATATTGGCTGAAATGGCTTGTAAATCTTCCGACCACAGGGGCTGATCTTTCAGATCGGTTTGAATTTTCGGTATTACCTTAGCTCAGCTCTCAAAAACAAAAGAGTAGACTGCATTGGAAGCCAATCCCCCCCATTTATTCCTGGCACATGCATAGTATCTGCTCAAACCTCTATCACAAATTACTTCACGTAATGCTTTCTTCAGTGCATTTTCAGAAGACAGGGCAAAACCAGACTTGGCATAAGGGAATCCCACTGCACTGGGTCACATACTCCTGATCTTGCACCGAAGCCCTACACCCTGCTCCAGAGAAGCTCATGCTGATGGCAGGGATCCTGCTGGAAGTGGTCCATCCGCTTCACCCAGCGCAGGGCCCAAGGAAGTAAGCCCCCGTCCACCCCAGCTGAGGGAAGAAGCTGCTTCCTACATACAAGTAATTAAAATGCTTTTATTCCATGAAAAGCTCCAATAAATCTCGCCCCCTTTGCTCTGTGCGCTGGGCTGCATGTGGGCTTACTACGCTTTATTTTCATGACTTTCTGCCGAACCGTTTCTGAGAATTGCAAGTGTGAAAACAAATAAAAAAAAAGTTATATGTGAGGGAAAACCTGCTGCCTTTGTTTGAAATCCAGTCCCAGATCCGCGGCTGGCCAAGCCTCGCCCAGATGTTATTGTGTGGTTATGGATTTTGGATGTTCTTTCTTTGCTGGAAGCAGCGCAGCCAACGTACGCCCCTCCTGCAAAAGATCTGCTGAGGGAAAAAACAACTGTGTACCGCAGCCGAATGCAAGAGGCAAAGCAGGGGTGGGAGCCTCTTTTGGCAGCACCCATCGGGCTGTCCTCACAGTTTTATGGCAGGTAGGAAAAGCATAGGGAACTTTCACAAGGCCGCAGCCCAAAATAGGGCCATAACGCACAAAAATAGTAGGAAGCGAGACAAATAGTCCTCAGTAGTCATTTTCCTCTTTCCCCTTCTGTCTGTCCTCTCCCCTTCAATCTTTCAATTTTCCTTTCCCTTTTAGCCTTCCGTCTCTTTCAGGGTAATTTTATTTTCCATGGGGGGAGAAAGAAAGCGATTTGGCTTTGTTCGCTGCGAGGGCTGGCACTGTGCCGGCGGGGGATCGGGGAGCAGCGTGACTGCGCTGGTAGGTGCTCTTATAAAGGTAATTATAGGCCCTTTGGTTTCATAGGGTTCTTTTAGCTAAGCTGTAAAACAGAATTTGTTTCTGCTTACGATCATTAAAAATCCGTCACTGTGACCCATTATCCTGGTGAAATGTCAATACGTGTTTTCCGGGGTTGCATCCTACATCACAATGTATGGCTAATACGAGAGCATCACAAGCCACATTTGACTTCAGGAATGCCAACATCGCAGTGGCAAATGACAAAATACCCAGTACATAAAGTCTTTCTGTTCAAAAAAGGTCCTGGTAAATGTGCTGCCATGCTGGGAAGATGTGGCCAGCAGCAGGCACCCATGAAGCGAAGAGCTTTTGCTACCTTTCCCGCTTCCCTTCAGCCCAGCTTTACAGCGGGGTTTGGGTGCTCTTCATTTCTTCCTCTAGCCAGCCTCCTTCCAGCATTACGTCTGCTTCCAGATCCTCTTTTCAGTTACCATTTCTGCAACTGAATCCCTTTCTGAAGCAACACCTTCTGCCCAGCATGAGTGCCCACCTTGCTTTGAGTGTGTCCTCCCTTCTTCTCCCCTCTCCCTCCTTCCTGACAGCATCCCTTGGCAGCCCCTACGCATTTATCTTTCCAAGGTGAATTAATGTAGGTAATTGCTATGGTGAAAATAGTACGGTGAACTATGAATTTAGCAGGTCATTTCGCTGCTCTGTTCAATTGGTCTCGTTGATGCAATCTGCTTTGGCACTGCCTCTCCACTACAAAAGCAGCAGCCTTAACGCTAAGGCAGGATTTATTTCGTAGCTACTGCTACCAGCAGTTCTGGTGCTTTTCACATTCCCTGACACCACACTTCGCTGTGGTGAGGAGTGTTTGTTTCTTCCAGAGTTCACGAGTGTATCTTGAAGTCATGTACGCGAGGTTTTAAGGTGATGTTAATGTTATCATTGTGCAGGAAGCCAGGCCAGCAAGGCTGCAGGGAAAAAGGTGGGAGGTCTGAATGAATGAAACGAGCCTGGGATTTGAGCGTGGAGTCCTCCTCTCTGTTAAATAAATTATCTCGCAGTTTGGTAAGAAAAGATTGCCCACCACAGGAAGACCAGTGCAATTTCTCACTCTCTCTCTCTGTCTCTTTTTTTTTTTTTTTTTTTTTTTAACTGCCTTATTTTTTAATAAAATTTTGTTTCTTTTTTTCCAGAATGGTATGTTTGAAGGAGTTTCCAGTAATAAAGTGTACTATTTTGTGTAGGAAAGCCATTCAAGGTTTCTATATTTCTTCTTCTAGAATAACTTTTATATCTTAATCCACAGAATCAGTGCACAGATGAGAACTTCTGCAGCTTCTCACTCCAGAGACTCCTTGTGCTGGCATCCCTCACTTGTAAATTTAACACATGATATTGGATGGAGCCTACAATCTGCCCTGTAATTTTATGTTTTTTCCCAAATATTAATTTCATATTTACTGGAGCTAAAGCCATTTTTCTGTAGTTGCTGTGACTTCTGCTCTTCAAACCTCAGTCCTGATCCCTGGCTGCAGTTTCTAGCAGTTCAGTTGATGGATTGTGCACTGCTGGGAGTCTCCAAAAGCAGCCTTTTCCGCAAGCATCCTACAACAAGTTCCCTAAACAGGACCCCCAAAATTTTGTTATACTTCCAGTATATGTCTCAACTCCTGAAGGACAGGTCTAAGACTCTGGGTTTCTTTGTTGTTCCTCAGCCCAGGAAATACCGTTCACTGGGGCCCCTTTTCTTTTCCATATTCATCTCCATTTGTTTAAAATGAGGCATTTGGTTGGGGTCTTCTACAAATGCATAGCTGTTCTGCAGAGCTCTTCTATCTGCAGGGGTTTTGCCTGGTAGCCCCAACAAACTCAGTGCAGGAGTGGCTTTCTGTAGGGACATGTCACCTGTGCCTGTGCCTGAAGGAGCCCACCCAAAGAAGCAGCAGCAGTGCTGGTACCATGCCTCCAAACTTATGGGCATGGGGAGAGACCCCACGTGATGTACTGCAGGTGTGGATGTACCAAAATGCAGGGTGGATGCAGGGGTGGCAAACCCTGCCATGTTGGTGATAGACTTGCTTCTGGACAGCCTGCAAGGCTGTTCCATGTTTCAGAGCTACAAATCATACACTGAGATCACGCCAAGGCTATTCACCAGGCAAATAAGAGACTATGTACTGGTTCATGTGAAGACCAGGTGATCTTCAAGCCAAGCACTCTTCCAGGCTTTGCGTATCTATCATATGGGAAGCAGCTGATGTTTACAGTCTCAAACCTTCTTAGAAGTCCTCCCCATCCTTTGTGCCATCAACTTAAGCCCTTGTCATGAGCTTCCTCAGGACCGAGTGCTCCCTAACACCTCACACCCATTGCTCACCACCCCAGTAAGAGCCCATCCCAATGGCCTCTGCTCTGTTTCAGTGGGTTGGCTCCCACATCTCTCATGGCATCAGCTACGTGAAATATACAGCTTCCACAGACACAGCAGAGTGTGAGCATCCAAGTGATGATACAGTATGCTTTCACAGTGGGAACTTATTTCCAGAGTCTCTTATATGCTAGCTTCAACTAGAATGAATATAACTGGCTGTGTCATGTGCCCATACAGATTTATCACAGGGAAATAGTGGCTGGCACCAGACCAGTGGGAATCAGGCATCTCGACATCTCCGCAGATATGGACCGCTATGGGTGTAACACAGAGTTAAAGCAGGCAGTCCTCACAGCACCATCTTGAAGACGTGCTGCCAGAGAGGTTCCTCACCCCACAGCCAGCGACTAACCATATTTAACGCCAGGTTTTGGTGCAAGAGAGGTCTCAGCATCTTCCCAGCACCAAGGAGCCCGTCTGGGGGCTTCTCCAGCGGCTGGACGGCGCAGCCCTTGTGCAGCCGGACAGACGCCGTTCTGCTGCTCCCCTCTGCTGTTCAGCGCAGAAAACAGCACACTTGCAGCCGGGCATCCTCTCCCAATTTCCAGAATATTTTCTTTTTTGCCCCTTTTCTTTCTTTGACCAGCCCATGGGAAGGGTGCCTTGCTGCAACTGGATGTGTTTGTTGTGCTTGGCAGCTGGCTGCAAATGCAAAAGAAAATAATGCTGGTTTCCTATGCACAGTAATTCTCCTTTCTGACCTTTTTTTACAGATGGGGAAGAAAAATCAAAATAATTTACTGGAAAAGCAAAATGAATGTGACACAAAACCAGAATTGTGTCTGGAGAGACACTGCCTAAACTTGCAGTGCACAGAGATGGGCTGAGGTAAAGAAGCTTTAAAAGGTTGAGAGTCAAGGTCAAACAAAGGCTGTGGTTCCAGTTCAGATTTAAAAATATGAACACATTAGCATGTCTTGCTCTTGCAAGATGTCAGTTCCTTTTAAATGGGAATCTCAGAATAGGGCCTTTGCAGGTTTGGTTTGGACCACAAATAAACAATTCAGATGCACCTCTTCTGCCCTCTCCCCCTAGAATGGCTTAGCCTTGAATTTTCAGATTGCACTTTAATTCAAATATCAAGTGGAGTAAAGGCAAAGGCATTACAATGTTAGATAATTATAAATGATAAAGCTGCACCCTCGCAATTTTTAAGCCTGCCAGTTTAAGCAGCCATTGCTTGTATAGCATTAATCATCTAGATTGTATTGACTTGTGTTTCTCTCTAAAAACAAAACCCTGCTGCCTAATCATTCTTTACATGTAAAAAGAAGACACAAACAAACAGATATACAAAAAAGTCCCCACTTATTTTGCTCTGTGGTCCTGATACAAGTAGCTGCTCCTGCCAGCAGCTTGGTGAGAGGACAGCCTTTGCTTGCTATCTTCATCTTTTTCTCTCTTTTTGCTGGATCAGCCATAACATGCATTTTTCTGAGGCCTGACTAGCATTTGCAAGTGAAGCACAGTGAGCCAGTATTTCTACAAATCCTGGTTTCCTCTACTCCTCCTTTCTCTTTACCCTGTTTCATCAGGAGTAATGTCAATACACTCAGGAGCTGGATCAAATGAGAAATGTTGGCATACTCTTCGGGTTAAAACCTCCATGAGGACTGTAAATGATGTGATGGCATTTGGACTCTGCCCACCAGAAAATGTTCAAGACAGCGAGGCTGAGAAAGGCTTGGGCGCTCTGACCTTCCCCATGACAAGAAACATGGTCCTGTCTTCTGCAAATAAATAGAGTGAAATTAAAGGTCTCCTTCTCCAGCTGCTGAGTCAGCTGGTGGGATACAGGCAGGTGAAATGTTTATTTTTCTCTGTTCAAGTGCTGTGTAGCTATCTGGTCCATTTACTACTTTTCCCAGAATGGAAAGAAAAACAAGCCCTGAGATTGGAGGAAGAGCATGGATTTCCATGTAGATCATCACACTGAGAGACATTCCTCATGGAGAGGGGAAAAAAATAAATAAATAAAAAAGCTGATTTAAGTCTGAACTAGTCCCTTAGTCCCTGTATTACACTCCCATTTTCAGCTAAAGTAGCTGAGCCATGACTTTATTTAACTCCTTCAGAAATCAAATGGACTTGGTCAAACTAAACTGTTTAATTTTGGATGGGAACATCCACACGGGAGTTTATTACAGTTAAATGAATCCTCTGCAATTCCTAGTGGTAAACTTGGATAGATTTTCCTGTATATCTTGACATAGATAAACCCCAGCTATAGCATATCCAGGGAACATTTTGCTTCCTGAGGGCCCAGAAGTCCTTTCAAACATATTTAATAGACCAGAAGCTTAATGTGGACCATCAGTAAAACAATTGAAAATAATATGGCCACAAACTGAAAGAAATTAAGTCATGTATTTTATACTCCCAAGTTTCAGGTGTTCCATGATTCATCACTCAGAAAACACAGATCACTGGAAGATGTGTGGGTAGAGATTACCAGGCCTCTATTAATTAATGGAGACTGTGTCTCATCTCTGTGACAAGTTGCAGTCAGCGTAATGTCAAAAACACTGATGGCTGATGGCACATACTGAAAAGCAAGGGGGAGCCTCCCCTTCCCTCTCAAATCATACCACTGTCTTAAATTAAAAGTAGCAGGAGTTGTTTTCATTTGTTTCTGAGCCTCTGACTTCCCTATATTCAATCTTTTCCATATAACCTTCCAGATAAAAAGAGATGTTTCAAGTAAAAACTTTGCAATCCCGTGATTCCAAGAGTAGAATCTTTACATAAATCCCCAAATTTTCACAAGAAAATTGCAGTTCTGTAGCTGCCTGTATCCCAAAGTATTTCATTTAGATAGGTTATCATTCCTTATTATCTGCGTAGCATTGACAATGGGTGTGAACCCCCTAGAAATAGTGGCTTTTCCATTTATTTTCATGTACAGCTTGTAGAACATACTCATGACATGAAAATACTGTAGAAATGCAAGTTAATTATTATCATTATGTAACTCCTCAGCAACTAGGAGCGGAATTAACAATTTGAGCGGTGCCTATAAGAAAATCAGAATACATTTCAGTAAGCCTGTCATTTTTGATACCTTAAGTAATCTTAAATAGAATTGCACTGGCTCAGGCAGTGGAAAAAAAAAAAAAAAAAAAAAAAACAATTTATAATCTTCATTGTGATAATAATACATGTATTCCTTCATTTAAATACGATCTCTGAACAACACCTGGAATTTTACAGGGAAATTCTGCACTGGGGATTTGTATGCAGCATGCTTGCATATGAAATGTCAGAACTGCATGGACAAGGACAGCAGTGAAATTTAAAAGGTGATGGATTAGACAGATGGCTGAGCAGAAGTGGTCGGCACTGCCATGGTGAAAAGCCTGATGCCATCCTCAGCAACCAGTCCTCGAGCTAGCAAGAGTCTGGCTGCTATGGAAGCATCAGAGCCAACCCTGGGTGTTGCAATATGCCGGTTTTCCAAGAAACAGATTGATGTACGGTGTGTACTATTTTTTATTTTCTTGAAGGAGGAGGGGAGAACTATCTATGGATTTGAGGCTGTCATTTGGTGCTGAATTTCGTCTTATCAATGCATTTATTGACACCTAGGAAGATTCTTTGAAATAGAAATTATATTGTGAATATTGGCATATCCTCCAAAGAAATTACTTTATTACTTTTTTTTTTTTTTTTTTTTTTTTTTTTTTTTTTTTCTCCCCGAGTGAGCAGGAAACAGCGATTTGTGCAGAATCTAATAATTTCTATTTACTGCTCTGCTCTGTGTTTAATCTGTAAGAAAAGTCCTGCGTTCCTCCCCTGTGACTGGTAACAGTGTTAGTCTCTCTGTTTTTCAGGGAGTTTCACTATATTTGTAGGGCTTTTCTTTGTAAGGGGACTGTGTTCCCAAGCTGACCTTGTAACAACTAGGTAAAGCTTTAGAGGTTCCCCTCGTGTCATGCTCAAGGCTGTAACTAACTCTCACTGGGGCTGGGAATGACACAGCCCTAGAGCCCTGGCTTCTTGGTTTGGAGTAATTGCTGAGCAATTTGGGATTGAAAGAAAATGATAATACACCGTGTAAGGAAGCACAAAGTCCTTCTGCCTTCCAGGACTGAAATTCTCTGGAAATGATCTACCAGTTCTACCAGAGGGAGTTTACACAGTGATTCAGTCTGTAACTGCAAGTAGTGGGTGCCAAAATGAAGATAATTGAGCCAAGTTCGTTTCATTTGTGATCATTGCTTTTTCTAAAGCAATTGGTGATTGTGAAAGCTTCCAGTTAATTTGCGAAAATGTGGCTAGATGTGAAACTATATTATGGGAATTTGAATAGTACAGGCAGTCCGTGGTATGTGAGCAATGTGATTTTAGGTAGCAAGCCAAGAAGACAGTGAAAACACGGAGAAGGACATGACTGGCCCAGTAAGCCGACGGTGCAATTTTGGGGAAATGCTGGACTGGGAGACTAGGCTGGGCCTAGAGTAGAGTAAAACACTCAGGAAAGGCCAAACCCTTGACAGGATAATTAAAATGTAGCCTGATAGGAAAGTCCCAGAAGCTCTTGGAGAGGTGGCAGCTCTGAGGCCTTGTGCCTGGTAGCAGAGCAGTGTTCCCTGATGTGGCTTGTGCCTAGGCCTGTACAGCTGAGGTCCCCCAAACTGAACATTGGGTCCCTCTTAGCCTGCAGGAGAGGGGACCCTGGCACAGGGAGCCCCTTGGGGCCCAGATCTGGCCCATGGCTGCCCTGCTCCCATCGGGCCTTCTAGACAACGTGCAACTGCAACGGGGGAAGTAATGCTGCAGATGGGGCTGTGGAAAAGAGAGCAGAGAGAAAGAGTAATTAGGGATGGGATGTTATCATGCAGTACTACAGCTCCAGTGTGTGCCCAATTTCTGTGTAAACAGAGCGTGGTTTTGTGCTCATGGTTAGCAGGGGATGGATCCAGGAAGCTGTGTTAAATTCTTGGCACCGTTTCTGGTTCACTCAGTGGCCTTCGGGAAATGACTTAATTGTGGGATCCTGCGAGGTGCTGAGCAGGCACTGAGGAGCGTTTCATTCCTCGGAAACAAAGGGGGTTTTCTGGAACGGATCAAGAGCTCCGCACCTCGCAGGGTCTGGATGTGGTCCCCTTGTCTTTGTAACTTGCATAAAAATTGAATTCAAGGGTCTGAGGGTGCTGGTATCCTTATCATCTGCAAAGCAGTGGGAAGGGTGTGCTGGGGATCTGCGAGGAAGCCAGCTAAAAAGGGCTGTAATTGAATTAAAGAATGGACTGGCTTTGTTGAAAGAAAGGGGAACAGAACCACTCAGGCATATGGGCTCACATTGTGAAACAAATTACAGGCTGACACATCGACTGATAATTTGTGCTTTGGTGCAACAGACAGGAATAACTCAAAACCTGGCAAAGGGGAACGGAGAGATGGGGGAGACGTGTTTTCACTTAAACCAGTCCCACAGCCACAGACCAGGCCACCTGAAAGCCAGCCTGGGTCAGGTAAAGGGGGACCTTATGATGTGCCTTTATTTCCTAAAGTGTGAGTGCAGGGACTAAGAGTTTTCTGGCTGGGGGTGAGGCAGATGCTGCCAACCAGAACTGAATAAAGATATCCACCGGTGGCTGGCAAGTTGTATGTGTGCCTGGCTCCCCTGCTCTTGGCCACCAGATCTCCTGTGCAGGAGTGTGTTCTTCCCGGGAACGAACAGTTTCTCCAGATAGTCTCACCCTAGTAGAAATGGGAAAGCTTGCTGAGCGTGATGGCTCTCTGACCCCACCAGCAGTGCCCTGCCGTGGGCCTGTGGAGCTCCAAGCTGGTGCTCCCAGCACAAGGGGCCTCGGCCAGCACAAATATCAGCGGGGGGGAGCGGCCACCCTGCAAGACCAGGGAGCTTTCTGTGGTGTGAGGTTAAAGGCTGCTCATGTGGAGATCATGGGACTTTTCCTGTATTTTCACTGCAACTGACTGCCTTTTTTTTTTTTTTTTTTTTTAATGTTTTTGTTTTGCACCCCTGGGAAGTCAGTGTTTTTTCCAGTCCAGAACAGTAGATATCCTCAATCTACCAGATTTCCCCAGCTTCCCTGTGCCAAACCTCTCAAATTCTTTGTGTTCCTCCACTGACCCTGTGCCTTTTCCTGGGCTATCCTGTCTCTAAACGCAGACAAGCCTGAAACGTAGAAGAGCAAGGCCCAGAAAATACCAAGAAAATGCATTTGTTCAGCTGTGTGCAGGTCATGTGTTCAGATCAGCCACGTAAACATTGCTATGTTAAATTGATTTGTTTCATGATATTTAGTTATCAAATAATATTTAGGTTAAAAAATAGTTACATTTTTAAGATAGCAATAATTTCACACATATATATATACACATGCATAGGCACAGACACACTGGTAGAAATTGTGTTCATATTAAAGAGCCATAAAAAACTGCTTGATATTTAAAATGTGAGTGATAATGTGCTTGATATTTAAAATGAGAGTGCATGATGTGGCTAACAAGAGATCTTCTTTGTCTGAATCATTTTGGTGGGTCTCTGTGGCTTTCTTTGTTCTCGGTGCTTTTCTTTGCACTACTGTTACGCTCTGAGTTATTTACTATATTTCCCTGGTTTCTGACATTATCTACCATGTCTTCATACTGTGCTGGTGATAACACATTTTGTAAAAGTGACACTGCCATATGTTCCCTAAATTGTTTGATTTTCCTGTATGTTTAACTGTAGAGGTCTGAAAGAATTCACTTGCCTTTTTCCACTATGGAGCTCCAGAAAGACAGGTATCTTATAACTGTGATATGAGGTGCTGTCATTGAATTAAACTGAGTAGGGTTGATGCAAATGAGAGCAAAATTTGGCCCCATCTGTTCTACATGAATTTGTTCCCAAATCAGTAAAAAAAAAAAAAAAAAAAAAAAAAAAAAAAAAAAAAAAAAGTCACAAAGAAAATAGCACCTGGTACTTTATTTTTGTGGGAATTTGATTTTTCAACTTCTAAAAAATATTCACGCTAATAATGCAGACCAACATACTAAACATGTTTTTGTCTTGGATGATGTTGGAGACTTTTTTGGTACTTTTTTTTTTAGATAAGAGTGTATCTGAAGTATTAAAATGACCATTTGCTTTTTTATTGGAAAAAAGAGACTGAGGATAATTAGCCACAACACTGATTTTTAGAGAGGCTAATTAAAGGTGAGAAAAAAAGAGACAAAAGATGTAGTGTTTAAGCACTAGATAACATTGTGTGGTCTTAAAGAAAGGAAGAAAGATGTATTATTGCTGAGTAGGTTACCTGAATAACTGCAGATCTGTAGGCCCTGAGGACAACCACTTCTTACCCTCGGGTGTCTGTCCCTCCCTGGTGCATGAATGGGCACCTCATTAGGGTCTGCTCCTTCCTGCTGCGCCAGATCTCTCCTCTTCACAATGAGAAGGCTTCATGTGGCTGTAACATGCAGTTCACGTTGCTTTTTAAATTTGGGGGATTATTGCTACAATTGCCTTGCACATTGCCCAAGTTTGCTAGAAGATCATAGGGCAGAAATGTCCATACCTGCGAAATTGCTCTAGGAAACAAGGGACATGTTAGTGCACTGATCAATAACGTGCTGTATAGCAGTGGACGAGCAAGTGCTGTTACAGGCAGAATTTCAGACACTGTTGCCTGGGAAGAAGGAACTCTGTTAAAAATCACAGTCCATCTGTAGTCTCAAAAAACCCACAGATGGTACTGAAACGGCTCTCTGGGAGTGGTGGTGTCCAGGTGTTTCCTCCTGTGGCTGTACGTGCACGAATGTGCACTGGCTCATGCAATTGCACTGCTCACTGACACACTCTCACTGGTTACATGAGATCAGGTGCAGGTGAATAAAATGTCAAGAACTCTGGCCAAAATGTCCAAGCCTATGCATGGATACAAGCAGTCTGAGTTTTCAGAAGAGGCTCAATATTTCCTAATTGCCTTGAAGCAACAGAGGTGCTGCAGTTCCCTGTGGCAGCAGCACATGGAGCTCAGCTCTAGGGTGGACGAGGCTGTTTGGTCAGGCAGCCCATACTGGTTGAGGTGCCTGGGCATAGGAGACGGAGCGCAGACCTCTTTGGTCTTACCATTTACCAAGTGCCATGAACACAGCAACAAACATCACATCAAAGTAAGGGATTTTGGGGGGAATGAAGATGTGAAGTGGCTAGTTGATCACCCATCTCCAAATGTCCTCAGGCAGGGGAAGAGTTCTATTAACTTTAAAAGGGGCTTAGAAATCAGATCTTAATTTATTTGATATGCAAGGAATATATTCCTTATCCGTCTGAAGCACAGGGCAAATTTAGGAACACTTAATTCAGATTTCAGATTACTCCAAAAGATATTTATTAATTTTTAAATATCTATTTCTGCGTTGCAGAAATCTCTGTACTTGACTGCAAATACGTGGTTCTATTATAATGAAAGACTTTCAGTGTTGTAATGTCAACATATGACTATTTACACTTCTCTTCAAAGAGAAGATCCTCTCAGAATGCTCATCTTACTGGAAATTGTGCTCCATGGAGTGTCAAACCTTTAAGTGGAATTATTTATGAATAATTTATTTCTATAATGCAAGAATGTGTTAAACTTCACCAATTTTAGAGGGTATTTTCATATAAAAAGTACACGGTGTATCATAATAAATTCATCACATTCAAGCACCTCTGCGGTTTTCCTTTGATAATATTATTGGAATACATTTATTTCAGTGCAAAATTTAAATGGAAGTATTGGCTCATTTCCTGATATCCACTGTTGCATTTTAATTATAGCAGTCTGATTCTGGATTTATTAGCCAGATTCCTGTGCACTTGTATTCTCAACTGTTGAAAATATGAAAAATTTAGCAGCAAAGCACTAAAAATGTAAAAAGGGTCAGAGAAATTTCCTGAGTTTTGTACTACTGGGGGGAGAAGTGTTTGTTTATTTTAAAACAGTCTGTAACAAACAATCTTCATCTGGAGCAGGAAAATCACGTTGCCCTTGATCCTGAAAGCCCGTCCACATTTATACTTAATATACCAGCACGAACATTTTTGATTAGAGGGTTGATAGGTTGATAGCTGGCATAGGATCTGCTGTTTATAAAAGATTGATGCTCTGCTGGTGTTGAGACATGAAAAGAGGGAAACTGAGGCTCTGAAAGCAGTCTTACAGAATTCAGGCGGTGCCACAACCGAGGTGCAGTCGCACGTTGACCCTGACTTTGTTGGATCTCCTGTAAGGGTTGAGATATTTCTTAGCAGAGCACCCATGGGGCCCCTCACACAAGGAATATTTATTCACAAGTGCTCAGGATATATGTGGAAAATATGCCATATTTTGTTCTTCTGTCTTTGAACAGAAAGTAATCATTAAAAACCTTTCTGCTATAATTAGTATTCTGTGAGGAGCTCTCATTGCTTCTAAGCACCCCAAATAATTACTGTGCTGGGGACTTGCCATGCCCATGAGCTCACCTTGAAATCAGATTATTAACAGTGGGGCTGATGCTTGTTTGAGACAGTCTTAGGAAAACTGTGACTGATCACTTCAAAAGCGACTGATAAAAGAAAACCTATGTGCATCTGCCTGCCTTCTTGCTCTAACCAGATTACCACTTCCAAAAAAGAGGTATTCCTGCTGATCACGTCTGAGGAGGAAGCACATACAAACTAAAGTGACCGTGGAACCCAGGAGAGCCTGCAAGCACAAAGACTACAGAGATAACAGAAAATAATTACGACTGTAGCTGGGTGCCTTCCCCCGACTAAGCCCTCTCAGTTGTGCTGTGTAACAAGCACAGTCTTAGTTCGCCACCATCTCTCATCCTGAACTACCTTAAAGGGCAGCTACAGCTTCTCAGGCAGGCAACATGGAAATTAGGGAAGATTTCTATAAGATTTCCTGCCAGACATCAGGTCTGGGTCATGCTGGGCAGTGCCACAAGTGGAGCAGAGGGTGGTTGCTAATCCCAGCACCTCAAGGCCCAAATATGTGGATAATAAATGTGAGGAGAAAAATGTTTGGCCAAATGCAATGGGACAAGCCTATCCTGTAGGGTCCTTGGTGAGCCCAGGGGCACCAAGCACTTCGTTCCCTGGGCCGTTTCACAACTGCACGATGTCTACTTTATCAGGCCAAGTGTTAGCCACAGACTAATGGGCCTGATTTAACTTGTCCGGGAATCTGATAGATTTGGAGACACATGATGAGTTATATATATATATGAATTATATATGCATACCTTAAATCCCATTAAAATCGATTTCCCAGTTTAAGTACCAGACAGATCTGGGCAAATGATCAAGATGATTTCCCACAGAATTAATAAAACAAGGCCTTTGGCAACTGGATCCCTGAGTAAGAAGCATTACTCAGAAGCCTGCCATTTAATCGTGATCGCCAGCACCGGCTGCCAGCAGCAAGGAAGCAAAGGTAGTGTCTGGGAAACCTTCGAGGTTCTGGAAGTAAAATGGATATGAAAAGGCCAAAACTGTGGACAAAAGCATAGAGGCCACCAACCCACCAAGTTTGTAGATCACCCAGGGAATCAAAACGGGACCTGTCCTGGTACTTGGGAAGAATATGAGCTGATGCCAATTTTCCTCTGAATTTACCAACAGTATTATAACACTGCAAGAAGACAAAATCCGATCAGATGTGTGACAGCTTCTTTTACATCTTTCTTCCCCTGAAATGTATGCCAGGGAGGTGTCAGCTGAGACATCTGGGAACTCCTGAAGGACAAACTGTGCAAGAAGTTTAGCCACAACCCACGAAAGCTAGAGAAATCCTGCTTGAGCTCTGTCAAAACCCCAGCAAATGAAGCTGTGCTTGAAGCAACAGGCTCCAGCTAGCTCGGCCTTTTATTTAAGGCTTCAGTGACCAAAAAAAAAAAAAAAAAAACACACACAAAAAAAACAAAACCAAAACAAAAAAGAGCTGTGGCAGCATCACTTGCTCCAGGGGTGCCAGGGGCCTGGGGTGCCACAGGGTGGCAAATTCTGCTCTCACTGCTTCCCAGGTGTCAGCTCCTATCACCTGAAGATGGAAGGGATGGGATACAGCCTCACACATAACAGGCTTTCGGCATGCTTGGGAATCTTTTTGCAGCTTCCTCTAATCTTAGAACGAAAACCACATCACAACATGTTGCAACCCCGAGAGTGCCAAAAACGCATTCACAACAGCCCAGCCCCAGCGCTCCAGCAGCGGATGGGAAACAGCCCGAGTGGTGAGAAGTGAGCAAAACCCCGCGCTCCTTTTGATTTCGGTAATCCCTTCTCAAGCACTGTTCCAGCCCCAGATTCACGCTGGGTTTCCTAGACAGACGGGGTCAGCTCCTGGGCCAGCATCAGCTGGCACGGCCCCACCGACCGCGGCGCGGCTGAGGCAGCTGGGCTAATTTGCTCCCGCCGAGGCTCTGACCTGCCTTTTTCTTCCTGACAGCATCCCTTCAGAGAGACACGGTGCTCTGCAGGGCCAGGCTAATCTGCTCGTGGAGGAGCACCCGTTGTCCTGCTCTGGCCAGAAAAGAACCAGGGCTGGAGGCCGAATACAGCCCGCTTCGGGCACGGGTCTTGCCGAGCCTGTGGGAAGCCTCGTGCTGCAGAAAGCCCCTGGGAGGACGGGAAGCAGCCGTGGCTGTGAATCACCCCAGAAACAAGCGATTTGCCATGGGTAAATGCGTGGAAATGGCTCAGTACTGCAAAGTGTGACTAAGGCTGTTATCCAGAGCAATGGGAAGGCTCCCAGCCCTCCGTGCTTTCCGAGGGAGTGTTAATTACTGCTAGGGGTGTGAATACGCCACGGCTAGAATAAGTCACTCTGACCACGTAGCTCCATTGCCCTACATGTGAACATGTGAAACAGTGCTGGATTGTCTAGAAAAGACTGATGAGAACATCTGATAAAACACCATTTTAGTGTTAAAACAGCTGTAATTCAGTAACACCCAATGGACTTGAGTGTGGGTGATCATTTAATTAAAGGTATCTCCCTGTTCTGTTTGCTGCAGCAGGGATCAACACGGTGAAGAGACAGCCCTGGAGACCCCTTGCAATGAGCCTGGAAGCTCTCCTTGCCATGAGTTAGGACAGGAGACATGGGAACTCTGCTGCTCTAAAAATCCTTGCTCCAGAAAATGAATAATGATTTCTTGACCATTTAGGACCAGCCACCGGGCAATGTTGCTGATGGAAGTCCTACCTTGTGATCCGGTGATGCTCCGTCACATTCCCAGATCCTTCTGTGTCCCCTCATATTTCAGGAGGAAAAATAAATCTCTCTGGGAAGTTGGACAGGATAGTTAGGAACATGGTGGGATTTTCACTCTCCTCTGGACTGCATGTTTCTGGGTGGTGCCATGGGTTTCCTAAGCTTTAGCCTATATTGGGTCATATTGCAGATTGGTGTCTAAAGGATGAAAAAGTCTCAAATAAGCAAATGAGCCTAGAACTATAAGGCTTCTGATCATGCTATTTTTTTTTTCTGTTTCCATTTTATGGCCCTGCACTTTCAAGCGCACCCCTGAATGTATAATTTCACTTGCTTTAAGTCTTGCATTGCCCTAATGGACTGAAAATTTATATAGGGAAGGCATGATGATAACTTCAGAGGGGAAGGTGATGTGTCATGTTGTGCAGGAGGCACCGAGTCGAGTACAGTTTTTACAGAGACTAGACACCTTTTCATATAAATAACCTTGAAGTAAGACCATTACCATAGCAAGACGTTCACCAATAACTCTTGAAATGCCTAGCTGCAAAATATATATACAAAATGAACTATGACAACATTACTACAACTCTGCTTTGCTATTCCAAAAGAGAATTCAGGCTACGACTAACAATTATCCTAATGCATTGTGTTGGTTAATTGAAGGAATTTGTGTCATGAGATAAATGTCAGAGTTCAAAGTCAAGTGTGTGTATGAGAGAGAGAATGTATGCAGGTAGGGTTGTTGTCAACTGGAGCACAAAATACAAGCCTCTGTGATTTTACAGCTGGGAAAATATCCAGAAATCCTTTCTAGGCAATAAATTACATGCTTGTGGAACAGTAATGATATACAAACAAAGCAGCACCTGTAATGAGTCTGCAGCCATCACTGAGACCTAGGAACATTAATGCCAATTAATCTGGGAGGGAAGAGTAAGAGTGTGCCAACGATGCTAGAAAGTCTCGTAACATATCCAAGCACTTTCTTTTCCACCTGAATAAGAGTGCACACGATTAATGCGAACTCTGTTTTTCCCTACTGGTGTCCTGGAAGGCATTTGCTTGTCAAAAATAGTCCACAGGGTCATGCTACAATAATATTAACTACTCATTACTGCTTCTGTCAGCTCAGTAACAACTATACTGTGAACTTGGAAGTGCATTTAAAGAATGATGAAAGCATGTCTTGATCAATGTTGACTCATCAGTACCTTAGTATATGCAAAAAACATTATCATCCTTAATTGCCTCTGTGATGCTGCACTCGGAGAGGCATATCCCTCAAAGAAAACCCTTGGGAGAAAATGCTACTCTCAGCTTTTATGAGACTAATGTGGCTTGGAGTGAATTGATCAAACTCACATTCCACAGAGTAACTTAAAGTGCCCACTTAGCATTATTCCCAGCTGGCAGTTTGCTCTGTCTAGTTTATAGATTAGTAAAATGTTTTCCTTGTGTTTTTTGGTTTATCCTCCATTTTAGCCCATATTAATATTTAAATTTCCCTGGAACAGCTTTCCTTTGATGACAACAGAAGAAACCAAAGCAAAGCAAAGGTAAACTTTGGGATTTATTTTTCCATCTCCTACCTGATACATATTGGCTTCTCATTCTAGCCCTGGAAGAGAAACAGGCTGTGCAGGTTGGTGTGGAGTGCCACATGAGACCAGGATATCTTACTATTTGATGAAGAAGTCTCTAGTCCAAGGGCTTTGATCCAGGAAAGCACTTTCAGCAACGAGAGTGATCTCCAGGTCCTTCGGTGCTTTGTGATTCTGTGATTTGTCTCTGTGCTTCCTGTAGGGCCTGCTGGGTAGCTGGTGGGTGGGAAGAGCACACAGCCTTGCTCGTGGTTAACAAGGCCTGCCTTCATGGCACAGGTGGCCTGGCAAACCCCTCTCTTCCAGGGCAGCTGAAGGGGCAGCTGGAAGAGTCTCTCTGCCCAGCCCTTCACAAAGAGGGCTTAGGAGCCTCTGGCACATGAACATCCTGCCTTGGGTGACATGAGCCCAGTCTTGGCAACAGGTCCTCACCAAAAGTCTTCTCCAACAGAGAAAGGCTCGGGCAGGGTCAGCCTAGAGAGCAGCAGGAGCCCCAGTCCTCCACTCCAAAAACAGGAGGTGCTGGCACCTCCCTGGAGCCCTGGGTGCAGGCAGATGGGCGCTGTGCTCCAGAGATTTCATGGGTATGGCCAGCAGGGACTGAGACCTCAAAACATGGAAAAGAAGCCATACTGACCTAGGTCTGGGCATAAAGCTTTCCATAGCATGCATAGTTTTCACTTCTGCACTAGAGGAGTCCATTAGACACCGCATCAACTACCAGAGGGTATATAATTTACGGGGCTCCGATGCATAACCTATACCCAGGATGATCTTTTATAGAGGCCGTAGCCAGGGAAATAGCTTTTAGTATAAAAGGGTTTTGCTGGAACCTGAGGCACATGCAGTTAGCTTTCAGTTCACAAATGTCCTCTTATTGAGGGCAGGAGAGTTTGCTGTAGGGTAATCAGCAACCTGGGCCAGAAGGGACTGGTCTGGTCTCAGAGAGGGCACAGACCAAAGAATGCCCCTCTCTGAATTCCTGTGCACAATTTGTTAGCAGCATTTGGTGCTGGAAAAGCAGCTGATTACAAGGCTAAGCTTTCCAATTGTGGAAAACCCACTTCAGCTCTCGTTAATGTTTACTTACCTTCACTGATAGGCAAAAATGCCTTACCTAATTTGTAGTCTGAACTTGTCTGGTTTCAGCCTGCATCTACCGAGTCTTATTATACCTTCCTGTGCCCTTTTGTATGAAACTGCAATGTTAGCTAGACAGAAAAAAAGCACACGAGCGATATTCCATAGGAAATTAAGGTTCAGGCAGATGATGATGATACTTCTTCAGTGAATCCATGTGGCAAGGCGTGTCACCTTGCAGCACACAGCCACGAGCTGCATTTTTGGGGTAATACATGTCAGTCTGCTGGGATAGGAATTACCTACCCGGAGTCTACCGTCAATTACAGCCGCTGCCTTTTAAGACGCTGAAGCTACAAAAAGGGTCAACATATGAAATATTCATGCTGACATTTCCCTACAGCGAATCCTTTCTGGGCTCAGCTATTTCCTCCGCCACACTCTGCATCGTGCCCTGCTCCCCTGCCGCCTGCCTCCCCAGAAGCCCCATCAATTCACCCGGCCTCGGGGCTCCTTTGGTCTCCTTCCCTGAGACACTCACGAGGTGAGATGCTTCTTATATTCTGCCTGGGTTGCTCCCAACCTGTGCCGTCTGTAACCTGTCTGTGTCTCTAGGGCTATGCGATTCTCTCCTGCCGCTGAGCACCAGCCTGCCCCCCACTCCTGATGTGGTTTCATGCTCCACTGTCACTGTCAGAAAAATTCCAGCACTAAGCAGTTTACAGGATGCGTTGTACAGCAAAGCAGGGGGAGAAATAGAAATCCTTAAAGTTTACCGTAAGAGAAAATTTCAAGACACTCCCTTGTGATTATTCTGCAGCCTGTCATTGGCTTCTGTGCTAAAACTGATGGTGTATTTTTAATGTAAGTTAAAGCTCGCACGTAGGAGCAAAAGGTTAATTTGACATGCAAATGTTTTCATTTAAAAGACGGCTACAGCGTTTCCTTGTATTGACATTTTCCTTCAACGCAGTTGAATGGGAAATTCATGCATGTAAATTTTCCCCTACAAAACCTTTCCTTTTTAATAAACTGGCATATTATTACAAATGTAACGCGGCACAATGCAACAAAAATAATTGACAAAAATATCTTCCGATCTGATTATGTCTAATTACAATTAGCAAACTCGTGCTCCGGGGCTTTTATTTTTTCCTTTGTTTGTTAAGCACCATGTGTGGTTCTGGTGATAGATAAATAACAGCATGTTGAATGGGACGTGATTGCCAGTTCGCACGGCGGCTCCTCATTTAAAAGCAACTCATTTCACAGCGCAACCTTGGGTATGTTGCAGCGCTGTCCGTCACCATAGTGTCTGAGCACTCCCTTCAAAATCACGATGTGAGGAGTATTTTAGGAGTGTCTGGCACTTCTCACTTTTTGAGGTCAAAACTTTGTGGAAGAAGGTGGCAGAAATGTTGTTAATGAGAGCTGTTGCCTGCGCCATGCATCTCCTCTTCTCCCCCGCCTGGTTTGTTGGGGAAGGAAGTTTCCACCGCAGTCATCCCAAATTCTTCTGAAGGTCTAGCTGTCATCTTTCTAATGATATTCACTGCCGTTTGGAGGGGTTGTAGATCTGGGCTCGTTTATCTGGAAACCCAGCGTCCAGTCCCCACTTGGCTATGCAATTGATGGATGCCTGTGTGCCAACACCTTGTTGCATTGTGCTTTTGCTTCCTTGCAACTTCTCTTAGCCTCTGAGACGTACTGAGATCATCACCTGCTCGGGGAAGGTGCTGTTTTGCATTGCGTATTGCTAGGAAAGTGGTGCCCCGTTTGTGGTAGGGTCGTTGAGGTGCTGTTGAAATGAGAATAATTAAAAACTCAACATCAGCCTCAAGCACACAGAAGCAATCAAGGAAGCTTGTTCATAACAAGTGGTCTCTCGCGGGGATATGTGAACTCTTGGTTTTGTTCCCAGGTAAAGTACCAAGCGCATGCATCCTCTGTGCAGAAAAACAAACTAACCCAATAAAATTCCTTTAATTCAGGCAAATAGCTGATAGCAGAGCCATGTGCCAGCACCAGCAGCCCCTTCTCCAGACAGTGGGGCAGCTCCACACCTCCTGCTGTCCCCTCCCTGTGCCATGGGGCTCTCCCCCGGAGAGCTGACATGCATGGGTGGGACAGAGGGGGCTGGCCAGGCCCTCCTTGGCTCTCCTTGGCTGCTGTGCCCTCTGCGAGGCACCCCCTGAGCTCAAGCACACAGCATGACTCTGCTCCAGACTCTGGGAACCCCGATTTCCAGTTTTCCTCCTTGTCTTGGACAATACCCGAACTTGGGACCTGAGCACATGACCTGAACCCATCCTCCTCAAGCTGATTTCTTCTGGTGAGCTCTAGCAACACCTGATGAGCAACATCTGTGCAAGAGCAGAGCCAAACCACACGTGTATACGGGGTATTTTGTACACAAAAGGTGCACCGTAACACACTGCCAACTGCTCCACCACCCACATCACAACGGGAAGCCAAACAGCCTGCGTGAGTCACCCTTCGTTAGGAAGCAGATTTGCTTTCCCCACCGAGGCACTCAGTGAGTCAGGAGGGAAAGCTGTAGATGGGGATGCCAGCTAGCTCCCTGGCAAAGCGTCCAAGCTGTGGCTCTCCCCGTCACCGCGGCAGCTCCCTCCTCCTCGTGAGCAGCAGTGTGATAATTAAGCCGGCAAAGCTGTGCAACCCGGGCTGTCAGGCTGTCACAAACTGCCACCTCTCATCCTCTCAACAAAGGGCTCCTCTCGACATCGTTGCCTTTCATTTGGTTCGTGTCGAACAAAGTGCTCGTTTGTGCCCACAACATGCTCGTCTCTGCGGCGCTGCTTGTCCAGGTTCCTGGTCCTGCTGTCTGTGTTTGTCTCAGGGACATAACAAGGGAGGGGCAGCTGCAAAGTCTGTAAATTCCCTTGCAATTTCTGTATTAGCTCAACTTTTTAATAAGTAGCAACTCTCAAAATTTTAATATCTCAATATCAGAACCCAGAAATTGAGAAACTACTCCTAGAGAATGGCCCTAAATGATTTACCAGATGACAAAGACCAAACACGAGGAGGTTCTTCCTTCAAAATCTTCACCTGCCCTTTCTGTTTTGTTTTGGCAGTGTAATCAACAGCTCCGCCATTCAAGCTTTTAACCAGGACACATCTTCAAAACTTCTTTTTTGCTTTCTCGGTACATCCAAGAGCTTCCTGGAAGTTTTTAATGCTTGTAAGTACAGCCTTGTAACATACGAAATGAAAATACTATCTGATGATCAGGCAAGGATCCAGCTGGCTCAGTGTCTCCTTCCTGACTGTCGGCAATAATGCAGTCCTAGGGGTGAATGTAATAGGACCACGATATTGCAACATTTCCCCAAAATATTTGCATAGGCACCAGTAATGTGCTGTGCAGGGGCTTCCTCACCTGCAGACTGTCTCTGAGAAAACTAGCTCTTTTTGGCTATTTTTCTGCATTCATTCAGTTCTTGTGAAATTAGTGAATAAATGTTAGCGTTCCATTTTCCTGTGACAGAGAATTTAGTCTTGTTTGTGGTACACACCTGTGACAACACTTTTTAAACCAGCTTTACCTTTAAAGAGGACTCTTCCTTTACTGGTTTCTTAATGTTGGTAACAGGGCCAGCAAACTCTCCCCTAGAGATGTGACTCCTTGCAAAGTGGCTGCCTGGCTCCAGTGCCACCCCTGGAAAGTGTGTGAGTGGGGGGCAGGTAAGAGGTAGGTGGCCATGGGACTTTGGGTTCAGGAAGGCAGTGCTGCATGAACTCCTGACAGCAACCACAGGTTGTAGGGCCAGTTAAGAAGGAGAAACTGGAAGACATTTGGGTGGACTTCTAATGAAGGCTGGGTCCTTGGCACATTACTCTGGGAAAAGCAGATGGCCAGAAAGCAAAATCTTGGGACCCATGAACCTGACAGAGTGAGAGATGTGTCGATTTGTAGAAAAAGGATCCTGGAACAAAAGGAACAGGTGACGCTGGAGCTGGCTTTGCTGTACTGAAACTGTTGAATTTTCACCTTACTGAAACACTGAACTATCAAAGGGCACCGTATTTGAATAACACACTACTGCTTGCAAGGAGAGCTCCACACAATGGTATTTCAGTTGGTCCTTCCCAAAGAAATGTGCCTGGAGATGTAAGTGGCATTGCAGAAAAAATAAGAGGAAATGCAGCAAAGAAGCTGTGGTGGTAAATGTTAGGCCTGCAGACAGAGAAATAGTGACCACAGTAGGGATTTCCAGGGGAAAGAGATACCAAGGAATAAAATGGCAGCAAAGTAAAGTGGCCCAGAAGCATTCACTGATTTGTTTGAAAGGGCTGCCTCGCATCAAGGACAAGAAAGGTCCTGGTTAGAGTGGCACGGATGGCACCCAGCATCATAGAGACGTAGAATATCTGAGCTGGAAGAGACTCACAAGGATCATCGAGTCCAACTCCTGGGTATCCTAGATGCTGTATGTGTTTGTACTAGTCTGGTTGGAGATAATCCTGAAGATATCTGGCGAGGCAGGAGGACAGACCGGATGGAAAACCAGCAGGACTGGCTGAAAAGTTGTGAAACTGCAAAATAGTTCGGGTTAGATAAAGTCTTTGGGATAAGAAGGTACTTGAACCCCCCAAATCAGGAAGACTGAGACAAAAAGAATGGGGACAGGGCAGCCAAACTAGACAATAGGAGAAGCTGGGTCAAAAAAACAGACATCAGCTTTGGGAAAGAGGTTTGATCTGAGCAGACAGGGTTCACCAAGAACCTTGGTGACTTCACCAAAGTCCTTGGTGACTTTGTAGAAGATCCTCAAAGGAGGATAAAGGCAGAAGAAAGGAGCAGGTGTGAGGAGTCCTCTGGGCAGAGTAAGTGTCTTACTGTGCTTGCTGTTGCCCAGCTCCCTGCACAAGAGGAAGGAATGACAGCTGAAGGACATGCCTCTTCCAAGGAATAACCATTTCCCTGGAATTAGCAGATGGGGAATCTGGAAGGACCACAGCCAGGTGTGAGAAGTGTGAGGCTTCCAGTGAAGGCAGAGCTCGAGGAGGAAGCCCCAGCCAGAGACGCACCACCCCAACCCATGCAGGAGGTAAGCTCAAACTTCTGGTAAATGCTACATACAGATGAATCACAGTAAAGCATAGGCTGAGATCAGGGGTTGGCAGGGGAGCACCTCCATATGGCAAACATAGTCATATGGTCAAGCACATCCGAGTCTAGCAAATTCCTGATGGAAGAATGTGCCATATAGCTTACAGAAATCAATTCAGATGGGGGACAGAGAAATCAGACTGAAACTGGCCTGCCTGAGGATACAGGTAAAATCAATATTTCGTGTTTCCTTGAGAAACAGTTTTGTTAGTGGCTCTCCCAAAACTAGTTAATTATCTCACACCTCCATGGCTGTCATTGCAATCGGGTTCTGAAACTGTTTGCTCTACCTCCATTTCAGCTCCTCACAGTTAGCCTCTCAAATGTTCTCTATGCATGCTCAAAGGCTGAACAACATTAGCAGCACACACTTCACATCAAGTGTAGTCTTGCTTTATTGCAACCGATAGCAATCTCATTCCAAAGAGTGGAAGTACTATTTCTGACTAATCAGGTCATGCGAGATAACTTGCATGCTTCCCTCAATATACAATTATTACAGTTAAGCATTACCCCATGCAGAGAATACACTCAGCAAACTCATTCAGTCCTTTTAATTGTGCCTATAAAAGTGTGTAATGTCGTCATATAGTTGATGCATTGTCATGACCGTGGTACTCTGAAGGAGAGAAACCTTATTCTTACAAACGGCTAATTGCCACAATATACCATCTCTGCTGCTGCCAGTGATAAATTCTTGAAACTACCTCACTGGGATTAGGTCTTCTATATATTGCATTGTAAAAAACAACTGGATGGCACAGTATATATTTGGGGAATGGGGCGCACTAAATGAATCACATTTTACTTTTCTCATCCAAAAAGAATTGCAGACAGTACTACAAAACACTTGAACACTCTGTCAGTACTGCTGCTGCCACTTGAGTAATGCATTTTTGCAGATAAATAGGAGTCTGTTTAGCAGGTTTTCAATATTTTTGGATATGTACTGCAAGGATGAAAGCAATGAGTCCTTCCAAAGTTCTTAGGTCATTTCCACTGAGCTGTGATTCTGTGATTGCTTTAGTTCTTTGATGCCAAAAATGTCACAATTCTTTTTAAACTTTATGCCAGTCATGTTGTTTATTCTTGCGGCTCCAAGTTGATATAGTAAGTATTTTTCTTCACTTCTGCATAGGAAGAAAAAAATTGTTTATAGTCAAGAAGGCAATTAGTTGCACTCTGCCAGGCATGCAAACCAATTGGGTAGAAGGATAAAAGTACAGTCAGAAATAACTGGCGTACAAAGCAACAGCTTTATTTTTGCCAAGGTGCACACAACAACCCCTCACAATTTTAAAATTCATCATTACATAATTGACTCTTCAAAGCAGCTCATGCTTATTGTCTTGGTTTTGCTTGTCCACTGGGTAGACTTGTAAAAACCAGCCCTGATTCCGGCATGTTGAAAACTCCTCATTGATCCATTAGGAATGCAATTTATTGCTGGTAAGATAGCATGAAGTTGGATATGAAGAGGAGTTTGCTGTCTGGGATGGTATTGTCATGCTTGGCAGGAATGCCATTTTTTAGCTGGCTGTGGTAGCAATAAGCTGCATATCAACACAATTCTCAATCTCTCTTTCTCTCAAGGGAATTTTTTTTAGAGGGAATATAGTCAGTTTTGATAGATTTTTTTCCTCACACAATTTTCCCCTTTTGCAGGTAGATGCACACACACACACAGGCAAAATGGGACAAAGTTATGATAAATGGATTGTGCAATGACAGATTTATCTCTAACTGGTTGCTTGTAATCACGTGAAAGTTATCTTGATGAAAAACCACATATATCTAGTTGTGCCTTCCGTTTTGCATAATCGCACTGGGATTTTTGTAAATTCGTGTGCCCATGCTTTGATTCCTTCTTCATATTGCTTGCCTTAGCGTTTGCACCCCGATGAGGACATACATCACCCTGGGTACTGGAGGCCCTTTCAGCCAGGGGGTCCAAGCCCAGCTGTAGCAGCCCTGCATGCTGACAAGACAGGCACCCAGCCCACCTTGTAGCTCTGCCCTCCACACCATCTACCAGGTCTGCAGATTTCTTTGTATGTTTGCTGTCAAAAGTCTTCCAAGCACGGATCTCCTCCATTCCTTAACCATGTGTAGTTTGCTGCTTGGGAGTTAGCCATGGACAGTGTGCTGGCCCTGAATACACACCCGGGGGGAAACTCCACTAGGATGCCAAGCAACAAACTGTACCCAAAGAAGGTTATTGAGGATATTGTAAGAGGATTACTGTACTCTGCTTTGTCTCCCAGTCAAAGCCCTCCAGTTCTCTTTCATTGAAGAGGAGTGGCATAGAGTAGAACAGATGGCCTGGGTAAAATTGCTTGGGACAATGCTCAAAAATGCCTGAGATGCAGGAGAAAAGGGATGACCGCCTCAGTGCTATGCCTCTAGTTTTCTTCACAACAGATCTGGTGAGGAGAAGGCAGGGATGCCTTTTCTAAGCAGGAATGATCTGTGAGCCTTTTGTGAACGCTCCTGCACAAGGGGACTGGAGCAGTGCAAATTTTGCAGCAAGAAAATACCCAGCCTTGCATCCTGAAGATTTTTCCCCGTGCCTGAAACTAAGGAGCTAATAAAGTAAAACTGGGATTAGAACACAGGTTCTTTTTCTTTATAATATCTTGAAACCCTGAGGTGCTGGTCCTGCTGTGTTGGAGTCTACATGTCAGGGTTAAATGTGCTCATTCTAATGCTGGCTATGGACCAAGTAAGAGTGAGGCATCCTTGTGTAAATGAAAATTTGTGGGCTTTGTACACTGCTTGAAATTGAGGTAGGTGAGACGTAAGTGGGGTGAGGAAAGGGGTATAATGGATAAGCAATGAAGTTCACTGGGATGATGGCAAAAAATAGGATGGTTGCTCCACAGGTGTTCTTTCTCTCTCTTTTGTGAAGGGTTGAATTAGGAGAAAATCAGATACATGGAAATAAAGTTGTGAAATGAGGATGCCTGAATGGAAAAGAGGAAATACGGGAAAAGAACAGATACAGAAGTGAAGCAGTCACCAGAGAGGCAGTACCAGAACCTGTCAGCACAGCAGAAAGAGGGATACAGAAGTAAAATGTTCTCTGAGCATCCCAAATGCCTTGCTTGGGCTGCTGTAACCAGCTGGCACCTCCTGGGAGCTTTCCTCTAAGACTCTCTGGTGAGGGGAGAAGAAGCACCACGTGGGTGTGTCTGCCCTAGAAGTTGTGTCTGTACCTGATAAGGAAAGGCGGGTGGGTGACTGAGGGGCCCCAGCTTTGGATATAGGCCTACAAAGCAAACAAAACCTTGCATCAGTTTGCTCTACAAAGTTATGCATAGAAGACAGCAAAGCTAAAACTAAATAAAATCCTACCTCACACTACACAAAGGACAGTGGGAACACTATGACTTTTAAATTAAAAAAAAGCATTTCATGTTAATCAGTTCACTAAGATGTGTGTGGTGGAACGTAGGTAATAGACCTTGGAGGGGTTAAGAGTCTGACACTGGCTGGGGGAATGAGCAGCCTTGGAAGTTTTCTGGGTCTATTAGCTCCTGAGCCCCAGGCTACCGATGACTTTGAGCCCAAGGTGTCCAGGTAATCCAAAGAAATAACTTGACCAGTGAGCTAGAGAAGGGAACCAACACAACTAGCAAAATCAAGTTTCTGCCTCTTTCTCCATTGTTTATTTTCATTTCCTGCTCCTTTTCTGTTCTCATTTTGTGTGTGCATCTTGCTTAAAGGGTTTAGCCTAGCTGCCCAAGATATCTTTTTCCAACAGAGCTGTGAACCCACGAGAAGAAATGATCTAAAATAATAATAACAACAGCAACAGCAATAATAATAATTTTAGTTATTATTATTATTATTATCTCTGCTTCAGCCAAATTAGTATACATTTGTGGTTATAATACAATGGATGATCCAACTGTGTTATGTCCTTGTCCTTCTTGTCATGTCCTGGAATTTTGACTAAACTGATTTTTTATTCACCCCCAGCACTGCAGGTAAATGCTAACAGTGTGGGGCTGTTTGGAAATCTGTGATACCTCTGGCACCAGAGCAGTAAGGCTGCACAGCCACAGTGTTCTCCAAAGCTACTTGGTCTTCTCGAGAGAGGTTGTGCTGTGTAATGTCAGTGTGGTTTAAAAATCATCAGCTCAAAGGAAATGTCCTTTTGCTACCTGTGCTTTACATTTCCTTCCTCCTCTTATTGACAAGACTGAACACCAAAATCTGGGCATTAAAACCATTCCCTATCCCCAAAATAAATATTTTACCATCTCCATTATTACCTAAAAATTATTGCACATCCATTATTAAACACGAAAATTCCCATAAGGTGATGAGAAAGAGCGGCATTAAATGAAAGCTCAGTTCATAGTTCTTCCTCCAGCTGCTTTTTGTTTCTCTTTTTTTCTCTCTCTCTTTTTTTTCTCTCTCTGAATATGAATATGACCAAGCAGCTCTCTCCAGCCTAACAGGAGTGCAAAATGTCCCCTGTCCAAAGTCATGCTGTCGATCTGTATGGCACTACCACCCTGACAACTGAGAAACACCCCAAAATCCAGGCTGCTTGCATCATATCCTGATGTCTGGCAAGTCTGCCCATGAGAGAGGGGAGCCTGCAAGTGTTTCAAGCATTCACAACCATCCTTTTGTTGGACTGGGGCCTGGTGCCAAGATTTGTGCTATCTTCTGCTGGCATGGACCAACATTTGAATCCAGCCCTTGATATTTAATTAAGACCAGTATTTGGAGCATCTGTTTGCAAAAGCAGTCAGAGTGTATTAGGATAGCAAAATAATGAGCACTTTGCAGCATGTCGTGAGGCCATACATTTTATTATTTAGAGCTTTTTTGGAACTAAATTCCTTGTGAATGTACACACGATGAATTAGAAAAGGAGTCTAAATGTTCTTTCTTCTTCTGACCCCCAACACAAGACTGACTGTATGGAAACCACACTGCAGGATCACACAAAGAAAATGTCTGGTAAGCCATATGATAAATCTAAAATTAGAGCACTACTTTAGCTAAAGACTTGGCTTAGGAAGTCAAGTCACTTAAACTGAAGAGAGTAGAAGGAAGGATGCCAAAGTAGTAAGAAACAAAACGTGTAACTTGAATTATCATTTCTTATTCATTATTTTACCTTTTTTTTTTTTTTTTTAATTTTATTTTATTTTAAGTGGATGATTCTGTGTTAAGCTACAAGAACATAATTACTAAGGTATTCAGTGAATGGATATAATACATTTTACATTGAGGCAAAGATATTAAAATCCTATAGAAATGAAATGAGAATTATTTCAGAGTACAAACACTACCTTACACCAATATGGAATAATAGAAATGGCCTCACCTAGATTTTGTCTCTAATTATAGCTTCTGGTGAGCGACAGGATCTGATAGTCTTGTCATTAACTCAAGAATCAGAAAATCCAGCTTAATAACAGAATAAATCCTGCTTGCTCCCTAGTAGCCAGAGGTGAATATTCATTGACATCCAACTTTTATTCTTACACTTATCCTTTGGGAAATTGTGATGAGGACCCTTTCCTTGCACTAAAATAAATCACAGAATCACAGAATTTCTAGGTTGAAAGAGACCTCAAGATCATTGAGTCCAACCTCTGACCTAATGCTAACAGCCCCCACTAAACCATATCCCTAAGCTCTACATCTAAACGTCTTTTAAAGACTTCCAGGGATGGTGACTCCACCACTTCCCTGGGCAGCAAATACTAGGATTGAATAGCTGATGAATACGGTTTAAAAAAAAATCTTAGAGATGAGCTGTAAAAACATTAAGTGCTTCCAGACAGGTCTTTCTAGAGTGTGATGATAAACATGAGATGCCATAACAACCTTATTAATGACAGAGAACAAACCATGATGGAAGCTTAATGGACTTAATAGTGCATTTTATCAGATGTTCTTCTGTTCTGAGCTGATGTCTTCCACAAGGCTAGAAGCTCTTTCAATATGCTGAGGAAAAATCAATCTGCAAATACCAACCATTTGCAGGAAAGAGTGTTGGCAGGGCACAGAATCAAAAAAATACAGAAAGACGGGACATAATGACTCCAGCCCCCTCGGTGGGGAGAAGCAGGGAGGAATAGACCGTATCCAAATAGAGATCTGGCCAAGGCACAGAACAGAAGTGGCAGGCCAGACCTCCTGCGAAGGACAACCCATGAAGGAAGCCTTGGGCATGGAGGTGTGAGTACAGGGCTATGCAGCTTTGGGGAACATGGACAAGTGCTCTTTCTGCATCATCGTTTGCCCACTGTTGGTGTCTGTTCTCTTCCAGGAGGGCATACAGTAACGTGGGAGCACCCAGCTGGCCTTAGTGCATCCTCAGAGAAAGTCTCCCCCAGGAGAAGGGGAGAGGCCCATAAACTATGTCAGTAGGTTTTGGCTGAGCTGGGATGTAGCATTTAAAGCGCTCTGTAGGAAGGAAGATAAGAGATCTTTATTTTTGATTAGATGGAAATGCACAAAAGTTTTCTTATTTAAACAGGCATATATTGAGGAAGGTGGAGGCATATGAAACTGAAATCCTGTGAGGGTGGCAGAAGACTTCCCTCAAGGAGAATATACAAAGGTGAGTGGTCCAATGAAGTAGGTTAGGCTGGGTATCCAGGGGAATATCAGCAACACGTAGAGCAGTTATCCCCAGGACTAGATGTCATTTCAAGTTCTTCTCTTCATATAGCTGAACGACCAAAGAAAGCCCCAGATCAGTACATGCACATATACCTCTGCATTCCCTTTCAACTGCTACTGGTTTGTATTCATGCTTTGATGCTGGTACAGTATTCCCTTGCGTGCCAGGCACTGGTTCCACTTTACAAAATGACATAGACATCTGGGAATATAACTTCCTGCCCATCTTCTTTAGCTGGCTTGGAAATTTTATTCACTGCTAAGGTTAAACTATTTATTTTTTTTAAGCAAATCTGCATCTGTTTCTAAAAACTGGCCTCATCACGATGCAATGTCAGTGTTAGATCTATTTATTACTATTAAAGTTATTTGCTTACTGCTGACATTAGTTACATGGACTATTAAACTACATCAATTATTTAACTTGTTTCTAATTGGTTTAATTTTATAATTTGACTAGCATAACGACATGTTATATAGGGCTACACATTGAGAAATAATGGGGGAGAGTTCATTAAAGGTTTATAAAAATTGTTCTCTTAATATTATATTAAGAAAAAAATAATAAGCCTTTTTTTTTTTTTTTTGGCATAAGCTAACCTCACGGTAACCCTTCAAACCGCAGAAGTGAAGCTACTGTGAATCATCTAGCCTCTAACCTTCAAAACATTAAAATAAAACAGATGCTTTCTACTAACTTGGCTCTTGATAATTAACAAATGTTTTTGAGTCAGACCACTGCACAGTGTTTTTACTCAGAAACATTAAAATGACAGATGCGATTCTCCACTCCTCAGTCCTAGAGACCTTCTATCCATGCGTACTCATGTATCCCGTGAATAAAATGACTGATATTGGAACTAATGTTGTTGAAATAATTTCAGAAGGGCTTTCCAGCATCATGAACCACAGAGCCACAGCAAGCAGGACTAGGTGAGAGTCCAGGAGCTCATCTAGTCCATCCTTTCGCTTCATGGCAGAGCCAACCAGACCGATCCCACATCTGGCAGATGTCAAGGCCACTCTGGCAGTAAGTGCACAGCCCCTCCAGGCCACCTAGTCCTGTCCTCAACTAGCCCTTACTGTTAAACCTTTTTGTCCTAATATCTTAGTCTTCCTTTGCTGGAAGTGGTACTTATTGCTTGGTTGGATTGCAATAATTTTCCAAGTGCTGAGCTGCCTAATTTCATGACAAAAGGGAGGCATTTGGTAGCTACATATTTAGGGATTTTGGAAAGACTTCTTTGCACCTGTTGGTAGTCAGGACTGAAGTCCAATGCCACTCTTGGAGAAGTTATGTTGTTTTGGTTCTGCTCAGTGAGATGAAGGGACAAAGAACAGAAAGCCTTTTCTTGCTCTTTTCTTATGCCTTGAAGGAGTATCTGGCCCGTTGCTGCCATTTTTCCAGAACTCAGCAATACGCAGTTCCTTACTCAGCAGATTCCAGAAAAGTGCTAAAAAATTCATAACCCAGAAACACAAAAATATAAACAGTAGTTCTAGACTCTGTAGTATGTATGAAAATAATTGATGCCAATTCTAAATGCATAATGCTAATTATCATAACTAGATTTGTAGACGCTAAAATGAAATTTGTGTCTTCCTTTCAACATGGGAAAATGAAACAATGAGAGGCAAAAACAGCTCACAGCAGAAAACAAACTCAGTGTTGAAATCGGTCAGTAGTGCTTTCAACAATCGCTTGCTTAATTATTTCTTGCTTTCCTTGTGCTGCTGCCAAGAACAAAGGTCATATTTAATGACTGCCTAAATCATTTGCAATATTTTTTAGACTTGCCCTGGAGGTAGCTGATGTAGATCCTTTTGTACTTGGTAGGAAAATCTCATATGGATTACCCTGTTAAAGAAATGTTTCCTTTATTTATCTTTCTAAACTTATTTGAATCCCTTCACATCTTTCAAAATACTTTTTTCTTTCTCTGTTTGCTGTCAGATGCAATAGTGACAGCTTCAACAAGGCAACACTGGTTGTTTCAAAATTATAGGGCGTTCAGGACACCCACATCAGCTTTGAAGTAAATTAGAGGAGCCACGAGCATTTACCTCTGCCAAACACAGGAGAATATAAGTCACCACAGCATCATAGTAATGACATACAACCTTAACCAAGAGTCAGAGAGAACAGCACAAAACTGAGGACCTAATTCTTCTCCTTCTTATCCTTGTAGTAGAAAAAGTCGTGATTCCATTGTTTGGACTTAGTGCTTTACTGTCACTATTCTTGAGAACTGAAATCAAAGGCGATCTCATTTTTCTAATGATAGGACACTCCTGGTGTGTGCATTCACTTCCCTTCCTGCTTCACTAAAGACAGCAGCTGGGCAGCAAGCAGTAGGAAAGTAAGTTATAAAGAGCCACTTTGTGATGAGGTGGAAATAGAAGAAAGAACAGAAGAAAATGGAATATTAATTACATGTATAGGAGGCAGTCTGGGACAGACTGCTTGCCGTCTGACATCAGGCCCAAAACTGAGGCACGTATGAAAAGTATGTCATCTGGAAGGCTGGCAGTGGAAAGTTTTAGGGCTCCAAAGAACCAACTCCATTCCACTGGAGAGACCGACGTCCAGTTGTGGAAATGGCCTTGTTCTTTCCAAATTTTTTGAAACATCTCAGTAGGACACAAAATGATCACGCAGGTGATGCCTACACTAGCATTACACGGACACCAAATCAAGTCAGAACTTCTGTTCTCTCCTCCCACAAACAGAAGTGTTTCTGCCCCACAGGATACATTGTGAGTCCTGCTTTTTTTAATGCTTCTTGGAAATCTGACTCTGAAAACACAGACCAGCTACTTTTACCCTCCCTGTTGATTAACATATTGGCTTTGACATTGGTATATAATGGTTAATTTTCAACACTACTAAAGTTTTACATAACCACTGGGTTCTGTAACCACAGTGGATTTAATTATGACAGAAAGTAAGTCTGCTATTGCTGTCATTTTAGTGCATAGCATCACAGCATCATAGGGCAACCTAAGTAGCAAAGGACCTCAGGAGGGCTCCTGTCCAACCTTCTCCCGAAGCAGGGTCATCTATGGAAGCACACCATAGTGCTCAGGACTTTACCCAGTAATGTTTTGGAAACCTCCAAGGTACAACTTTTACCTTTTGGGGCAGTGTCTTCACAAGCTTAATTGCCCTCATGTTGTCTCCAGTTACCTAGTCAGGGCATCTTCTCTTTCAAGCCATGTCTGTTCTCTCTTGTTCCCTTGCCTTGCACCACTATGAAGATGCCGTGAAGACGTTGTCTTTGTTTTCTCCAAATCCTCATTATAGGCACTGGAATTAAGAATGTGCAAAAGCAGGTGTAATTCCTAAATAGGCTAAATATTATGGAAAGAAAGATCGGGCTCTTATATCTGTGTCTTTGTCATTTTCTCTCCTGTTTGTCAAGGCCCTGACTGGCATTATTTCCCTATCATTTCCCAGAAAGCTGATTCAGCAGGGTCTGTAAGCACAGCTTTGATTGTAAGCATGTGTGTGTAGAGGACCACTCACTTCAGACAAACTTTCAGCAGTGTCAGAGGTATAAGCGTTCCCTTAGAGAAAGTGAGTGGCTAAAGTGTCCTGTGATTTAATGCGCACCTTCTGCATTATTCTTGGCTTGGAGATGGATTTATCCACAGAAAATTCTTTGGAATCTCTGTTACGAAAGCTGGAAACTAAACTTGTTTTTGTGTCTTAAATGAAAGCTGATACTCTGAAATCATTCCTTGGCCCAGAAGTACGTGCTGGTAACACATTAAACAAAGTGAGAACTAGTAACACTGCATCTATACCTAGGCGTGTGCTTGCAGACCTTGCAAGACAGAGGGAAAAGACAGCAGCTAAGCCATGCATATGCTCTGTGTTTCCCTGAGCAGAACCATAAGCCAGCAAACTGTTGCATGAACCTTTACCCTCCTATCGAGATAGCCCATTGAAACAACATCCTGTAAGCTTGTGATTAGCTATCAACAGATTGTCCCTTAAATGTCATTCTTGAAGAGTTATTTAAAAGGAAATAAATTTAGCAGAGAATCAAGGAGTGCTTGGGGAAGTTTAGCTTATACCAATTTGCTGTCCTGCTGGGTCCAGAACCAAAATTGTTTTTAATACTGTGTGTAATGACACTGGTGGAAATCACCCCCGTTTAATATCATGGAGACACAGCAAATGTTAAAAACCTCCTAATTAGTCATGCATACTGACAATATAAATATCCACAATCAGTGGGTATAAGCCAAAATTGGAAGACTGGCTTTCGTTCCTTAGGGAACAGGCACGCTACCAGATCACAAGAATAGGAAGAAACTGCTTCCCTGAGTGCATTTGTTCATTATGTTTCTGGCCACTTCAAGGCAGCTACCTCAAGAAGAACTGAAAAGTCCATCTCCATCACTACTTGAGAACTGCCCAGTGTATCTGTCATTCCCTAAAAGAATGACAAAAGATCTGAGTGAAAGAGGAAGGCACGGAGAGAGAGAATGTCGGTGTGCATACTTGTGGTATTCAAACACTTCCTAATGCACACCCACAACCTCTATTGCGATCAAATAGCATGACTCCTCAAATCCAAATCCAATGCATTTGCTTACAGGGGGCTCTTCTCAGGTTTGCTGTACTGCTTCCAGTAATGCTCAGTCTTCTAAGGAATGGCTTTCCCATTTCCCAGCTTTTCTCTTGGGCAGTGTCGTCCCAGTCTTCAGGTCCTTGCCAGCCCCAGCAGCACAAGGGGCACGATTTTGTCGTCAAGAATTTGTAGTAACACCTGGTGGCAGCAGTGAGTAGCAAGGAAGGAATGACGAAGCCGATACTCAGTCTTCAAATACCATATTGTATTGGCAAATGACTTAAAATTGTTGAGTTTTCCATACACCTTTGTTCCTTCCTCCCACGTGTGTGTTTCTACATTCTTTGTACGCATCTTTGCAACTCCAGGTATGGTGTATGAGTGTTTCCTGAGGGCATTTTATCCAACGTATGGACATGTATCTCATGATTTCCTACCAACAGTTCCAATTGCACATAGAACCTGCATGATCTTCAGAAGCATTTTAATGCTTCTCACCTGCTCGGCTGCTTGGTGGACGCCTCAAGCCCACGCATGCTTGTGCAACTTCTCATACTGTATCTGGTGCCGGTCTGGGGATGAGGAAGGGAAGCTGAAGCCTACAATGAAATGCAGAGGAAAGGGTCTGCCTTGCTATGATGGGATGTCACGGCCTTGCTCCTCTTCTCCCAAATGAGGCATTTCCTTCCAAGCACTCCCTCAGGCACTGACAGCTGTTTGCCTCCTTGCTCTGTAGTCAAAGGCAATGCCACCTGGGGTACAGAAGGCAGGTCCTTTTTCTAAGTAAATCCTTTTTGGGATTAGGATAGAGCTGTACATAAGAGAGAAATAATAATATAGAACCGGTTAAGCAATTTTTATTTTTATTTTTTAATTAAGAAAAATAAATGCTAGTTTTTCTGAACCTTGTCAATTCTATGTGGTGATGTCAGTATTTGGAAGCCTTATTTTGGGAAGTATTTTGCGTTTGGAGCATCTGAGCAGCCTAATGACCATGGCACATCTCTGGGCTCTGACTCAAGAAAAGACACAGTAAACCTCAGGGCACCTGATAGGATGAATGCTTCCACCTCATTTTGACACTTGTGAGGTATGCAAGGCTGTAAATGGCAAAGATTTAGGAACTGCTTCGTGAACAGCCCTACAGTGTGCGGAGCGGGGCAGAGCAGGTGGCCGTGGGGCTGTCAGCTCAGGGACCACCCCCTCTAGAGGCTGCTTCTGCTCTTGAACCAGTGCCCTGTGAAACAAGGGAGGAATATCAGCATGGATTTACAGGCATGACGGAGGATGAAGTCTGCCCACAGGAAGGCTGCCAGCCGTTAAGTACCACATTAATTCCAAGCATCCATCACGTACCGCGGAATTAGTGTGGTTTGCAAGACTCCCCGTCAAAAGCAGCTGAGAAGATGGGAAAGCATGACAACACCTTATTGTTTTTAAAACAAAACCAAAGATTAACACCTGTACACTGCTGCTGGATTTACGAAAAGAGTGTTGATTGCGGTTGTCGTGGCCTATAAATTGAAGACAAATCCATTTGCTGCAATGGTGAGTGTGCAAGAGCTGAGGAAAGGCTGCTGAAACCCTGCGACTGTAGTGATGCTGCTAGAATTTAATGTGGAAAAAACTTGTGAAGGAGGACTTTCCACCCCTCCACATGCTGACACAAGAAATAATGATCGAATGATGTGAGGACTGATCAATCTTGCATTGCCATTTCCTCTCTTCCTGACTAAACAAGGGTGAGAACTTTTACTCCTGATGAATCCATATCCCTCTCTGTGTCTCCTCATGGCCTATATTAATCACTCACACTGCACCCTAAAGGTGTCCTTGGCAGGATTTTATAGTAGCCCTTCTAGTGTTCACATCAGCTGTTTTGTTATCCTTGGCCCATGATGTACTGCAGGGATGATTATAACATTTCCTGGCTGTAAAGACATTTCTGAAGGGTTGATGGAGAAACTAAACTCTCAGCAGGCACTTGTGTGCATAGCATTTAGGCAAGAATTTACATCGTCCATCTAATATGCAAATCTGAATTGAAATCATGAAATGAGGTGAAGCACTGAGCCCATATGCTACTACTCGCTGTTGAATTTCAAGTCTTTAAAGCTACTTGGCCTCCTGATTGAGGCGTTTATTTTGGAGCTATGCCTACAGAAAGTATGTGCAGCTTCTAGTCAAAGGGAATTGAAAGGGGGCACTTTGATCTGTAGCCACTGCAACCCCCACCTTTCACCTGGGGTGAGGAGTTATCCTTGCCGCAGGAGCCCCTGTGTGAGAGGGCACGAGAGGAAAAGAGAAGCCTCACGTGGCTGGTCCTGCCTGAGCCTAAAGCAACACCTAGCCAAGGAAGCAATGCCATATTTCTTAATAAGATTTTCTCAGTCCCAAAGAGGAAAGGAAGACAAGATGTTAAAGATGTGCCTTTGTTTTTCACAGGGGCATCCTGAACTTTTGCTAGCACGTTATGGTTTCCCAGTGCCACAGCATGACTAAAGCAGCCAAAATCTAAAACACAGTGGTTGCCTTGTGCTCAGGATGGAGCATTGCCCTGGAAGGAAGCAAGGAGCAAGAAACAACGAAGTCATAGACACTGTCTGCAATAGCCTTGCATCTTCTGGAGATGCCACAAAAAACGGAAAAAGTGAATATAGGAAAAAATTCCCAGATTTGCTTCAGTTACCTGTTGCTTCCTTTAGCAGCCTTAGATTTTGTGAACATTTGGCCTCACCTCCAGCACACATTAGGTTTCAGGACAGCCATCTCTATGGTCACTTGCTACAAAAATTTAGTTGCTGAGTGTGACAATACTTTTAGAGCACTGTTAGGAGATGGCTAGAAATGCAATCCCACTGCAGTTCCATTAGCATAATTGGCATCCGCACTTATATGGATTCAGCATTACTGACGCTGTTTCAAAGGGACTGATTATGTGCTGTATCCCTCGGAGCAGTATTTCAGGCTGAGATCCCACTGGGATGTGGCAGACATGAAAAGAAGCCCTAAATTTTATAGTGCTGTGTTAGTATTTCTACAAGAAAAGTGTAGTATCTAAAATAAGGTTATCATGTACAGGCAATTACCAGCTTAATGGATTTACACTGTTCTTTGAGATTTTCCCTGATCAGTTCTCTAGTGTAGCTTCCCTTGATCATCTAATAAGTTTGTTCTTTTCCTAGAAACAGATCTTCAGCATCTTCTGTTACGTGCATGCAAAATGTAGTCGCTTACTATGTGATCTTGAAAATCTCAGGTGTAGTAGCACTTCACTAGCATTGAACTGTATGGGTCTGTTAGCAGCAGCTTCCTTAGCTTCTTGTGTTACCTTTTGAAGCAAATGCCCAGATGCTGACAAGCAGCCAGGAAGCAAAACCCGAGAGCTGTGTACGAAGTCATATGCTTTAGTGTCCCCAGGCCTCAGATACAGACTAGATGAGCCAAATAGTTTCTGACAATGGCAGCAGCCTCTGAGAGCCCCGTCTTGTACCTGGAGGTCACTGGAGTTTCAAGGATGTCCCAGCAACTCCTTGTACTCCACCCAGCCTCTGCACTGTAACATAAACCTTGCAGGTCTCAATGCTTTGCTTTTCTTTTTCATTTCTAATCTGTCCATTATATGTGTTATGCAGACTTAACATCATACACATTTCTGTATTATGCTTCAAGAAATAACAAAGTTATGAAAAAGCGTGTTTTTGCAGGCATTGCAGCATGCGTACATGCTTCTAACCTGAGAGACCTGACAGCTGCCAAGCTCCCACACCCAGCTGGGGACACCGACTCTGTACTGACAATTTACAAAGACAAAAATTAACCAAGTGTTAGCTTTTGCTTCCAGTGGTAGAAACACAGGTGCACATTCTGGAGGGCCACCATGGCTTGGGACGGGTCTCCAACACGAGGTCCCTGCCATTCAGGTTGCCCAGAATTGTGGGGATCTATCCCCAAGTGACAGGGTTTAGCAGTCGCAGTATTATGCCTAGATTTGCCACTTGCATATTGCAAATTAAGGGAGACATGATAGCAACGGAGAGCTAATGACCTTTCAGCTACTCCTTTGTCCTTTGCTGTCCCCAAGTTAATTTATCCCTTCCCATAACTTCACCATGCAATTAAATCATTTGAATATATTCGTGTTTTCAAATTAAGTTTTTAAAAATTATTTTTTAAAGCCATACAACTGTAAAAGGGACATTGAGTGTAAATATAATCTAAGAAAAGACCACAGACCCTCTTAAACTGTCTTTGGGGCACCTAATGGAGGAGAAAATTGGTTTCTCGATTTACTTTATTAGACACCCATGGGAGACAGCAAAGAAAGTGTCCCATATTTCTTTTCATACTTCACAGAGAGTAAGCTTTGGGGTACTGTAAAACACTGATTAATGTGAATATATATTTTGGGAGGATGATTAGATAAGATAAGAGCATTTAAAAACAGCAGTAGTTACGCCAATGTGAATGCACAGAGTCCTTTCACTCTTCCTTAATCAAACTGATAAAAGAGATTTACATTTCTTCTTTTTTTTTTTTTCTTTTTTTTTTTAGAAGAAAGGAAAGAAAAATCTAAGCTTACATTACAGAAGGGATAGCAAGGATTTCCTTGTTTGCTCTCCAGAGTTTTCTTAACCCTGATGTTTTGAATCAATGAGTTGAACAGAAGCAGAATAGCTCCAGATCAAAACCAAGGAACCAGATACCTACGGAATTGGTGGGGTAATTAATATCACTTTCCTGTATGTTTCAAAGGAAATGTATTGTGTTCTGCACAACAGTGTTTGTTTTGACATGAACAACCATCAGCTGTCTCACAACTTTTTCACATGGTTTCAGTAGGAAGAAAAATTGCGAAGTTTCTGTCTACCAGATACATAAAAAAAAAAAAAAAAACAAAAAAAAAAAAAAACATTTTGCTAGGATCCAGGGGCTCTAGTTCACGCCTAAGTGCCAGGCAATGCACAGAGCAAGTGAGCGCCCAAAGGATACATTAGATACTGAATGCATACGGTGTTAGGCTCATCTCTTCAAACAAGTGAGCGAGGTTCTTTCATTTATATACTCATAAATGGAGATTTTCATGCCATCGTGACAGGAGCAGGCACTTTTATGTGTGTGAGGTGTGCAGGAGACTGAAATTCTACAGCAATATCTTGTGTTTATCGAGGAGGCTCAAGAGCACTAAACTGGGTAATAGACCCTTGCAGGAGAAGGCAGAGAGTAAAAGAAGTGCTCTTTAACAAGGGCCAAAGCCAGAAGACAGTCTAAATCCACTTATACCCAATTTCACCCAAAGGGCATGTTCTCCTGTATGTAGTCCAGGGTTTTTCCTCCCTGGCAGAAGGTCCTTTTGAATACCAATTGTTTGAACTTCTGTTTAGGGACTTCCCAATTGTCATGCCTCTTATCTTGCAGATTTACATTCCGTCCTTCTCCTCGGCTTGCAAACACTCCTTATGCATGATGCTGACTTCAGCCCACGCACTATTTGTGTGCTATTTGAAAGACCAAGCCCACAGCAGGAGCGGAGTGCTTGGCTGTGGTCCTTTCTTTGGAGACAGCACAGAAAAAAATGGGTAAAATTCTGCTCCCTTTTATTCAAAATTCCTCTTGATGGCCATGGGACCGATAGCTCTTCCCACAACTCATAGAGATACAAATACGGTATAGAAGCATGTGTTTAGAAAACTTATCCAGCCTTAGCTTGGTAGTTGGCCCGTCTACCTAGCACATCAACCTAGTGGGCCTACTTGTGTGTCAGGAACATGACACGGGAAGAAAACGTGGTCAATGCCACTCAGGCTGTGGTCGTGGGTGCCCACAGCCTAAGGCTGATGGTATGTGCTCCTCACCAGCAGCCCTGCATGGCCACTCGGCCTCCAAGTGACAGGGACCTTGCCACTGAGGCCTACACCAGCAGCTGGAGGCGTCTGGTGGTGGTGCCACATGGAGCATGGGGCAGGCCCTGTGAGATGCATCTGCTCCCCCGCCCTGCAGATCTGATTTCCCCAACCCAAAGAATTTCAAAACTTTCTGTCAACTAGTAAAAGTTTCTCCTGACAGCGTGCATCTCCTCTGTGCTTCACAGTCGATCAGACTCTGTCCCTATGTATTATTTATTGTGCTGTGGCAGCGCTCTGACAGAGCTGGAAAATTGGCTGGCAGGATTCAGTCCCAGCTCCGCATGGCTCACGGTCCAAGAGCAATCACAAGGCTGATTGTACAGGGAAAAAGCTGCAGCTCAGCACTCGCAGACCTGCCAATACATACATGCAGACCTATATCCTGGATTTAGATATGCAACTTTTTACAAGTGTAACTGAAGTGCCAGCTTTCTTTTTCCCCCTCCACGCTGTATGTCCTCACGTAGCTCAGCCTCATGCTGGCCCGTCAGAAAGCCTCAGGGGAATGAGTACAGCCTTCACAGCCAAAATCACTTTGCCTTGCAAAGTTTTGCCTTTTCCATAATTATACATGTACTTGTTAACAACAGGCTAAGCAGCCGTGGCCCCTTTTGGATAGGAAGTGTCCGAGTCCGTACAGAGCATGCTGCTGTTCCCATGCTGGGAGGATGGTGGCACGTTGTCCTCGGCTCTGAAGATGTCAATGTTTCCACCAGATGTCAGGTGAAGGGGTTTGCGTTGGGTTTTTCTGTGCGGAAGAACAAAGATATTAGCCAGTAAAATGACTTTTGAGCTGGATTTTATTTGGATTTGAAGTCAGCCTGTGTTGAGGAGCCTGCTGAAAACTAATCCTGAGACAGCCCCGTCAGTTAGCACACCTACAAGCAGCACTTGGTACTGACTCAGTCTCTGCAGCCTGTGCTGCTGCCTCCTGACAAAAGCATGCAATGGTGTAATTGCTGGGTCCAAAACTGCCTCTTTCCTCTGTGCCTGTACGGGGACTGGTACTGACATGGGTTCCCTACTTCAGGAAGTTTTTCTTTGCTACTTATAAAAAGACACAAAAGAAACTCCTGGAAGCAAATCTTAGGTGTAGCACTGATGTGTATAATAACACTAAAATGAACATTTCCACACAGAGAGCCACATGCCTGTTCTAAATAACAGCAATGAGGAAATGCATATATTTAGACAGGTATAACATATAGTTACGTGTGGGTGGCTGTGTCTGGGCCATATTTCAAATGAGAAGAAGATGCTGCTTAGCACTGTATCCATGGCATGGCTTATGGCCACTCTTTTCCAAGGTTCCTATTTTGCAGGATGTTCAACATATAACTAGCTGCTATAATACAAAGGAGTTTAAATTCCCCAGTATGATTACATCACATAATTCCTGAAAATCTGTTTAATTCATTTTAGAATATTTTATAGACCTGGAAAACCTGAAGTGTGTATCCAGTGTGCATGCAGCATTTTCAATACAAGTTCATGTTCTGCTTCACTTACTAATGTGCCTGTGTGCATATGCAAAGTTTTTCTCTAAATCAGCAAGGTATCGCACAGAGCAGTAGCCTGAATATAACCATTACCAAATATGTTACATGGAACTCTTCCAGTATTTTAATTTAATTATGCTATTTTGGTGTATATACAAATCTAAATTTAGCAAAATCACCTCATGGCAATGTAGAACTCCACAGTCAGTACTTTAGGGAATATCTGGTGTTAATGTCTTCAGTAAAACAGCTTTAATTACATTAATCTCAGTCCTAGCTGATCTGTAGGTTATTCTCTCCAATTTTCCAAGGGAAGTATGATACCTTGCTATTAAAAAAAATGCTACAAACTAAATAAAACATTGGACCAGAAGCGTATCTTGGTCTAAATGCAATCATAAGCAACTGTATAACGTGTTGCACTGCACAGTACAAAACAGATCATGCTTTTATGTTGCAAAAAGTTCTTATATTCTTCACAAAACGTACAATATGAGCTTTTATCTGTAGAGTTGCCCTAGCTTCATTAAAAGTCTTCAGATTCTCATTTCTCTTGTTAACAGGCACACAGTTAATACACAACTTGTTTTTATAGTGTAAACTCTCTGAGATAGCAAACACCTCTTTGTCTGGTATATGGTATGTATATGGTGCTATTCCCAGAAGCAGCGAGTAGAAAATATCATTTTCTGTGCCTGTTTCGTAGACAGTCTTCAGCCCAGTCCTTCCTCCCAGTTTGAGCAAATACAGGCCGTGCAGCGTGCTCTATCTACAAGTTAAGAAACTCAGACTCTGGCAGGCAAAGAGGTAGAACACGCTCAGCAGTAAGGATCCTTGCTAGAAAGCATGCTGCCTGCAGCCTGCTCTCATTCAGGGCTCAGTCTTTGCTCGTACTAAAAGAAAACAAACACTGGTTCCAGTGCTGTAGTGGCAGGCCGAGCTATCAAAGAGCTGAAATGCCTTTCTGACTTCATTTGTCGAGGCATATGTTCCAGGGAGGGGTGGGGAGAGGCAACTTATCAAATCATAATTAATAATAAAATTCTAGGTGCTTTAATGCATTCTCTCTGTGCATGTCAACTGTCAGGTCCAAAGCAGCACTAGAAGCAGTACAAATGAAAGTCTTCAGACTAAAATATCTACATATTAGCCTGGCTCTGCAACTGCTGCGCCTGACAGGAGTACTAAGCGTTACCTGTACGACTCCATTTCTTTTTAATATTTTATACAAATGGAAATCCTTTAGAATGAGAATGAAGACAACATCATGAAAACAGGAATAGGGCTGTCTATTAAGATGCAGAGATAAATGCAAACTGTTTGCTTCATTTTCTCTTCTTTGAGTTACAAATTTTTTGCTGTCATGAAAACCCTTTTCATCTTCCCTGAAATTCATCTCTATGGCACTCAGTTGACAAATATATTCATCACAGTAGTGTATTTCCCAGAGACTCCTGTCTTCTGCCTCAAGCACTTTATTCCTTTAGATGATAAAAGTATTTATCTGAGAAGCGTTTACATACATATCTGCGGGGCTGTAGGCTCGCAGACACCATCAAAGTATTCAAAAAATCGTACTTCAAGAAAAAAATAAATGTTAAAGACAGGTATTCTCTATGATAGAATCCTTGTTCCACAATGGATGTATAGTGACTATTCTTCCACTATATTTGGACAATGAAAAGCTCTCTGCTGTGACAGTTAAGGGGCCTGTGTATGTGTTGTATGAACTCAGAAGTTCTACTTAAGGTTCTCAATATGTGTCAAGGCAGCTGCATTACCACATTCATATGTGTAATGGCCAGTTACATGAAATGGTAAAATAATCAGTAGGTGAGAATCCGTGTGTCTAGTTTTTGCACTTTTGTTCATATTTTGATATTTGCAGCCTCGAGGGCAATGAGGGTTGAGAAAGTTGACTACTGCAGCAACCAAACTATCGGTAAGACAAAATGCTCTTCGTCTTCACCCTCCTTTACCACAGGGGACACTGGCCCCATTTTCATGGCATCCACTACTGCAGTATTGATTGTCAATGGGGAACATGTGAAAGCAGCACCCAGAACCCTCCTCCTTTCTGACTGCTCACCTTGTATTTTAGGTATACACTAGCTCATTTCAGCTGGGGTTCTGGCTCTTTGAAAAATTGCCTTTTCCTTCACTCTTGGTACTTCCCTCCTGCTGGTGACCACTTAAGTGCTTTAGAGCCAAACATATAAAATATACACTGGAATCATTTTGCCCACAATTGAAACCAAACCACTCTGAAAGCAAAAACACAGGATATAGTCAATAGCGAATCTATAGCTCATCGGGAAATGAAATTTATGTACACAGAAATTGTCTTCTCTAAATTAGCACCTGGCTGGGATATTAGCATTACGTCAGCCATCATCAAAACTAGGGGTTCAGATGTTCAGAAACTTCTTGTTCGGAAGTCAGAACCTCTATTTTGCTTCTTACATGAAAATCAGTATTTCCAACAGAGTTCCCTTTAATACTTTGCTAGAGCACTGGTAAAATGCATATTTGACTAAATATCCCTGTGCAGCAAGGCACTTGCAGCTTCCCATCAGGATTTCTATGGTGCACAAGCTTTCGGCTAGCCAGGATGACTGTCCAAAACTCTTCCTACTGGGTGCCTCACTTTGGGTGTTACTCTTCAAAGAACTGGCCAAGCCTGAAAAAATAATTTGCAAGATCACAGCCCACTGGAATTTCCAGTTTGCCATTACTGGCCATTCTGAGGTACACTGACACAGCAAAAGGACATTTGGAGTTATTTATTGAAATATTTTTAATATGTGTTTTGTCTGTCTTTAATATTTTATGTCTCCTCTCCTCTCCTCTCCTCTCCTCTCCTCTCCTCTCCTCTCCTCTCCTCTCCTCTCCTCTCCTCTCCTCTCCTCTCCTCTCCTCTCCTCTCCTCTCCTCTCCTCTCCTCTCCTCTCCTCTCCTCTCCTCTCCTCTCCTCTCCTCTCCTCTCCTCTCCTCTCCTCTCCTCTTCTCCAAGCACTAATTAAAGGTAAGTTGATACAAGAGGGTCTAGAGAGCTGATATTCAGAGTGTTTGAAGGAGTCATCTCAAAACATGACAAGTAGTAGGAAATATGTTACCGATTTTTTTTTTTTTTAATCTCCATGTCTCAATTAAGTTTAAAGGTACAATTTATTTCTTTACTTGTTATTTGATTCATTCTGGCTTCACAACTAATCAGAATTAGTCTTTTGTAATCCCATCCCTAATGGTGTACAAAGTCTTTTCATTAACATCTGGGCAGTTTTGAGACTTTCTAAACAAAGAAATCTTAAGGAGATTTGGGATAAAATTCATCTCTGTGTAAAAGTTAGACCCAGGCCTAGGGTCCTTTACACCTTTCTCTTGCCTTTTTAAGTCCCTTTATCCTGCTGAAGAAGATAAACTTAATTTTATGGGGGGGGGGGGGGGAGGGGGGGGAGGTTGCCTGCTATTTAAACAAGAAATGTAAACAGGATTTGTAGTATGCTAGTTCAAGCCAAATAGCTACCCCTGTAAAAGCCAGCTGTATCCCTTTGTTGAGCCTGTTCTTTACTAGTAAGAGTAACTTGGCAGCATATGGGCACATCAGGCCTGGCCGTCGAACAGCCCACGTTTTTCCCATAAAACATGCAGGTGACGATGCAATGTCTTGCCACTGTAGCTTCACCCTCTATATTCTTTATGTTCTGTTTTCTCTCTTTTTTATTTGAATTTTCCTTAGCACAGGTGACTGATAGGAGCTTAAAGTTGCTGGGCCAGCCCTGGCTGTATGTTGATCCTGCCAAGGCCACTCGTGTGTGCCCTGCCCTCCTCTGGTTATTAAACACATTCTCTGAGTAAGAGAGGCGCCCCGGTTCCCTCTCCTCCTGGCCCTGCACCCACCTGAGGTGAAATTGGTCGAGTGAGCATCCATAAGCATAATGGAGCTTCTGCAATGCCAATCAATGCTGCTTGATTGATGGTGCCGTTACGATATTCAATATCTTTCCATTACAATCTGTAGCTGTGAACAGCCAGTGCTTCAAAACCTCATCTCTGGGAACAGAATTACAAAACCTTGTCTGGTTTAGATTTTGATGGATAAAACGTGTGAGAGCATGTGTAAAACCCCTCATGATGATGTTCTTCGTATATTGTTACAAAATGAGCTTGGTTTCCATCGGAAGACTAGCGCCCTAGTAATGCTGATTCATAAAGATAATGCATCCCTGCATAGGAAGTTACGAAACTGTATTGATTTCAGACACATCGTATTATGTGCAAAAAATAAAACCAGCCCTGCTGTGATTTAGGAGCATGGGACAGCAGTTGGAGGAGGGTAGTGACAATCAGGGCTCCTGGCTTCTATTCCTAGCCGTGGCACTGACTCACTCCATGACCTTGTGTAAGTCTGTCGACCTCTGTGCCTGTTTACCCATGCAGCAGAATGAAAAAAAATAATAAAGACCAACCTTGCTGGGGCTGAAACCCTTGGTTAAAAAGAGCTCTGTATACAGGCATTGTTGACAAACTAAATAAATCATGAATGAGTTTTGGGTGAGTTACAAAACATCTCCTGTATGAGGTCTCTTCAAGTCGGTCCCATTATGTATTTCAGCGCAGCACATATGGTCCTATCTTTAAAACACTGGGTAGTGTTACACACCGTGGGATAAGTTACAGCATGGCGATTTAACATTAACGTTAACGGGAGCCGTGCAGTTGAAGCCTATTGCGCCCTGCTGAAAGTGTGCCCTCAGGAGTGCTGCATTGCTAATCATTTACAAACCTTCTGATTTAAAAGGCGGTGCAGGAATTTCCAACTTCTGCAGGTTTGGGTTCTGAACCCTGTCAGAAACGTCGCAGCTTTCAGCATGTCTGTGTGTCAGTACTAACAGACTTCTGTGAAACACTGCTCATGTTCCTAGGGGACACCTGTGCAGTTACCGACCCTGTGATAGGTGAAACCAGGGCATTTACACATAATGTAGGTGAAGTTACCCTGACATAAATGAACAAGAAGCACTCAGTTCCTTACAGCAGTGTTGCATTTAACTTCTGAGCTTTTATTTATATTATTTATATTGCTCTTAAGTGAAACACTGTATTTTGTAGCACCCTGGCAGATCAGATAATATTGCTAATGATAGCATCATATTATGCATTTTTGTTCAAGTTGTAACAACACCTTGGACTGTTTTACACGGAATAATGATGGGACAATAATTCATATTGTGACCTGTGAAAAAAAAAGTGTTCACATGCAACTGACTGATATCAGGAAGCCCCCTCCACTTTTGTGTGATTCACCTTTATGGATATAAGCGACCTCAGTAGCCACCGTGCTTGCCCTGAACCAGGCAAGTATCTCCACGATCTGTATTGTAACTTCCATGTTTTAGCACTTAATTTTTTCATACTGTATTATCTTATTACTCACAGAAAGCCGCAATGATCTGGGGTCAGAGTTCAGTTTGCTCCTGGCATGTTTAAGTACATACGATAAAACCAGCAGGCCGGCTCCCCAGCTAGAGCCCGGGCAACATAAAGGTGCACCTCCCGCTGCTGAAACAGTGCCTTGGCTCTGAGCTGCAGGAGGTCCTGGCAAGCACAAGCGCCACATTTTTATGTACGATGACTTCCCTACATGTAGAAATTACCAGGTGAACTGAAAGTAGTTTTTTTTTTTTTTTTTTCTCTTGAACAAGTCCGTAAACTGATAAGCTTCACAGGAGGAAGTGGAACTTTATCAGCTCCCAGACGTTCCTTTCTCTTTGAAAAGTAGCGCAGTCAAACATGGGGACAGGCAATGTTTTCTGATGTCATTTTCTCCTTCACTGACTGTACTGATAAAATTATCTCTAATTTCCACAGCCACCAGCGTCTTTACCACTTTGCCATCCCAACCATTTTACATACTGTCAAAATCTACGTCTTTCATAGTTGTACATAGTTGTACACAGTACACTTTTATTCAAAAACAAACAAAAAATTGCCCAAGTACTAAAATATAGGCCTATTTAGAATCAACTAAAACATTTACTTATGCTAATCAGCATCTCTAGGCATATCTAGATGTCAACAAATTTGATTTAGAAAGTGTGACAATTTTTTTTTGTTTGTTTGTTTGTTTTGTTTTTTTCTTTTGCCTGGTGAAATAGGACTGCAATCTTAACCGGTTAAAATCAAATGACATAAACAAGCACACCCCATCAGGCTACTCATACTCAAAGATAAAGGAAGATCTGTCTTTGCTAGCACCTACAGAAAACCCTTCTGTTCTTCCAACGTTGCCAGTCACCAAGAGAATATGTTCATGTTCCCGACTCCTACTGGAATCAACAGCAAGAGCATGGGTGAGGGCAAAAATACACACACAAGTGTTCCACAGAATACATGTGGCTGCTTTATTAAACTTTCTTTGTTTCTTCTTTAGGTAATACTAAAGTCTTCAAGTAGATTTCACTACACGTGGAGTGCTCAGAAGTTGTGGTTCTGTAATTCTGAAGCTACAGGAAAGTCAAGAAACCACAAATATTCCCATCAGTGTTGTCTTTAGCAATGCGCAGTTCCAAAAACCCCCTTTCTCTTCAGTCTGTTTTTCTTTGGGGGCGAGGAAGGAGGGGAAGAATCGCATTTCGGGAGAAACCAACCCTTCCAAACCACAAGTTATCAGGCAGGGCTGGCTGGCTGCAGCGTTGTTTTCTGGAAGATCAGCACTTCTCCTCTCAGTGCCCCTGGTGCCGCTTTTCATTCTTTTCGCTGGAGGTTTTATGCAGCCCTGTCTATGGCAATGCTCTTTGTGCTTGACGTGCAGAGGCCTACCTGCAAGCCTGTAAATTATTTATTGAAATTAAATACAAGAATTAAGCAGGTGACACCCTCACTGGTCCTCTGCAAATACATACGGTTCAAATGTAGTGGAAAAAACCTTTGGAATTGGTTTTCTTTTGTACTTTGTTATTTGTACGTAGCCACCGCAGCTCATCATTTTGGTCATTTGGCCGTGCCTCTCTCTGAGCTGCCCTGGAATGGCTTTGAGTTGTGCCAGGGGAGGTTCAGGTTGGAAATGGGGAGGAATTTCTCCTCAGAAGGAGCAGCCAGGCACTGGGACGGGTTGTCCGGGGAGGTGGTGGAGTCCCCGTCCCTGGGGGTGTTTAGGGAAAGATTGGACGTGGTGCTTGGGGACACGGCTCAGTGGTGACACTGCTGGCAGGGGACGGCTGGCCCAGTGCTTCGTGCTGTGGCAGACCCTGTGGCCGTTTCCCTGCTGCTTCCCTCCCTCCCTTCAGGCCTGGCTGACCCCAGCGCACACCCTGCCCCCAGCCCCGCCCCGCCCCATCCTCCCCCCAAAATGGTGGGCGCGGGGCTGCGCCCCTCACGCCCCCAGCCCACCCTCCCCTCACCGCCCTCCCTCCCGCCTCTCCCTCCCCTCCAATCACCGCCGACCTTACTCCTCCCCGCCTCCTCTTGCCCAATCAGCGCCCCCCTTGGTGGCGCCGGCCGGGCCGAGGGCGGGCTCCTTTGAAGCCGGCGGGCGAGTGCTGCCGCGAGCGGGGGGGCGGGGCCTCCTTTCCCCCCCCCCCCCTTATCCCTCCCCGCTCCTGGCGGGAGCCCGGCAGTGGCGGGCGGGCGGGCGCGGAGGGGGTGGGGCCGCGCTGGGCGGGGCGCGGCGCTGAGGCGGCTGCGGGCGGGCGGGCAGGCGGCGGTCGGTGCGGCGGGGTCGCCATCGCCATGGTGTTCCTCAAGCTCCGCGAGCAGGTGGGTAGCTCCGCCGCCTCCCCTCCCTCATTCCTTCTGCCCGTCGTTCCTTCCTTCTTTCCTTCCCTTCCTCCCTTCCCTCCCGGGCGGGAGGGAGGCAGCATGGCTGCTGCCGCCATGTGCCGCCGCTCCCCGGCACACACCCGGCTTTGTTCGCCGCCGGGTCACGGACGGGGCCGGGAGCCCCCTCCCCGTACCCCCCCGGGACCCTCCCGGTCCCCCCGGGGTCGGGCACAGAGCGGGCAGGGGGCGCCCCCCCCCCCTCCCCTCCCCTCCAGCCCCGCTTCCCCGCCGGGCCGTCCCCACACCCCCCAAAAAAAAATGGGTTTTGGAGCCTCGTCCCCAAAAGGCACCCACACGGGGTGGCTCTGTGGGGTTTGGTGCTGCCCCTCCGGGGGGGCTGGGTGCGCCCCTCCCGTGTTTGGAGCCCCTCTGCAGGGAGCCGCTGGGGGATAGGCAGCAGAGCCCAGCCAGCAGCGGGCTCACCCCGGTGTGGGGCTTGCGGGGGTCTCCGGGGGTTCATCGGTACCTTGGGAGCCGAAATGTTCCCTCCCCTGAAGGGCTGAGGGAGGTGGGAAGGGGAGGGGGAGAGCGCTGGTTTTGGAGAAGCGTTTCTGGGGGGTGATGCTGGCAGCATCGTTACCTTTGCCTTGTGGGCGGGGGTCTTCGATTGCGAGCGCTGTCAAATCCTGCTTTCTTCAGGATTCCCCAAAATCATTAGGAACCGTGTTAACACGAAGTTTCCCTGCTTTGCTAATCACGGAGAGCTCCTTCAGCTCAGTGTTCTCGTGCGAGGTGCCTTGGCCTCAGGATCAGGTGCTGCGCTGAGATCGCAACGCCCCCGGCTCGCTGGGGTAAACCTGCCCTGGGTAGGATACAAAAGCGGAGGAGCCGAGTTTGGTGTTTGGTGGAGCACGCTGCGTGTTTACCTGGACCAAATACTCCACGCCAGTGCATTGGCCTGGAGTGCAGGAGGTAATCACGTGCGCTGGGAGCCCGGGCGGCGAGCCTTTGCTTCGGCGCTGGCTGCGTTTCACGGGGCAGTGCAAAGGTGCCCAGGTGCTGGCGCTTTCCTGCCAGCGGGAAGCACGGGAGTGACTTGCGAATTCCCTGCCTTAGCAGATCGGTATCTGCAACAAAGGGTCTGCTGCGTCAGGCGTTGCTTTTGTGTAATTCTCAAGACTTTTTCCCCTCCCCAAGTCAAGTTGTTGATGCCCCTTGATCAAGGAGGGCTCTGTATTCCTAATTTAAGCATCGCGATTTTGCTGGGGAGAGGCAGACCTAGGGCATGCAAGCAAGCAGCTTGATATTTCCCTACCCCTCGTATTGCAATGTGGTGTAAAAGCGGTGCCTGAGAGTTTATGATGAGGTCAGAAATTCTGCTTTGAGGCTCCTAGGGTGAAATCCCAGTGCTGCTTGCAGTTGATTTGATTGACGTAGCACGCTGATAAACAAAACTTTGATCCTACAGGTGCTTCACGTGTTTGTGAAACTCAAATATTTGGTTGTCTCTGGAGGCCAGCTTGATGCATTTCACTTTCAGAATGGAGCTTTACCATGTGCTGGGGAGAGCAGGCCCTTCCTTGGGCTCAGCAAGCAGCCACCAGGGACGTGCTCAACAGATTTGTGTTACTGCCTGAGCTTTGTTGCTTTGCCATCCTGCAAGGCAGTAATGTTTTGCTGAGTTCTGAAATAATTCAGGGTGTACGCTTTCAGAAGGGACTTGTTTGCTTTCAGATGATATTAGGTATCAAAAAAACTACAAGCTGTTGTTGCAAAAATTGCATGCAAAGCTAAACTGACCCGCACAGAGCGAAGTTTGTGCTTGTAATGCTCGATAGCAAATCGTTTGACTCTGGGATAGAAAGTGCAATCACTACAGAAGTTGGAAGCTCCAGATTGTCCTCATGGTTCTTGGTTTGCTGTGCAACGTCAGGCGTGCTTGGAAACAGATGAAGTAAACCTGCAAATTCTGTTATTTCAGGTTAAGCCATTCAAGGCAGAGATGGAAAATGCAGTAAGTGTGCCTTATGATTAAGGTATTTCCCCTTCAGTTTGTTTGCCTTTGTACTATCTTCATAGCGTGCTGCTTGTGCGCCAGGTTTTTCTAGATGAGGAGCTGCTTGAACTGCTGCAACACCAAAGGAGGGGGAAGCAGGCTGTAAAAGGAAGTTTCAGCTCCGTCCCGAAAATCCGTGGTGCTTTCCTGTAGCAAACTGCCTGGAAAGCGGTGTTCGAGGTCAAGGTTCGCTGATGTTTTATCAGACCTTTTGGAGAGGCGGTGAAAAGAAAGAGAAGCAGCTTGCTTTTGGGTGGTTATTAACGGCGTGCCTTGGTCTCCTGGACTTCTCAGCTCTGAAAGGCAAAGTGTCGCGTGGCTTGGGTCATTCAGGCACAGTTTGCAGGTATAGTAAAGGTTTCCCCAAACAGGCAAATTTTTGCTTTAAAGAGCCTTAAATTAGTCGCTCAATAAGGAATGACAGTCCATTTTTTCTTTAGCAGGTAGGTGAAATGTCGGTAGCCTGACAGCTGAGGGTTTCCTGGCTTTTCTGTTAAAAACCATACCTGCATAAGCACTTACAAGTTGACTTTTAGGCCAGCATAAGCCTACATATCAGTGTAGTTCTGCTGAAATACACGAAGCCCTGATCAAAACTGGCTGAATTTGGTCTTTAATTTTGGACCTATATATCTATTTGAGGCAAAGTCCCTTGGGTGCAGCATGGCCTGTAAAGCTTTATTTATTTCTTTGTGCCTTTCAGTACATCGCAGTTTTGATTCTGCATTTCCTGTTTTCCTGGGCTGTAAGTGTGGGATAGGAAGAAATCACAGGGCTTGTGGGAACGGGCTTTTGAAAGGAGCTTCTGTGGGATCTTTCTGTATGACCACTAGACTGTGCTCGAGGGGATGCATTTATTCCCATCAGCCAGATGCGGGTGGAAGGGACCGGAGTGTGAACAACCACTGCGAGGGGATATCGGAGCGACCACTTATCTTGAAAGTCCTTGAGCAGCGCGAGCGCTGACTTCTTTATTGCCCCTCTATATCTTTCCCCGGGCTCGGATGGACCTCGTTCAGCTGGCAGTCAAGCAAATGTTTGCAGTGTCATAGTGAGCGCCCTGAGTGCCTCCGTGGTTGCTATTTTCATCGGTGCCAGCGTCAGGCTTGGCTCCCTTGGAGCTGCTGCCAAGGGTAAACGTCCCAGGCAGCTCCTTGTTACGCCGGGAGGAGGGACGGTCTCCTGCAGCGATGAGAAGGGGTCGGGGAGGGAGGGATGTGGTGGGTGTGGGGTCGCTCTGTAAGTGCTGTCCGCAGGTAGGTTAATGAGAGAGCTCTTCATGTTTTTCCATGCAAGTCTTAGGTGAGAGCGTTCTTTGAATGATTCCTTTTGGGGGTCTTGCTGAAGGTGAGAACCACTCTGCGCTTCTCAACGCTTCCTCGTAAATTCTTCCTAAAACCTGCCCGAAATCTCTGAGCTGTGTGTGAGGTAACCACACCAGGAGGGTGAGGTACAGCTGTGCAGGTAATTCTCTCCTTCCCAGGTTAAGAGAGCACGTGCACCTAAAAGATACGGTTCTTTACTCCAAGTTTTCCACCAGGTAACCCGAACCCGGACTATCTTGCTGTACAAAGCAATTACCAGCTCTCCTGTTAGCTGCGCTGAGAGGGCCTGGATCCCCGGGCTGTTGGCGTGGGGGATCAGATTCCTCGCTGATAGCCGCGGAGCTCCTGACTTGCGAACAAGCAGTTCTTCTAAAGGAGGAAAACAAACTTTTTTTTAAAAAAAAAAAAAAAAAAAAGAGGTTGTGGAGAGACAAAGCAAGCCTTGATTCTGCAGCCCGATCCTTGTGGCAGATCCTGTTGGCTCCGTGGCCTCCTGTGAGGGCATAAAGGGTCGTTCACGTGGGTTGCAGCGAGGGTTTGTGGCTGCTTCTTGGAGGCAAGTATCAGGGGAGAAAATGAGGCAAATGTCCACTTGCCTGTGAAGAAGCAACTTCGTTGGCACTGGTGTAAAAGCTGATGCTTCCTCTTGGAAGCCAGCATCTGCTGACACTGGGAAGCAGCAATCAATCTGGTGTCTCACGTGGGTTGCTAGATTCCCAAATTTCTGTCCTCACTTCCATTCACTGAGAAGGGTTGTGGATGACCGAAATTAAACACCTTCGGTACTATACACTTAATATCCTGCACTTCACCTTGTGGCATCTACTTTGTTTCTCAGCTGCTGTCTTCCTTTTATTTATTTTTCTTCTGGTCAGCTGGGCCTTCCCGGGGTCAAACTAATATTTGATCGCTTGTTTTCTGGCTCCTGCCAACTTTGTATTTTGTTCTTACCTCTACTCCTATTTCTGGAAATGGAGTGGGAGCCTTGTTGCCGTAGTTACAGTGACTAACCGTTTCAAAGTTATTTATAATGTTTGTGTTTAAGTACCGTGGATCAGAATACAAATCACAAAACGCTTCACATACTTCAATAAAAAAATAATAATAAACAGAGCAGTCCCTCACTGCTCCATGGGGGGTTTGTTTTCCTTCTTTGGGGGTGGAGGATAAATTTCTAGCTGGCATTTGAAGATATATTCGATATGAGGTGTTAGGTGGAGAGAGGAGGGAAGATGCAGTGGCTATAGCCAGCTGGGCAAGTGCAGAGGGTTATCGAGGAAACCTCAGCAGTGATGGGCAAAACAGTTGGTCTGTGGCATCCCTGTGCATTGAGGAACCACTTGTTAGATGAAGCAGCTAATTACTTGTACCATAATGAGATGATCTTTACTGTGGATTGGATATAATCTCTAGATTTTTTTCATTGATCGTTTCTGCATCAAGTAGGCGCAGCTGCGACCTGCTGGTACGTATGTGGATGGACTGGAGGACACCCTGCAAAGAGAACATTGGTTGTGAGCCCATCAATTCAGGGCAGCCTCAACATATAAATATTCTTTTTTTTTTTTTTTTCCCTGAATTACTGAAACTGTATTTGAACTTGAGAGTTGTAAAAGCAAAGGTCTGTGTATTTTTAAAATGGGTTTGGGGTGAAACAAATGGCAGCAACAACACGAAACCTTTGCTTGTGTTGGTAAACTTCAGAACTATGTGGGGGAAACAAGCTTTCCTACCACAGAGTAGGAAAGTGATGCCTCTTACTTGTAACCTGGCTCTTCTTAGGAGAAGGTGGTAGAGATTGAGGTTTTGTACCTCTCTGTGCCTGTTTGTGTCGTGCAGTCCATTTCTGTGCCTCGAGCTGTTGTGAAGCCATCCTAAATGTTCAGTGTTTCTTTATTTGAAACAACGAGCCGTCACTTCATGCTCTTCCTAATTCCAGCAGCAGAGAACTTGTAAGGCATTCAGCATCGCCCCACAGTCACGCTGGAGGTTCACTCACTTGCTGGAGGACCCCCAGCTGCATTTCCATTTGGCGTGGTGAGGAAAGCAAGGGTCTGGCTGGGGTTGCGTGGTTGTTTTGGTTGTTTTGACTCTGCTGAAGCAAAGCTATAGAAGGGCACTCCGTGGAATGAAGAAAAGGGGCCCAAGCAAGGACTCTACTTGGCGCAACAAGATGGGAATTAGATGGCAGTTGTGCGAGCACTGAGGCCAATGCAGAACTTGGAGAACCTCTAGCAGCCATAAAGGGCTCAGTGCTTTGTTTCAAGATTTTGTTGTGTGCCCTCTACATAGCAGTACCTCTAACGGGGAGGAAATAGATCCTTCCATTCAGGAGCCTGGTCACCCAGTGGTGGGCAGCCCAGGAGCCCAAGGACCTGCCTGGCTTGTAGCTGGAAGACACATTTAAGTCTTAGACAGTTGAAAAAAGCACACTTTCAGGAAGTTCTGTAGTTATTCATATACTAGCATCTGTAAGGAATTCCTAAGGTAATCCTTTTAACCCATCGCTGCAGGCTCACTTCTGTTGGGGTAAGTGATGCTCTGGTTTATCCTGTCCCATCTCTAGGTCACTGTTGCCTCTGTCCATTGCTGTGGTTAGCAGGAGGGCAGTCTATGCAACTCCGTCTCTGTCCATCCTGAGCATTTGATGTTTCTGTCCTTCCTCACATCTCTGTACGGTGTCTGTTCCTTTTTCTCTACCTCTCTTCACACTGCAATAGCATATTAGTGCAATTTCCTACTTCTTGCCCCCCTCCTGTGCCTTTGTAACAGCAGACATCGTTCAGTTCTTGCTCACTAAAACAGGAGGATCAATAAAAAGAGTTATTAAGCTTAATATTGTGTTGCTGTGCAGTCTGTTTGCCAGATTATAATCTGTATTGGTCCTTTCTGATAGCTTTCATTTCTTTTGATCCTGTCTCAGATGCCGGGGCAGTATTTTATTATACAGCACTGCTGTGTCTCTTGTTTTTTCTCAGTAGTGTTCCTTCATTTGTGGAGATAATTTTAGTATTAAGGAGGACTTGTAGGAGAATGGTTTCTCTTCTCACTTCTGTCACCTGCAAGGTTGCAAGTGCTCTAACTGCCCTGCATCGTTCCCGATCCTGTAGTAACCACCCAGCTCATTTCTTATTATTTATTTCTTGCCTTCCTACCCCCAAGGTGTTATGTTTCCTGTTTCCTTCCATCCCCAAGCACGCAGCCTTTTGCAGACTGTTATCTCCTAGGTCACAGACTGAGAGGCCTATTAAAATACATTTTTTCAGGAAAAGGTTAAATAACATTTTGTGACTTGTGCATAGACATGTATGGCTATTCATCTTTTTACAAGGCGTTTAACAAATGGTAGCTGCTACAATCAGGGTTGGCATGATAGTCAAGGTAACCTACTCCAGAGGAAATACAGTGTAAAAGAGGAGTTCCTTCGATGTCCTCATAATGAAAGTGAAAGAAAGGTGAAGAAGAGATTTGTAAAGCAGCGGAGAAAAAGGGTGAGGACCTGGCATTGTCCGTGTTGGTGAACAGCAAAGCTATTCTTCTGATGAACTTCAGGGCTTTATTACAGGTATCTGAAAGCCAACAGCTATCCAGCTGTCCTCTGGAGCTCCATTTACAGGGACATTGGTTCCTTTTTCTACTTGTTGTGCCTCTCTACACCACAGAGAGGGGACTCTCCCAGCATCTGATGTTGAGCTAACACTGTGAATAATATAAGGAAGAAGGCTTCCTACTTTTTTTCCAACAAGAGATGTGGAAAATGGTTTCGAGTCAAGAACATCAAACTTACTGTTTTGGAAGAGTTATTTGCCTGCCTGCAGCCCAATCTTTTTATTTTTCTTCTTTTTTTGAATGGGTTTGGACTTTGCATACTCTGAATTGGCTGTTGAAAGAGTCACAATGCTTATCACTTTTTGGGCAGTTGTGGTTTGTTATTTTTCATAGTTTGCGTTTCAGCAAAGCTGTGAGTTCTCCCCAGAAGCTCAATAAAATTCATGCAACGTTGCATAGGTGCTAAAAACTGTTTTAATAATCGCTGAAGCATTACATGTGTTGCATACAGAATTGAAGAACAACTGCTGGCATCAAAGCAGAAGAACCACGGGGCCTGACTCTGCACCCACAAGTGGCTACAAAATTTTGCAGAAGGTCTGATAGTTAAAAAGATGTTTCATATATGTATATTTGTATTTCAAGCTAAGCTTTGTTTGTGTGTTACTCTCTTCCTATCACAATGACCACAGAAATCCCTGCAAGCGTTTAGGGTGCCTCGCTGCTTTCCCATCTCATCATCCCACCCTCGACGTGGGGGAGCAGGGCGATCGCTTTCCTTCTGCAAAGTTGTCTCCCTGGATGGTTGGAGTGAAGTGTCCCCAAAATTTCATTGCCTGCTGTTGTGCCGAGCACACAGTGCCTGCTGGCAATGCCAGCTCCTTGCTCCGGGTGAGGGATGCTGTGGGGCAGCTGCCACGCTGTATGTTTGCCCAGGCTTGTTTTTTCTCACCAGGTGAGGAACAATGGAAATGACCAGCAACGAGTGAGGTTCAGAGGCATTAGGGTATAGTTTTTGTATAATACCGTTCTTTTAAGAGGTTAATGAACAGCCAAAACGGGGCTAATTATGCCACTTGGATATTATCTGCTGTAGTGAAGGCCAGCATTTTCAGCTGACAGCTAGGAGAAGGAGCCACAGATACTTTGTGTGTGTGGGAGGGAGAAGTGGAATGTATTGCCTGAACGGCCCTAATCTTTAAAGGTGGGCAGAAGGGTAAGGATTTCATCAGCCAGGATGGAGTTTTAATGACGTGCTTCTCCTGGATTTCTGTTGTGTTTCTTTTTTCTTCTTTTCTCCCATTTGCAAAATCTCCAACAATAAGGATTGAGACTCGCTGGCTGCTAATCTCTTGCCTGAGGCCATGGTTTGATAGGTGCTTGCATGTGAGTTTAAGCAGTTGCTGCTCACTTTTTTTCCTCTGCAAAGCGGTGAAAAGGCAGGGGAGAGGCTGTTGAGGTTAGCGGATGACTGCAAAGTTGTTCCTTGAAAGTTTTCCTAAGTAGGAGCTAGAAAGGACGGTTTTGCCCCAAATAAACTCACTCTAATGTCTTCCTTTGTGCCAGAAATGTAATCAGAGGTGTCCTTTGTGAATGTCCTTTGGGTTTTGGCAGGGGAGGTGAGCAGAAGAGTTTGGGCGTAGCCTGCCTGGGACTCCTCTTTCTGGCAAAGTGACTTGAATGCTGGTCGCCTGAAACTTATTAAACTGTGCTTTGAAACTCGGCAATGTGATTGATTTTTCTTGTCTGGTTCGTGATTGTTGTGGGGTCTGAGCGTGGCTGTGAATCCCTCTGTGATGGGGAGAGAAGCTCGGGTCCCAGGAACACGCCCGCGGTGGTTTATGGCATGTCATGGGGCCTCTTGCAGTCGCTGTGAAAACCCCGAGGCAAGCAGAGTGCTGCTGTACCGTCCTTGTTTACCACATGTGCTGCCTTCTGGGACCCTCTGCTTTTTCCCATGTCGTGTATGACAACTGCGTGCCAGTTCTCTCGCAGCTTTTCCTTGTGTTTGCTTTCTGCCCCCTCAGGCTGATCATGTCCTCTGCTACTCAGCTTTCACAGCCAGAGCCCTGGAAGCGACACGGAGGAGACTTCCTTTCCTCCCATCTCTCATCAGGAGGTTCCCAGGTTGTGCTCAGGTAATCCAGCTACCTGAAAACTACACCCACAGCAAGCTCAGCCTGCTTTTGGCCTTTCCTTCAGAGGAGCGTGTATGGACAGCAAGCCCTTCAGCAGGTTTTTAACTCCCTGGTGTGCTGCTGTGTGTGCAGCTCCCGTTCTTGGACGCTGTCCAGTGACAGCTCGGAGTCACGCCTGTTGTGACTGGTGCTCCCCGTATCTCCCCGCACAGATACACGTTCGGGGCAGGGAAATATCTGAGAAGAAAATACGCCGGTAGAAAAAAGGAGTAAGTCAAGATAAGCTGAAATAGTAACCGGTCACTTCTCCGCAAGTAATCAATAAAGCAAAAATAATTGCGTGTCAGGCTAAGAATAAATGGAAGTCTTTTGTAATGGGAGAAAAACTATTTTAATCCGAGCTCCGTAGGAAATGGGAGTATAAAATGGTAGTTAAATTTATTGTTTCATATTTCAGTTATCACCTAGTATGTGGTTGTGCAAGTGCCACAACAGAAGTGCATTGGTTGCACAAATATTTTTATCAGCAGCTAAGGAAGAGAGCACTTTAAATCACCATTAATGAAAACCTTACCTGGATGGACTGTTCCACACTTGGTTCTGTTTCCCATTTTGATCCTGATACAAAGCTTTAAATTCAGTGGGTTATGGATGCTGCTATTCATGCATTTGTTTAATTTGTCTGGTTTAATTTTGTGGAATAAACCATGATACAACTACAAAACGTGGTTAAAAAATGGACGTGTCTCTTGACTGGAATGCACTGGGAATAATTACCTTGGCAAATAAGGGTACAATGGCATTGCACTTAACAGTCTCTGCTAAAAATCATTATCAATATAGCACCTGTATGCTTGTTATCATGTAGCTGTTGTAAATTTTTTGAGTTAAAAACCGAAGAACCTGGAAGATAAATGTCAGTGCCCTTATACTTCCTCGCTTTTTTTTTTTTTTTTTTTAGGAGCCAGGAAGACTTATTGAATGTCAGGTTACTGCCTCTGCTTCATGCTTGTTCTTGAAACTGCTTGTCATGAGCATTTTTTAAAATTTATTTTTTTATTTGCCTAAAAATGCTAGGCTGTCATTCAGGGGCTGCTTCACGGGGAGGCCAGCTGTCTGTGCTGGGGGTGTTGGAGCAGATGATGGGGGAGAGCACTGGCACCCTCACTGCTGCCCCTAATGGGTGTCAAAACCCTCATCAGTGCCGTAAAAGATAAGCAAAGGAGCACTGGGCTGCAGGGGAAATGAAGAGGAAAAAGAGAGATTGGCAGACATTTAATAAAGAAGTATTTTTGCAAAGCATTAACAAGAAAAGTAGTTTGGTATATAAGAGCTTACCTAAGAATCCAATTCCAAATCCCCCCTTTGATAGAGGGAAATAGGGGAGGATAGCAGAGTCTGAAAAATCATTTGCTATGTTCAAGTAAATGGAAGTTATTTAAAGTAAGCAAAGTTTTGAGAACTCCTGTGTTGTGTGGCTTTTCGTGTTTTAAAACAGATCTGATCAATGTTGCGAATGAAATGTCATTTGTGGTAATTTTTGCTAATCTGTACTAAATGTTCTGTGTCTTATAACAGATACAGAGTACTTTCTGTTGTGCTTTTGTGTTATGTTGTACAAAGGTTGGTGGTGATAAGACTAGACAAAAGGTTAATCTGTTTTCAGTGTGGTTTATTGGCTTGGCTTGTGGGAACTTGAAGGGAAAGCTCTGCTCAAGGATGTAGAAATCAGGAGAGGGAAACTTTTAGTTTAAAACTTACTTTAGGGAAATGCAGGAATCTAACTTGTTAAGATTTAAAAATGGTATCTAGTGGTATTTAAACAAATGAAAAATAAGACTGAAGTAGTATTTATTTGTTGCCAAAGGGTTGGGTTTGAAGTGCTTCACCCACAGAAGTCATGGGCTATGCACTTGGAACAAATGTGTGAAACGTCAGACATCGGCAGCCTCTTTGGGGACAAATGGGGCTTTCCTTACAGTTACTGCTCTTACTCAGTTTGTTCAGGGGCGAAAACCAGAAGTTGAGGAAATGAAGAGCTTCCCCTGGGAAGAAGCACAGGCTGACAGAGCTGTGCGAATCCTAAACTGTTGATGGTCTCGGTGACCACCTACAAGTGGTTGATGAAGGTCAATAGCTGTTTGTAGTATTCCCTTCGTACAATAACTGTGCTCAGCATTTTGGGAAGCTTTCTGTATTAGTGACACAGGTAACTGAAACAACCTGAAGATGTTTTTTTGGCTTTTTGTTTTTATTAAATGCCCTGATGAAATCATAAATTAAGAATTACAGTAAAAGTAATAAAAGCCCAGTGATGAGCACATCTTAACCGGTACCCAGTGTTATTTAAACACATCTAAAAAGCATAAATACAAAACCAGATGATTTACTTTGGTTTAGTAGGGCTTCTTAACTCATCTCTCCCTGTGTTTAGATGAAGGGCAGACCCGGTGAAATCCGTCAGCTGTCCTGTGCTGATGAAGCCTCAGTACTGGAGGGGTGAGCCTGGCGAGTCAGGGAGGTGGGGTGTGCTTCCCTCCACAAGTCTTTAGTCATAGCTTCTTGTCTCTGCCCCACAGATGGATTTAAGCTCTCTAGGAGCGAGGGCAGAGCAATTTCTTCAGTGTTGCTTAATGCTGCGGTGCGTGAGAGGTGTGGTGCATGCGCTGGAATATTCAATTTGTAGGACGGTGCTTTTGTCTCTGGCGTTGGGTGTTCTGGAGCACACCCTACCCAGCGCACATCACCTGGTGGCTCTGTGTTTGAAAGGTCTTACTCCACCGGTCCTCCCCCTCCTACCCGTATCCTCTTCACCTCCAAAGAAGTGAAAACCTTGAATCTGCATGGGGCACAATTCTCTTTGGGTTCCTGTCCGTCAAGGAAAAATCCAGCTGCTTTTCTTTTAAGCACGTTGTGCCTAGGTTTTGTGGGGTCACAGTGCTTTGGAAGTGAATTCTTCTTTGTCAGTATAAGGCCACTGCAGCTATAAATGACATGGTCTTTATGGGTTTAAGTAATCTGATGTAGATTGATGGCATTAGTTAGTTTGGATCAATTATCTTGGGAATGTCGTGCGTCCACCAGACAGGAGGGCTTTGTAGTAACAATTGGCCTGTCTTCTTCACATCCCTTTCAGTATTCTGTTATCTAGGAAATTGTGACTCTTTTTTTCTTTTGATATATATTATTTCTTGATTTGCCTTGCAAAAATACTTTTTTTTTTTTTCCTGTAATGACCACATCCTGCTATACTTGAAAGCTGTGCTGTCTCCAACCAGCCCAAGAAGATGACCGGCGGCTGGCAGGCCGAGGCACCCAGTTTACCTCCCTCTGCAGGCTGTCCCCGTGTGGTGGAGTCAGCTGTGGCACAAGCGTGTGGCAGGTGACAGCTTGTCACCTTGTTTTCCTCTTGTATTCACGTGGAAGTGCCAGTCATGCCTTCAGCTTAAAGCACTTGGCAGGGTGCAGGTAAGGGAGGCGTTTGGCTGTTGGACTGTGCCTCCTGTCCGAGCAGTTGTGTTCCTCCCCTGAGGAAAAAAGTTGTGAAGTGTATGGAAGTGTCCTCTGCATTTCCCATTGAATCATGCTGAAAAAGATAATGCAAGCATGCTTTTTGCTCAGGTATCTGACCTGGCATTGACTCAGAGGGGCCTCTCTCTGGTAAGGCCTCATCCTGCTACAGCCATACGCTGAAAACGTGCCTCTGAGTCTGCAGGTCTGCTCTCTTTTAGAGCTTGTATTTGGGGGGAAAAAAAAGCTGCAGATCACTGAGCTGTATCAAAATCCTGTATGGCTACAGTTAATGGAGTAGCCATCCAGTTAATACTTGGTATTCAGAAGACATTCAGAAGCTCCTTGGCTTGCTGGCCCTGGTAGTAGCGCATTGACTCTAATGCACTGTTGTTACACACCGCATTATAACACTTCCTCGTTAAAGACCAAGTGAGGCCATTTGGATGCACTTCTGTTTTGGCTTTAAAATTGACTCTAAAAATACACGTTCGAGGTTTATTACTTTTCTTTTGAGGGTGGAGGTGAGGTAATGGACAAGTCCAAGGAAGCTTTTGCTTACGGTGTTTTGTTCCTGTTGGGGAATGAGCTGGATGTTTCCAGTGGGCATCCTTTTTTATGCCTGTCACTTGATTTCATCTCACAAATGTGTGCTTCTTGTTTGAGTAGGGTCTGTGTTTTATCCGTCTATCTGAAGGACCTCTAGGTTCACTGTAGTTTCTAAAATGCTCTTAAATTCCTCTTCCCGTTTTTCCCACCCCCTTAATGGGTTGACTGGAATTACTAAAATTCAAATGTGTGGAAATTAAATTCTGATGATTAAAAACAACGAATTTAAAAGCTGTATCTGTAGATTGAGAGGTAATTTGCTGGTACAAGGTTCCCTCAGCAACTGCCACACTGCTGTCTGATAAATGCTACTGATCAAGTGTAATCTCTGCTCCTTGGCAGGTACCTAAATATGGAATGCTTTTTTCCCCTCTAACAACCATTTTTAACAGTTGTTTTCCCTGGGTGTGACAGCTATGTACCAGAAAGTCAGTGCTCAGTGTTAAGTCTAAGGAGTTTTAACTCTTCCTCAACTTCTGTCCTCTTGCATCTCAAGCACTCAGATTTCTGTGCAGCCAAACCTTTGGGGTAACCTTTGGGGTTAACCTACAATGGACAGAAGTGCTCATCAGCTTTAGAACTGGAGTTCAATGTCTTTGAAGCTGTTTCCTTCTTTGATTTTAATGTGTGTGGCCACTTCTTGAGTTGTCTCTTCTTTGAATGTGACAAGCATCTGTTCGGATCAGGGAACATTACTCTCTTTTGGTCTTGCTGAAGTATAATGTTTTTGAAAAGTAGCTGTCTCCTAAACAATCCGTCCTGGTTAGGAACTTTCTTGGTGGGCTGATTTATGTCTGAATTGCTGTGACTCATAGCACGCTTCCTTATTTTTATCCAGATAATTACCTTGCTAAAAGATGCGCGAAATACTGTATAAAGATTTGTTCCCTGAGCTTTAGGAGCCCTGCTATTGTCTGTCTTGTTATTTGTCCTCTAACATTAATGTCAGATCAGAATTCATCTTCTGCTTGCTTTGATTTCTTCCCAATTTTTTCCATTGAAATTCTCTTGGAAGTGCTGGCCAAGGAATACTTTAAAAGCAACATTGAAGACCATCAAGATGGTCTCTGAGCTGCAGTAGGTTTAATTTGCTTATTTTTTTTAAAGCTGTGTCCATCCCAGGTGTATCACAAGAAATGTGAAAGTTGACATGGTTTTTTGTGTATACAATTCCTGTTTTAAGAGATGCATGTGTGTACGCTGAAATGACATGGTAACATGTAGATAAGGGTTTCTGCAATCTCTTGAGAACCCTACTCCTTTTCTGCCCTTATCATTTTTCATTTTTTAATAGTGGTGTGAACATCAGAGGATCAACGTGTGTTTTCACTTACATCTTTTGGGATGCTTCATAGACTTGCAGTCTTTCTCCAGCCTTGCAGATTTGTTATTTCATCTCTTTCCTTTTTCCAGGGAGCTGTTCGAGCTCTATGCTTTTTCCTGAATAGCAAATCATTAAGTAGGATTCGATTCAACAGCAGGAGTGCTCTTAAATCTATTTTTGAATCTACTTTTATTTAAAAAATTGTATGGTCTTTGCCATGATCTCTGATAGTTCTGCTGATTCATAATGAAACAGTTTGAGCTACTGCTTTAGTCGTCTGTGTAGCTCTTTGGAGCAGCAGTCCTTGGTAAACAGGTAAAGTTGCTGAGGAAATGGCGTGACATAGTGTCCATCTGGCTGCTCCCCTCTCCCTCCATCAGCTTGGCTCACGGTATTAATGATTTTAGTTATATCTACCTGCCTGTGAACTGTGATTACTGAGGGCAGACATCCAAGTGAATATCTGCGGCTGCTAAACCTGATGGGAATTGTAAATGCTATTAATACAACCTGCAAAATGATCTGAAATAACATGCCTGATTTTGACCAAGAAAAAATTAGAGAATCAAGGAAATAAACCATAATAAATCAGATTTCTTATAAGATTTAAAAACAAACAAACAAAAACACATTTTTGTTAGTTATATGAAGGCATGAAAACTAGAAGGAGCAATGGATACACTTTTAAATTACTTTTACATTTAATGCTTCTCAAAGGTGGGTATAAATATAAACAAATTGTCACAATGATTTTGGAACGTCACAGGGATCTCTTTTTTTCCCCCTCCCAGCCCGAGGTATCCAGGAATATCTTTGGGAGAACTTGATGTCCTCCCTGGTTTCAGTGTAACCATCAGAAATAAGCTCTGTGTTTGTCCTAGGTTGAAATGTTCTTTATTATCGTTTTGTATTACAAACTCTTATCGGATGTGAAAAGGTGGCGTGTTAGGCAGCCAGATCTGTTGACTTGCATCTCCCGAGATCCAAAATAAAGCTTAGTTTTGTGCTTTTATTAGAACAAAAATAATGCTGGTAAGTTCTACCTTCCACGTGTTTTAGGCTTACAGAACTTGTAAAGAGAAAAACAAATATCCAAACTTTGTACGTTATTCTGGTATTATGATTTTGTTTCATTATAAGCCCTTAGACTTTAGTTATCACTTCCATGAGTTCTGTTTCCCACCCACACCTGTGCTGTGGAAATGGCACCCTTGTGGCATGGTGCTGCAGTCCGTGGTGATTGCTTCATCATTTTCTTCCCCTCGGATACTGCCGTGAGTCATCTTTTTGGATGAGATTTCCACCCCCCTCACTGGCGTTGGTCTTGCAGTGTGTCTTTGCGAGGTCCTTGCTGGTTCTTCCGACGTGGTTACCACACTCACTGCTGCTCTGCGCTTGATGTAGAAAGCTACTTGCCCCTGTTTATTCTGTATTTCTTTTGCCAATGCATTTTGTCTTGCCTGTGTAATAAATAATTATCTTCAATAGCTTCTCTGTGAATTATTGATGTTCTGGAATAAGTTCTTGCTCACATCTATTTACTTTCTACCTTGATTGTCTTTCACATTATTCTGTATATAGATGCATTTGTATGAAGCGCAGCATTAATCAGCCTCTGCAGTGTCTTTATTCCCGGCTCTGTAGGTACCTTCAGATTACTGGGGTAGAATCCTGCAAACAGAATTTCAGAGAATAAGGCCTTCAGTGTCTGCTGCTGCGGATAGTTTTTATTTTAACTGGTAACTGTGCCTCTGCTCCCCAGCTAACACGCCTCTATAACACGATGAACAGAGCGTCACGTTGCTTTGTGTTCTCCCTGCTATCTTGCCAGACTACCCTCTGCATGCGAGTACAGATGGTATGACTCATTTACACTTGTCCTGAGCAGGCTAGGTACTTAACACCAGGCGTGTGCCTCCAGCTTCGGAGTCCTGTGAAAAAGATAACACTTCCCTCCCCCCCCACACCTTCCTTAGAATTGTTTTCTTGTAATTCAGTCTGATTTTAGTTGACCTTCTCTTTATATTATGCATGTGCTCTTTTTTTTTTTTTTTTTTTTTTTTTTTCTTCTAAGTTGTAATTGAATTTATTTTTAAAGCTGTCAGACTTCTGATTTTTCCCAAGGCCACCTTTAAAGAGGGAAAGTGAAGGTTCCCTAAGGAAATTGCTCGGCCTTTTGGATCTAGAAAACACCATGGGTTGCCGTAACCCTGCCGCTGCTGTTTCTTCAGTACATCAGAAGTGCAGGCAGCCCTCTTGTTCCCACTGTATTAGGAAGCCAGCGTGTTTGCAGCTCGGGACTCGAGTGATGGGGGAAACATTTTGCTTCTCAGATGGGCTGAGCCTGGCAGAGCTTCAGAGGTGGCTGGGCCTTCTGATGCGGTGGGTCCCAGATCCTCCTCTTTCCTGTTTAGCAGCAGGGAGCGAGAAGGAGACTCCAGAACTTGTCCCTTTGGGCTGGGGAGGAGTTTTCTTTGTTTAGTAGGATCATTCTCGCCTCTTCTCCATGCGCTAGCTGTTGGGAAGCGTTCAGCACATGGAAGGTGCAGCACCCTTGGTAATCTGGCAGCAGAGGTGAAGTGAGAAGATAGGGCAGGGCAGAATGGCTGTCTGGCATGTCCTGAAGTGCTTTCTTCCTTCAGCCTGCCCTGGTTTGCTCCACTTGGAGCCCAAAGCCATGCTCCGACCCGCGGTGTCTGCTTGAGGCCGATGGTGGTGATGGTGGTGTGGTGGGGCTCGGCCTCCCCTCGCCCCAGGGTCGCCATTTTGTCCTTTCCCCTCAGCTCAGGATTAGGCTGAGTGTTTGCGTGTCTGTGTACGCATCCCCCTGAAAGTGGTGTTTAAGTGTGGTTTTAATAAAGCTGAAGCACCTTAAGGGCCGTACTGTGCTGTGTATGTGTGCTGTACGACAACAAGCTTTGTTTGGGTATGGGGGAAAGGATGGAGTGCTCATCTTCTCTACTTGATGTTATTTTCTGTTTTTCAGTATTATGATCCCTCTTCTGTAATTCCTGTGGAGTGTTATTTACAAATGTTTGGCCTAAAGTAATTACCCTATCTTCCTAAAGCGTGAATAAAAATAGTGTGCTGTTTAAAGCTTAAATTCTTTGTTCCAGAGGTTGAGTATCTGAATAACACCAGCTTACACAGGGTACAATAATACAGTAGTACAAAAGCTTAATTAGTTGTTTTGGGCAGGGCCACTGTAAAGAAATGACTTCACTTGTGATTAAAATCTTGAAATTCTTACAAATCAAGAATTAATACACAGCAAATAAATCCTAAAGAACTGTAAATTTTGTATGAATGTGATATAGCGTATCATAATTTCTGTTAGTCATAGGTAAGTTTGGCATGAGTACAAATACTGCAAAATAAAGCTGTTTACAATGTGGTTACAGGTGTAAAACATGCGAGTTTGTACATGTTTGTACAAGAGGTGTATGAGAAAACACAGGTATCCTGGTAGTGTTACCCATGTGGTAATGAGCTTTTGCTACATTAATAAGAGGATGCAGTTCTCATCTCATCTTCCTGCTTCAGTAGTGGGAGTTTCAAACACTTTTTGGTGCTTTTGTTAAATTATTCAATCTGATTTCTAATTTCTTTCCTTAATGTTCTTCTTAAATAGGTAGAGACTGTCAGGTTCAGTTCATTGTCATAAGCTGCAGTAGCACTGGTTGATAGGTCTTTGCTATGTGTGGTGTTGCCTTTCACGTGTAATAGTTCAAGGGATGGAAGAGATACTAGTATGGGAAATTTAAGTTGGTGTAATGAGTTTCTGGTGTGCTGGTAGTAGGCCTTTTCAGACAGCAGTAGTGCTCTCTGGCTTTCCAGCAGTGCTTCTGTGTTGTGGTTGATGGGAATCCAGCTTGGGAATCCTCGTTAGCAAGAATTTGGCAATTTTGGCAGGGATAGGTGAACCTGTAAAAGTCAGAAGGACTGAAGCAAAGCTCTTAATTCTGAGCCTTTAATGTCTACTTGAGTGTGAAGTCAGTATCTTTAAAAGTTAGGTCCCTGTCCTAACTTTGTGGAGTAACCGGAGCCTTCCAGGAATTCTGGCACTCCTCAGAGAGATGCATTATCTGCTGACCAGAAATTCTGTGTCGTGGCTCAAGTGGTACAGTTTTCTTTGGTATGCTGCCACCAAGTGACAAAGCTTGATATTGCTGCTTTTTTAGAGTAATTTCAAATCTTGTTTCTTAAACTGAAAAATAATATTACTTTATGGTGTCCATTTGCATATATTCGAAAGTACTATTTGGAGTAACATAACTACTTGGGTAATCTGACTGAAATTTCTAGGGTGGAGGAATCATCAAAACAAAGTATTTTCTTTGCTATTTGGTTTAGAGATGAAAGATTATTGTCAAAAGTTCTGGGGTGAAGTGGGGATTGTTCTCTTCACTGCATCACATAAGTACAAATCCAACCTAAAGACCAAGCACAGAAATGCTCAGATCAGATGACAAAATTTGTCAGATTTGAGAATGTGCATTTTTTATTAGATACAGAGTTTTGAATCCTGTTTGATATTTCTGTTCAGGATCTCTTTTAATGAAGTCTGACCAAGTTAATGGCTATGTTTAATATTTTGACCAGTACTCAAAGTAACATTATTTGAAGAAGAAATAGTTATAATTATTCACATCATCAGTAGATGGAAAAAATCTTCTTCGCTCGCTTTGCAAACACGTATGTTAAGCTCAAAGACTTTTTTCAGCACCAAAGAAAAAAGGTGTTTAAAGCAAGTCTGAGCAGTGGGGTGCTGCATGGGGATCTGAGCAACTGGAAGTACTGCCTTGTAGCTGCGAGCAGGCCAAGCAGTCAGAACACTTTCTGGTTAAAATTTCAAATATCTATCTCCCTTCAAGTCTGCATAGGTGAGTGAAGAGAGAAGTACTATAACTCCCATCTTTTTCAGATGTTGACATTGTTGAATCTGTGCCAGTGCCTTCTGCTTTAGGGTCTCTACCCTACTATAAGCAAAAATTGGCTGGTAAGATGAAAAGTCTGGATGTGGGCAAGGGGAGAGTGTTGCAGGCAGAGTAAGCAGGGTGGGCACAGGGTGCTGAGCGTGACCTGGCTGTGTGGCTCATGTGTTTGGGCTGGGCACTCTGCCTTGCCTTCTGTGTGCAGTGGGCACTGATGGGGGTGTGCAGAAATTATGGAAAAAATGACATGTTGCTCCTAATTGTTACTGATTACATTATGCTATTTATCATCTGGCCCTTGCAGATGTGAGGTCTCTAAAAATAGAAGAGTACTGAAACTATACTTTCTTTCTAGGATATAAACAAAGTAAACCTTTATTTTAGTATTATTTGGGAACACGATTAAATATCTCAACTGTAGATGAGACCAGTAGCCAAGATGCTTCTGCACAGAGCAGCAAACTACCCTAAGTGCTGTTCAAGAAGACGGTGAAGCTGATCAAGCTTCAAGCCCTTGCTGTCAAAGGTAGTCGGTTCCCTTCATGTTCCTGCCCCTGGGAGTTTCCCAGCTGTTCTCGCACACCGGTGTCCAGCTAATCTCACAGCAGGCCAGTCTGGAGAGGTGAGATGGAAAAACCTCTCGTGGCCTTCTACCTGTTTGCGTGCCTAGGTCAGTTCATGGGGCAGTCAGATAACTGCAGTGGTAGCACAGAGAGAGGCCTGGGGACACATAACTGCAGTGGCAGTCCCTCTTTGTCCTTGCTATACTGGGGCTAAAAACACAGCTTGCTACTCTGCCCAGCTTGGAAGGGTGCCAGAAGATTGTTTTTGTCTTATTTTTTTACTTTTACCATTAGAGCTTGTCTAAGCAATGCTGTAATGAAGCAGTTAAAGCTGCAGTCTGCCATGCTATTTTGGGAGGTTATGTACCTGTCTGCCACAGCTGTTACCTTGCTCTTGGCTGGGAAATCTGAATCTTCTGAGGTTTGCTTTTGCTTTGTGGTTTCTTTGTTTGTTTTCTCCTCGTGGGTGGAAATGAGGAGTCCGTGGTGGCTAGGCTTCCTTCTTAAACAACACAGACAGGAGGAGGGAAAAATACCGATTCCTGTGTTTTGGCCCGCCAAAATAAATAATAAATAAAATCAATAAAAACCATTAGCAGCGAAGATGACAACAGCATATTTAAAAGCATTGAAACTTCCAGAGATCTTCTTTGGTGCAGAGGATCTCACAGTGTTTCTGACTACACTGCGCTTCTTTCCCATGTGGTGCTGGAATATCACCTCAACCTGCCTCCTGTTTTGCAAGTGAGAGGAGTAATATTAATAATTACTGAAGGCACGGTTATTGTTTGCCACAATAAACAACAACAACAACGGTTTTAACATACTTAAAGCCTTTACTTCTGAGGTGACACAGTAGTCGTTCCTGTAAAATATATCCAACTCGTTATCTCTTGGGTTATATTTAAGCCTAGTGAAAGAGGATTTAACCACTGTTTTTCTTTTCACGTAAATTAGGAACTAATTTTCTCTTTGCCCATTCCAACTCCATTGTTAATATTTCCCATGCTATGTAAATGCATCTGGTTATGTGACATTTTGCATTGTGTGAAATCTCTGTATAATTTCATTAAATGCTGGGTGTGTTGTCTGTTTTGTATTTCCTTGTTCTCATAATCTCCATGTGTGTGTTATTTCATTGAAATGACACTATAGGCTATTGAACCCCACAGTCTGTTGGATGACATGGATTTCACTGCGGCCCACCTCGCAGAATTGATCTGTGAAGGAATCTGGGCAAGCAGCTCTGCGTGTCCCTGCTTGGGGCTTGGACCAGATGGCCTCCAGAGGTCCCTTCCAACCCCAGTTCTCTGAATCATCCTATTCTTCTTAGAGATCCATGGGAACTGAAATTGTGGATAGACTTCTTAGTTTAAGACTATGCTTCTTTTTTTTGTTTTGTTTTGTTTTGTTTTTTAATCACTAACTCACAGATAATGTGGTCATGTTGTAACTGAGCAGTGCCTTTATTCCACTTCAGAAAAATATGTCAAGGTTGCACGTTACTTCATTCTGCGATTTCCTGGCTTGATTTAGTAATTTAAGCTAATTTTAATGCAATAAAATCTAGTTTGAGGTAGCAGTGAGAGCTAGGATCTTGCACCACAGTGACTAAACCCTCAGCATTTAGAATAAACCACTCAGCCACTGGCCCAGGTGACAGGACAGGGAAATTCCAGCTTCATGGAAAATAGCAGTACACCTTCCAGTTCTGACCAGGGCGAAATAGCTGTCTACTTTCTGAGGTTGTCCTGCTTATCTCTGTTAATACGATAAGGAAAACAGGAATGCCTGAAGAAGTCAAGGGTAAACATGATTTATAATAAAAAAGTTTCCCTGTGTTCCTTCCAGTTTGGATAAACACAAATTCTGCTTGCAAAGGGAGAACATTTAATTCACCTATTGGGTGTTTCTTTGTTTGTTTGCTTTTTTATTTTTTATTTTTATTTAAACCTAGATACAACAGAACACCTCTGTTGAAATAACGATGAAAACCAAAAGACTTGAGTAATGACTACAACACAGGCTACCTTCATAACGTGTATGCAGTGTTTCCATCTTATGCATGGTTGGAGAAAGGTAATTACAGTAACTAGTTGTTTTGGCACGTAAATAAAATGAATAAACGGAATATAAAACTTGTCAGGAAATTGTGCCCCATAATTTAAATCTTATGGCATAAAAAGAAGCAGGCTGTATGAGATCATCTGTTTTGTGATGGCCCTTTTTTGTTGCCTGTGTTTATTTTGATAGTTTCTGGGGCTGTGCAAGGCCATGGGAAAAAACTGTTGTAGTCCTTGAGCTGATAAAGCAAATGGTTGTTGGTGGGGATCTTTTTTTTTTTAAAAATCCAAAACAAACAAACAAAAAAACCTACACAAGTAGGTCTTCATTACTTCAGTGCCTTGAGGGGGCAGAGAAACCTCCCACGGGGGCCAAAATCATCTGGGTCTAGAGAAGATGTGAATGTCGTCTTCCCCATATCTGCTGACTGAGGAAGAGCAGGTTTTATGTAAGCTGTTCCTGATTCTGGAGAAGTCTTGAAGTTTTTGGTGCTTGACTTTTGGAGTAAATTTACCCAAGATGTTAGTCATTTCAGACTGACATTTCAGTCATTACAGCTGAAGGAAGACTGAAGCAAATTTTAATCAGCAAGCTGCCTGGTATGCACCTCAACTGCAGGGAAGAGTAGAGAAGGTAACGTGAACATTTATTTAACTAAACGTTCACCAGTTCTGATATCTCTCTATATTTTTAATTGGACTACTTCTATATCAAAGGAAACCTGCACTCGGAACGCCCCAACATCTAGAGGGTTGTTTCTGTCTTGCTACCACCAAGTTAGAAAGCTGGAGCCTGTTCTTGCTTGGCACGATCCTGCCCTGCTCCCCATGGCTCCATCGAGCAGGTTGTGGCACTCGGGCCAACAGCAGCAAAACACATCCAAAGGTGTGTTGCTTGTATTCTTCACGTTTGAAGGCACCAGGCTGTGGGATCTGTAACAGTGCTGTAGGCCAGTTCTGGTAGCACTTTGCCTCTCAGAAGTTCCCTGTGGGTTGGTACATTTCTGAGTAGAGGAGCTGCTGCCAGGTGTAAGAGTTAATCATGTTAGTACCCTCTCCATAGTCCACAGCTTCTTCTTGCTAGGTGAGGGAGGGATTATACTAGTGCTGGAAGTTGTTTCTTTAGAGGTGGGGGATGTAAGCCTTGATTCATTAAGACCTTCCTTGCTTGTTGTCTAACGCAGCTTTCTCTATACGTTTCTACCCCCTTACCGCGTGACTTTCAAGATGAAGAACAAAGCTGTGATACCTCTCAGAGCAAGGTACTGGGAGGTACTGGAGTATAGGTGGAATTCTTACCATGCAGTTGAGACAATTTCAAGCTGAAAGCTGGCTTGAGTGATTTGTATTTTTTTAAATTTTATTTTGTTCTTGAATATGAATGGTTTTGTTGATATTTAAACACAAACTGATACCTTTCTTTAAAATATATTAAAAAAAAAAAAAAAGCTTCAGTTTACTGATACAGAAGTGTAAGTAGGTTACAAAAGGGCATCCCTTACTAGGGCACGTGCTGAGATTTGCAGAGCTCCCTGCTCACATCGACGTGTGCTGTGAAACCACTTTACGACATATTATGCCTCTCTGGGGGGTGTGCTGTAAGTTAATTCTCATGGGGAGAACGGTGGCTGTATTTCACTGTTTTCTGGGAGTGAAACTGTCCGTAATATTGTTGTTGTAGTGCCCTAAGGAACTTGACTTTATCTCATTTCCTCAAGGAGTCAGTTGGGGGTATTTCCCTGCAGAGTCAAGTGGATTTCCTTAGGTACGTGTAAGAATCACGTGAGTTGTGTTTTGTGCTGCTGGTGCCAGTTGTATTTTTATGGCATTGAATCAGCTTCCCTTAGTTCCTTAACCTCATGTTGGTATGGATCCAGAGGCAAACCTGCTTTGTGGGGTAGGTATCTCCCAAAATGAGGCAGGAGTCAGAGCCTTTATGAAGCTTCAGGTTGCGGACCTGTCCTCTCGTCTGATTGTTTCCATTTTTGTGTTTTTTTCTTTTTTTTTTTTTTTTTTTTTTTCCTATCTTGGATAGGAATCAAACTGGAACAATTTAAGCACGTCAAAAACTAATAGGGGAAAATGTCTTGACTTTGAGGTGAAGGGGAGAACCGGTGATTTCCCCTGTTCTAATTTTGTCTTTGGGGATGGAGCAGCATACAGGTGAAGATTAATATAAATTTAGCTAGGAAACTGAAAGTCGTGGTTGCTGATGGACCTTGTCTTGCTCTTATGCAAATATAAGCGTGATGTGGGCCCTTAGTTAAAAATTCAGTGCTAGCTAAAGGACTGCCACAAACTGCAGTTGATGAAGGGCGAGTCATTAGTTTTTGGGTGCAGTTTGCTAGTCCATTTTTACAGGCTATGGGAGGTGTTTCTGACTAGAAGTTGTTCTTTTGGGGTAAATTATTCAGAAAACTAGGTTGCAAGACAGCTACAAGCTAGCTGAAAACACTTGTAGTATACAGATAAGACCCTAACTTGAGGAAATTTATGCAGATTTTGACAGCTGTTTAATAAAACACAAACCACAAATCTATTATGTGTGTGTAATGGGTACCAGAGGGGTGCATCTTTCTTTGATGTTCCTCAAGTTAATGTACCAACTACAAAACAGCGTGCTGCTATAAGCCTGTGTTGAACTGATGAAGATAATTATTTTTTCTCTTAATCATAGTAATAGCTGTGTGTGTGTTTTGTTGCTGTTGTTGTTTTGTTTGTTTGCTTTTTGGCTAAAAATCTGTCTGTGGTCTTTCACCGAGTCTGGCACCTGATGCAGAAGAGCTGAGTCTGACCAGTGTGGCTGAGTTACAAGGTCGGATGTTTATAGTCTACCATTTAGTTTAACGTAGCCTACCGTTTCTGCAGATGTTGCTAGCAGCACTGTGATATATATTTATGGAGCAAAATAAGCTTTTGTTTTCATAGGCTGTTGCATCAGATTCTTTCTGAAGTGCATATTTCAAGGTGACCTAATTTTAATCTTTCATAAACCAGGAGAGGGTGTAGTATTTCCCTGGGTGACCAGGTGGTGATAGTAATGACAGAAAAATATACTCTTTCCACAATGAATGGAATTTACCAGCTGCTGCTTTTTGGCTGGGAATGTGTTGGGAAAATATGCTGACTGGCGGTTTGCTTGTTCCAGCTCTGTAAAAGCCAGGAGTCCTCAGGGATGAGGACTTGAGAGGATGTTCCTCTGGGACGGAAAGTGTAAAAAGAGAATCCTTTTGTCCTCCTTGATTTGATTTTAATGCTACAGGAATTCCACTTCAAAAGAAATGTAAAGCAAAGCTTGTATTAAGTAAAAGATTCTCAAGTATTCACTCTTTTTCTCTTCCCTTAGGCATGGGAAAGATACGAGGCAAAGACTTATTTTACATTTGTTTTTAATAGCTTTTTTATTTAAAAAAAAAAAAAAAAAAAAGACAAAGCATCCCAGCTTTTGTCAGAGAGGATTTAAATGTGTGGAGGAATGCTTCAAGTATTTTAGAAAACAAAATGAAAGTGTTCTTTTTATTTTTTTTACAAGATCAAGAATATTTGAAGGAGCAACTTTAAAGCAATGATATAATGGAGTTTCTTTTCATTTTTAAGAACTAATAAAATCCTTTAAGTGGCTTTGTCTTGCATATTTAGGTAAGGCAAAATATTTCAAAAGAGTTCTGACTTTTTTTCTTCCTCCTGAATATTAGTATTTCCTGGGTATCATTAATTAAATTAGCTCTACAGTAATTTAGAGGAGTCTCATAATGCCCATAGCAAATAAGCATTATAGGCCTATTATATTTATATTACTCTTTTTAATCTGTTGAAGACATTATCATTTTATTTACCGGTTTACATGTTGTGTATGATTTTTTTTTTTTACATAAATTACTACAGACTTTTTCCTTTTTTTTTTTTTTTCTCCTCAATCAAGAAGGAATAAATGGCAGAAGGAATAAATGGAATAAATAGCAGGATAATACGCTGTTACTCCAGAATGAGAATCTGGAGGGAACCTTGCCTTTTACTTTTGTTTTCTATGGTACAACAGTGCTAAATAAGGCTTATTGCTACCTTGCTATGAATTGAACAAGATTTAATCTACACAAATCTGTTAATGTTTGTAGGTAATCCTGTGTATCTGTGGAGGCTTTCATGGACTTCAAGGGTCAAGTGCTTCTGCATAGCCACAGAAAATTATTCAGAGCTAGTTTGGGCTTCAAATCTCATCCTTCATATGACATTCATCCTATTTTTCTTCTCAGTCTCAGCTGTTCTGCAGGGAGGTACAGGGGCTGTGGTTGCTTCTCTGCAATTTTAATTTGGAGAGGCTGGAGCTGGAGAGAGGTACATTGTCTTCATGTCCCATGCTAGTGGGACCCTCACAATGCTCATCCAGTACGAATGCTAAGTATTTATGTTATGAGGAACTTAGCAATAAGTCAATAATGCTGTGTGCATTTCTTAAGAAGTCAACATAGTATTAAAAAAAAAAAAAAGTTACTTGGGTTTTAAAAACACTGAAAAAAAAAGAAGGAATGAGAAAGAGTAGTCCCTAAAACATTTTTAAAATGTCCATGAGGTGTCAGTGTGCCTCCAAGAAGAAACATGGGAAATGAACACTTCATTCTGAAAAAAGGGAGTCAGTGGCCTTTGTTTTTCAGGGCCTGAAATCACACAGAAGAGAAGGTGACAGTGGCTGGTAAAGACTCAAATTATGTTTATCTATGTGACTGAAATGCTGCATATTTCTAATCACGTGTGTGTTTTTTAGCGTAGCTTACAAATGTAGTTCATGAATTCAGTAGTGTTATCTGTTGATTGTCACACGGTCTGAGGAGGCTGGTTGCAGTAACAGAGGATTTTGGGGGAAGACTTTGCACAACCTGGCACATATGATGTAAATAATTAGGAATATTCTAAAATACATTCTTAACTTTTTGTTACTAAACAGGTACCTAATGCATTCATAAAACTCTATTTACATTTTATAGAAACCTGTTTTTTCATAGTGATTTTATAAAATGAGAGTTGTCTTGTCAAAAGTAGTAGAAAATGACTGGATACTAGATGTTCTGTAGCCTTAGTTCTGCAAATACTTGAAGAGACACTTTCTGTTTTCATGTATGCATGTTTGCTGAATGTAATTTGGTTATCTGTAGATTCTGAGATAGCTAAATCTACGGATTTTAGAGGCAAGGTTATAGAAGCTTATTTTCTTTATGGTTTAAATAAATAATACAGAATTCATAAGTATTATGTATCGTTGTGTTTTGGCATAATCTTTCTGATTCTGTATTAGAAGTGTTCCCTTACAAAGCATTTTGTTAGCTCTTTGGAACGCCAAGATGTACTTCTCAAGTTCTCCTCTTGGTGTCATCTTAATGGAACAAATGACTGATTGAAGCCAGTGTTACCAAGATCTTGGAACAAATCATTCCTATTTTAAAAGATCTCAAGTTTAACTTCTAATTCATGTATGGATGATTGTGTAAAGTTGTAATGTAACTACCTTTTTCTGCATTTCCAATGTCTGATATAATAAGTACATAAACTAATTCTACCAGCTGTGGATTCTGCATGCATAATTGGTGTGTGTGTGTTTTGGAAAAAAAATTAAAATTCTGTAGCCTGCTCTTCTGTATGCTTTATAAATGTTGTTAGCACTATGCAGGCAATCTGATTAGCATAATTGTGAAATTTCTGCAATGCGAACTATCTTCTTTTCAAAGAAACAAACACATTAGCAGTGGTTTATATACTGATGCATAAGAGTAAAACTCAAGTTCTTCCCCTAGGCTTTCGTATAATTGGAAAGAATTTTGAGAGTGATACACATGGTTGTAACATGTCTAAATTCGGAAAAGTTCAGGTTTCAGGAAAGCTGCTCTGTGGTATTTGAAGGAAGATCCAAGGATTGAAGCAGTTCTGATCGGTTGCTGTTGATGAAGGGAGCTCTGCTGATGGGTGAGGTTTTGCAAAGCAATTGAATCACTTTCTATCGCAGTGAGCAGTTTGAATGCTCCCACTGCTTCTCTGTGTCAGCTGTCATCCCATGATGAGCTGGCTCAACTAATTTATCACCAAGAAAATAAAAACAGAGGTGCTTAGATCACACGAATGCCTGTGCTGGCACAGGAAGGGGATGTGAATGAGCAAGGATCATGCAGGGAAGAGGGGAGTGAAGAATATCTCTGGTGGCCAGCAGTTAAAATCAGACTCAGCCACTTCCTCAAAACTCACTTTAAAAAATAGGAAAAAAAAATACAACTTTCTGGGGTGTTAAAAAATTTAATTAGTGTTCTAAATTAATATTTTGCTTTATTTTATGAAACTTATTCAGTATTGGAATGCTTAGGCTGTTTAAGGAAAGCGCTCTTTTTTTTATCTTCCCTTCCAAGTTACTGAATTAAAAAAGGCCAACAGAAGTAACTTATAGGAATAAATGTCACTTTGCTGCTGCTATCCTGGGGTGATGTTTAGCAGCCCTCCTGGAAGCGACAACCCCAGTGAGCATTGTGGAGAAGACTTTGCGAGGTTTGAAGCAGCTGAGTAAGAATTTTTTTGGCTATTGCTGTATAGCCTTGCTGTAAACCCTTGCTGAGTTTTGGGAAAAGCTGTCCATTTTGGCAGCTGTCGAAGGTTCAGACAAGCGCTCTCATCCCGTAGTAGTGTTTGTGTGTGTGTGTGTGAATATGTGGACTTTACCCAGCTGTGTTTTCCAGAATGGTTCCAGTTGCCAGAAAGGAGTTCCTTGGACATGATGGAAGGGTAAGGGATTCCTAAATATTTCTAGGAAAAATACCACAGACAGCAAGCCCTGATACGTGAGGCAGCTGTTGATCCACGCTGTCGTGAAGAGAATCTGAAGAATTTGTATACAGTGATGCCCAGTGTTTGCATCCTGAACAGAGAGAAAATAAAAGCCCTGATATCCATAGCAACCAGAATTCATTTTTCTCATTTGTATATAGTATTTAGAGTTCCTGGTATGTATGGAAACGAAAAACAAACATTCCAGATGTGAGAACGTGAGCTGGACTGTGGTTTCTGTGGTCACAGCCTCTCTATTCATATCTACTGGAATTTGCATATTCAAAGTATTGCACTGGTACGAATGTTACATGCATTGTAGTATTACACAAGTTAAATATCTATTGTTTTGTTTCAGCTCTTATAAGTCTTCTGCAAGAGAGAATCTGATTTGAAATGAACTGTAGAAAACCTTCTAAAGAAAATTAATCCATGTATTCAGTATTCTCTCCTCCAAAACCTCGTCCTGAAAAAAAATAAGCAGAAAACCCACCCACTAACAGTATTCTTCCATGGGTGGGACAGGGAGGGGGAGTCTGGATCAGAGGAAGACTGTATCGTCACATGACTAATGAGTAGGAAAATTTGAACAGAAGCTTTTAAAGGCAACAATTTCTTAAATTTACGAATTTTGGAGCCACATAGTATCTCAGTCCCTTCCTCTCCCCACTATTACTGACTTCAAAACCTTCCTATTAGGGTAGTTCCAGCAATGACCAAAATAGAAAACAGTTGTTTTGAAGGAGTATATTCTGCTGTCATTGACAAAAGAAATCAAAGAGCTATGCGTTGGATGTTAGAAACCATACAGTCTTCCGAGAAATGTTTGCTGCCATCACTCTGTCATTCTAAATAAAATGTTGCCTCTTGGTAATGCTTCTTAATTCTTTTATTTACATCAGGTTTATGCTTCTGAGTGAACAATAGGCAGACCTTGAAACTAATTTTGACTTTTCTTTCCAAAGATGGCCAGACTTGGGAAGTGTTGGGTGGGCATTGCTTTCATGCAAAGCATCCTCTTCCTGGTGCCCTTCTTGTGCGGGGAAGAAAGCAGTCTACATTACATAGTTGCTCCTACCCATTTTTAGTTTCTTTTTTTTTCTCCTCAGTCCAACCCATGCTACTTCCCCTCATGGTCACTGAATCACTGGAGGCCCAATGAGTGCTGTATAGCACTTTCTCGGATGTATTTCTATGTTCTTTTCTTAGCTTTTCACAGGCTATTCCTCACTCTTAGCTGGCTATGTCTTCTTGTTCCCGGGACTGGATTAATGTTTTGGCCATACTGGCTGCTGAAACCATGCAACCGTGCAAGTCCAAGCAAAACATAGGCCAAGATAAAACCCTACTAAGACAAGACAGGTAACAGGCTTGCTGTAATAACATTTCCAAGACTATTTTGGCAAATACAGCTAAAATCTAACTTAAAAAGTTTTGGGACCAGACAATACCTAACAAGTTCTGAGGCCTTGTGGCTGTTTGGTGTGAAACATGTACATTTTAAGGCCTATTTCTAGTACAGAAGCACTGTTGTCAATTGTCAGGTGGTGGCCTTTCCGACTTTGGCCTACAGAGGTATCCTTGACTGACCAAGCCTCTTGAGTTTTGTGTTGTTTTGTTTGTGGTGTCTTGTGGGGGATGGGGTCACCCTTCCCCCTTTTATTCTCGCTTTGATAGTTGAGTGGTTCTGTGGAAAGTGAATCCATCTTGTTTGTTTGCCTGAGTAGTCAACAGCTTATTTTCTCGAGTAGTCAACAGCAATTTGCTACTTGGAAAAGGGAGCTGATTCTGGAAACATCTGAAGCTAACATGAGTCATCACTGAAAGTTTTAAATAGTTGAATGTGATGTTTGTTTCCACCCTTCCACAACTCAAAATGGTATGAATCATTTTTTTTAGTGTTTCCCAGATAATAGTCTGGACGGAAGCAGTATGCATTTCTGACTCAACTGCTTAAATGTTAGTGGTGTCCTCCCAGCTGCTGCTGGTTTTGGCCTGGTGGGAAATCCATAGGAATTTCGGACAAACGTATGAAAGCAAACATTGTGTCACCATGACAACTTAACCATGGGGATTCATGTGGTTGGTGACATAAAACTGTGAAAGCCCTCTGCTGACTGGCATGGTGGATTTGACTTTCTTGCCTGAATTCTGTAAGTGGCGTGAGACAAAAATTCAGGGATGAGAATCACTTTCTCAGACCTCTGGATGTTATCCTAGACCATCAGGATTTGCTACCTGTTATATTTTTGTACAGCTACCTGCTACTGTTCTGGCCTGCAGAAATGAAAAAAAATAAACCCAAATCTCTTCCATAATTTCACATGCTCACAGTCAGATTTAGGTCTCCCTGTTCTCTCTGTGTGAATTGGAAGACAGTCAGAAGCAACAGATACTCTAGTGTATGAACAGAAATGGTGATGAGAAAACTTAGTTGGCCAATTAGTTTTACAGGGGGAAGCAAAGGGAAAAGGAACAGATTAGCAAATCTGCATTAAATTAAAAAAAAAGATCAGTATTGAAAAGAAAAACTTTAATGTGAGTTGGAGAAGAGAAGCCTATTTGTTTATTATGCCAAGCTCTCAAACATGCTGCAGTGAAATTTTTTAGATGTCACCTCTTTGATTCTGTCACAACCTCTGCTTTAACTGGCCACTAGTCACAGGCAGCAGAGGAGCTCATTTCTAGAAATCCACCTGTGCATTATCTGCTTCTTCAGAAACACAGCTGGATTGCCATGCGGCAGGGGTTTATTTTATTATGAACATTATCATAAAGTTTATTCCAGGTTTCTTGGCTACAGCGTGGGTGTTACAACTTTGGATCTCAACACCAGCACTGTCCAGTGCTGAACTGGGGTGGCTCCCATGCTGCTACCTTTACTTTAAGAGTGTTTCCAGCCTTTGAAAGAAACAAGGTTAAGAAAAAAGCAAGGTGAGGATAAAGGTTACTCTTTTCTAGCACATACAGCTAAATGAGTCTCAGTAGGAAAGCTGGCTGGCCTTACAGACCAAATGTGATGTGTTCGTCATCTTATGTGGGAAGGAAATACGCAAGATTAAAAAAAGAAAAGCACGCTGTGCCACACTTCTTAGAGAAAACCCTGTGGACATCTACTGATATTCAAGGATGGAGCCTCGGAGAGGCCTGTGGTGATCTTGTACATTGCACCTGCCCTTGAAGCCCAGACTGTGTACTGTGTTTGCAAGCCTCAGGAGAAAGGAAAGCAGACCTATTGTATGGTAAAAATAAGGCAATGTTATGTTGACCTCTTGTGACATCATTCGAGTTTTTGTAATAAATTGAGCTTGATTCTCTCTTTTTTTTTTTTTTTTTTTCTGCTTCAGTAGTATTGCAGGAACAAATTTTCAAAGGGGAAATCCATCAAATCAGCTCTTCTTATGCTCCTCTTCAGAGCATGACTGTAGATGAGGGAGAGAAGGAGATCAAAGAGGATGTACTAATTCTTGTGCATGCGCCCAAAGGGAATTCTCTTAGTTGTTTTACCAGCTGCCCTAATATGATTTAGTAGGATCATGTTTTAGTTTATTTATAAGTGCGTGTGCACATTGACACGAATGCTCTCACGGCAGCCTGGTCGGTGATACAAACCTTAAGCTTCGGGATTCTGCGGTCGTTCGTTTGCTCTGGACAAACTCCCTTTATCCATTTCTTCTCCTAGGGAGGATTCAATAGCATCCCTTCCTGCAGCATCGGGCTGTCGGAGCCAGCTGTGACAGCGGGTTGCTGTGTTGTGAAGCCTCTGGTTGGGGTTTTTGGTTGCGTTCCTGCCCGGGGTCACCTCCCAGCAACCGGCGGGGATCTGCCGGGAGGGAATGGGCGAAGTGTGGGAGAGCAAACAGGGGCTGCTGAGGCCCAGCCTTTGATTTCTGCTTTGTTTCCTTGCGCTCTGCTGTTGGAGCTGGTGTGCGCAGCTGAAATTGCTGCCTTCAGTAATTATTCCTGGCAGTGTACTCTTGTTATTATTGTAAAATATAATTGATGCCGTTTCCAGCGCCAGAACGCAAAACAGGCTGTGGACGTGGTCTGAATTGGAAGGAACTGAAGGGGCCAGCAGTAACCCTACTGTCCAGTGACTTCCCTGCTCTGCTGACAGGTGAAAATACCTGTGACTGGTCTGGGGACCTTGCTTTTCATGCTACGAAAACGTTTTAGAAAGGCAGTCATACTTGCCAGAAGAGCTTCCATGTCTAATAATTGTGGTTTTGTGTGGGTTTAACAAACACTGAGGTGTTTTGCCTACTTCTCCCTTTGACTGAGCTGATGTTTTTTAGAGAGCCTTCTCCTCTTTCCGTCAGAAGCCATCTGCTGTCACTTACCTTCTCCCCAAAAGAAAAGGGGCTTTAAAACCACCCTCTCCCCTCCCCAAACCCACAGCAGCACACAGCCTAAAGTACGGCTTTGCCTTTCTTCATGGGTACAGGCCTAACTGTCCGCAGCAACATATACACCCAGGCGCATCATTTTGCAGACCACCTTCCCTGAAACAGCAGTTGTTTTGACTCCTAATTAATTTTATACAAAGACATTTCCACTGTCAGACTTCTCTGGTGGTTATTTCAGACAGCTGCGGAGTGTTGGAGCCGCCCTCACAGAGCTGCTGCTCTGAAGGCAGATCCAGCCCCTGGGTCAGTAGGAGCCACAGGTTTGTGTGAGGTACCTTGAGAGCCTCAAGTCAGGCTGTGGAGGCCTTTTATTTTGGGAACTGCTGGTTAATGTAGGAACAGCGGGCTGGTTTTGGTTACAGGGTTGTATGCTACGCTCTAAAGAGCACAAAAAAAGATAGCCCTGCCAGTGAAGTAAAATCTGTCCTTAATAAAAAGTGAAGTATCTTGGGTGGCATCCTAGCTAGAAATCAGGAGGGAAGATGCTGTTTCTTCAGATGTCTTTAAAGAAATACGACTCTTGTATTTCCCTTGCTTCTCTGTTTTCTTTTTTTCCTTTTTTTTTTTATTTTTCCCTCCATCTGTTTTAGGAATGTCTGTGCTCACTTCTCATTGTTTTTCTGATTGAGGCAGCTAGACTCCATATTTTGGGTATCAGTAACAAAATTTTTAATTTTACAATCACTGTGGTGGCTGTAATGTGCTATAGATCAGCTGAGAGTTTCTCTACCAGCATATTGTTTAGATGTATAAAATATATAAGACATCTTAAACAAAATCAGTAAGTACATTTTTAACACTTTTAAGATACTTTATTGCTCTCTGATCAGATATTTAGGAAGTATTTTACAAAGTTTGCATTTCTTAAGCATACAAACTAAGTTTAAATCTCAAGCACAAACATGCATTTTACATGAGTAGTTTTTCACAAATCCTGTTCCAAAAGAGAGAACTTAGAATGAATGCCAGATTTTTTTTTCTTTATCAGATTTCTTTTTTTTAAATGACTATTCAGTTACTGGATATTATTAACTAGAAACTTTTATGTAGTCATCTGTTTTCTCCGAATTAAAGTAGTTCTGTAGATCGATTCAGGCTATGTACTTTCATGAGAGAACGAAGACCTGCCTACAGCATCTGGGAGGTGCACGCAAAGCAAAATTAGTTGTCTTGGGAAGCAGAAATGTGGTGTCTAGAGGTTAAAACTAGTCTCCTTTTCTGCATCCCAGCTGTGCATATGATCTGGAATAAATGGGACAAGATTGAGAAGAAAGGTGGTAATTTATTATTGCCTTGGACCATTCTCTTTCCTGACTCCACCTCATTCCCTCAGGAGCAGGGAGGAAACAGCAGAGTTTCAGACGAGTGACTCACAAGGCTGCTTGAAGTATTGCAGCTTTATATTCATGGTGATGCTGAACACTCATCTCTGCTTATACGCGGGGAACACTTTAGTAAATACTGTAGTTAAATTATTCAAAAAACTGCTTATCTTTTGTTTGTGCACCATGCTTGTGCACGGACAGCTGTACAAGTAGTATGAGTGATCTTTGTCTTCTGAGGAGACCCGTAGCTTATGTCTTAGACTTGCAGAGCTGATACAGATTGTTTAAAAATAAAATAAAAGCCTTATTTTATTTGGTTTAAAATTTTTCATATTTACTGGAACCAGGCAGAACAATTTCCTTCCTTTCCTAGATCATTAATTATACAAAATACAAAGTGAAACCAGTCGGATTAATCTCACCCCAGAGGAAAAAAAAAAAACTTGATAAATGCTGGTAGTCGAGAGAGAAATCTCTGTTTAGGTGGGTTTATTGAGACTGAATGTTCTTCACTGAGGTTTTCGGTGTCATCCACAGCGCTGCTGTACAGTCCTCTGCTCATCAATTCCTAGAGAAAAGGGTAGATCTATAGAAAAGGTTACTATTTTTAGCTGCTTCCAAGTTCATGTTTTGTTTCTGCCTGGTGCAGATGTGGCTGCTGTCATCTATTTTTTAGTCTGCAGGCTGCATTTTTGCGACGTGCTTTCTTTATATCCACCCATGAAGGCCTCTTGGAACTTGATTTTCTTAAAGACAAATTATTTGACCATGACAATTTTTTCTAATTTGCCAGAAGTTAATATATTTTACTCCTTAAAATTTTAGAGTTGAGTATGGAGATTTTATGTTGCAAACAATTAGATATCACAGATGCTGTCAAATCGCCCAAGTCCCAGTAGAAATGTGTTTTTTCTTTTAAGATTAGTCTATACTCAACTCTTCTTTCCTTCTACTCATTTAATAAGCTTTCTTATACGAAATTTAATCTAGAAACTTTCGAGGGCTTTGGAGAAGATGGATGTTGATGACCCACTGAACTTTAGTTTTATTAGGATTAACTGAGAAGTATATTTTAAGAGATACATTATTCTTTATTCATACCTTTGTGAGGTTCTGTTATGATTCCTAGGTCAGTTTAGGGAGAGGAGTTTTAAATTAATCCTCTTGAATTCACCCTGCCTTCATTCTGTTACTATTATCTTTTCTCAATCTCTGAAAATTATTAGTTTCTATATAATCCGGTGAAATCCTCAAACTTTGCTTTGGTTTCTTTCAGTAGAATTGTGACCTCAAGCTTTTGACTCTTAGAATAGCTGTTACTAGCTGTTAGGCAGCATTAAAAACTCGTATTTTGCAAACCAGAGGATACCTTGGGTATGTTTTGAACCTGGAGGAAGAGATGGGTAGAGGTGGTGTTTCCAATGAGCTGAAAGCATTGCTCCCAATTGCTGGGGGTGGGAGGGGAGACGATTGGTTTTATTAAGCATCCTCCAAGCCCTAGTTCACTGTAAGCAAACGTTAAATGTTTCTAGAGGTGAATTGTCCTTTGGGTATGAAAGTAATTGCATACACACATTTGTAGTGTTGAGTGGGTTTTTTGTCTGCTTACTTCCACGGTTTATAATGCCATCAGGATCAATATAGTATTGATTCGGTTGTGCTGCTTCTCTTCCTAGTGCCAGCTGTGATGCATTGGCTTTTAGCTCTTTGACTGTCGGAATGTCACCATTCAGAAACGCGTTGCGTTGTGCAAGACATAACACATTAACTTGCTTTGGCAAATAGTTGGTTTTATTTCAATTACAGGTAAGATTTCTGGAATAATTACCAGAGTAGATGAAAACATTCTTGACTCTTCTGAGTTTTCATAATACAGTAAGTGCAAAGTCCAGTACTTTTTATGTTAACTCTTGAATTTCTAACCAATATTTTTAAAGTCCACTTTGGAGTGTTAATTGCCAAGGTCAAAACCAGACCAGTTTCAGATAGATGAAACTGAATTGTGTGTTATCGTCTATCTAGCAACCTGTCTAGTTGTGTAGTGGTGATTCCAAGGGAGAAGCATGGAACTCAGGTTTTGTTTGCTACACAAACCTTTCAGCTCTGGGAAAGGGTTCATTTTCACTTAATGTAGAGGTGTAGCAGGAATACCATTACCTAACAAAAGCATGCTTGCGTATATAGTATGAAAATCAAGTTTGCATTTCGTAAGTGTACTTTGCTTGTAGACTTAAAGTATGATTTTTATTTTTTTTTCCCAAAGGAATTTTTACTTACGCAAGTAAACTGCAGTGTCTGCTCCCTAGGGCATTTTTCACAAAAGGCAAAATATCCTCTAGGCTATTCTCCTCCGCGTTCCTTAGCAGACGGCGGGGTGTTGCAATAGATGAGCCTTGAGGATATTCTAGTTTTTATTTAAATGATTTTTGCTGTGGCCAAGGAGAACATGAATGTTCATATGTATTCATATGACTCTGTGCTATTTATTCTTAATAATTTTTTTTTGAAATGCTACAACAAAGCAGTGCAGTGTACCAACCATTGCTTTTTGTGATTAAAACCAGAAGTATGAAATTGCAAAATAACCAGACCCCGTGTAATGAACAGAATACATTTATAAAGTTGAGTGTTATTCATATGCTGTAAATGAGAACATTTGGGAAACTTGAATCTTAGCTGAAATTTCGTAGTGAATCAGAAACGTGAGTTATATTCTGCCACGCCAACCATCCTGAGCTCAAGGAGCCCTAGACCAGGTAACTCCTGTGCACCTATAACAACCTTCATCTGTGTGAAGCTGTCAGCAGGTTGGTCCTAAGCAATTTATTCTGTTGCAGCGAAGCTGTTGTAGGCATTATTTTAAAAGAGTGGTGACATGAGCTCTTCCTTCCCGTGGCCCCCAAAGATGGGAATTCACCGCGTCTCTTAATACCCAACCCACTTAATGCACCATTTCAACCTGCCATTCTCTCTGCCTGGATTAATATGGAAGATATGAGAAGGAATGGCTTCTGGAGGAGCTGTGAAGTTCAACTTGTTCTCTCTGCTGACAAATGGAGATTGGAGCAGCCCTGGAAAGATGCTGGCAGTGCCTCCACCTAGCGCGGCACCAACCAAAGCCCTCCTCTGTTCCCCAGCACCGAAGCTTATCCAGCGACTCCGGCAGCAGCCATTTACATAATACACCCACAAACCAGCACTGCTTCAGCAGATTCAGGCTGAAATATTTATTTAGCAACTTGCAGGGCTTCATTATATTCTGATTATACCTTGGGTATATTTTTCAGGGACAGGGCATGTTTGTCTGTACTCATTGCAGAAAGCCGTGGGTTTGGTCATTAAGGGCTGGCTTTTAGCAGTCACCTGATTGTGTTAAGAGTGGTTTTATTTTCATTTCATCTTCAGAGGGATTTTTGGGGGGAGCTCCTCGTCTTCAAGGAGTTAAGCAAGGGCTGTGGTGCTGCTCTGTCCGGTGCCATATGAAAGCAGTTAAAAGCTGGAATTGTTTACTGCCAAAATCCTTGTTAGTCAGCAGGGCACTTACACCAGATTTCTCTGTGGCTTTTAGTGGAAAACATTAAACAGGCGCTCTTGCTTCAGTTAGAGAAATTTTACGTTTTCGGCTCAGTTAGTCACAGAGCTGGCACAAGCGTAACTGCAAAGACTGCCCCCAAAAAGGGCGCCTTTTTCCTTTTTTTTTTTTTTTTTTTTGGTGTGCCAGAGGAAGTTGCACTGCGAGCAGCAGCTCGGCTCTGTGAGTGTGACATGTGAGCATTACGAGGCATTTCAGCCTGCGAGCCTGCAGTCGGTGCTCAGTTGGAGCGCCGCCGCCGTGGCTGCGCGTCGCGCTCCGCTCGGACGGGCAGGCTCGTATAAGCTGGTCATATAATTCAGCCCGTCAGGGGAAAATAAAAAAAAAAAACAACAACAACTGATAAGCAGAACCTTTAACCGAAGAGGAAAATCAGGTTGGCACAGCGACAGCAGTTCGAATAAAGAAGTTGGCTCGGAGAAGATGCACGGAGCCTGATTTTTTTTTCCTTTTTTTTTTTTCCTCCGTTCAATCTGAATGAAGACTATCACGGGAACTGCGTTCACGTGGTGAGCAAAAGACCCACTTGAGTGCTGAGCTGCTTTTTGCAGCAGGAGTCTCGGGCAGCAGTTTGAGCTCCTGCGTGCGGTGGCTGGGTCGTTGTGCTGAAGCCTCCTTCCTCATCCTGACGCCTGCCCTGATGGAGGAGCCACGGCTGCTGCCTGGCGCAGGAAAGACGGACGCTCCTCATCGCTGGTGGCGCTGAGGGAGTAAAAACTGTTCGTGTTCCTGTCATCTGGGGAGCCTGGCTTAAACCGGCGACATTATCCGAGGAGTTGCATTGTCCCCGGGCTCTGACTCATCGCATGTAAATGTACCGCAGCCTCGCCGTACATTGCAGATATTTCCATCGCACGGGGAAGAATTATTCCCCTCTCTCCGCCTTCTGAGCAACTGCTGGGAAGCAGATGCCCTTTTGGGACGGGCTCTTTTCGCCGCCGAGGGATGGAGCCGTAGAAGCGCAGCAGGGTCAGAGCCCACCTGTGTTTTGGGGCAGCGGAGAGCCCGCTGCTGCTGGCCTGGCGGTGCAGGACCGGCTGTAGCCGCGGCCGTCTCCGCCGGGGCGATTGTTCCCCGCTGGTGCTCGGCACAGCGGGGTCGTGGCTCCCGTGACAATGCCAGCCCTGTGTGGGTAGAGGCGTGCGGCTACAGCGGGGCTGTCACGGGGGCAGAGCTGTCAGACGCGAGCGGCCTGGACCGAGGGGTATTGGCAGCCGCTGTTCCGCAGCCCCTCCGTTGCGGTTTCGATGTTTCGCGGCGTTTTATTGAGGAGGAGAACTTCCCGAACGGCTCGGGGGGGGTTCAGCCTGAAAAAATGAAGCGTGGGGGGGGATTGCCATGTCCTTTTTTAATCGGCTGTGCGCCAGCAAGTCGGTGAGTGTGTGTGAGGCAGGTGAGAGCCCCTCCGATGCGCTCCCTGGTGTGACACCTGCAGCCTGCTCCCCGAAACACAGTCGCTGGCGTTTTTTTGTTGGCTTTTGCTTCCCCAAACGGATCGAATGAGTCGGGTCTGTATTGTTGTTTTGGAGGAGGAGGAAGATGATGCTCCCACGTTTATTTCCAAATTGCCTCAGGAAAATGTATCTTTGCGTCCATCGCCCTCTGGAAACGTGCTGGTAAGGCGTGTTGTCTCTTGGCATATTTCTCCTTTATAATGCTCTTGCAAACACCAGGGGAAACTTTCATAAGGTTAATGCGAGCTTGCATGATGTTGAAACGAGATGAGGCAGCAACGCTGACTACACTAAAGAGGGAAAAAGTTGAACCTTCATTGTAGAATGAATATTTGCAGGAGCTTACTCTTTTGCGTGTAACTTTATTTCTGGTGCAGCAATGACAGATCTCGACACTTGCAGAGCAGCAGAGGATTTTTAGAGGGCTTGGTGAATGTGTTTCCCTCGCTCCACTCCTCATTCCTCTGTGGTACATTTATGCCCTACCACTTTAGAAACTGATGTAAGGATTATATTGCAATTATATGCTGTGTTTATTTTGAGAAGTGATACAGTGTACAATGTACATTGAGCAACAGCAGTTATAAGCTAAAACAGAAAAATAGCATAAGCCTTAATCTAAATGTAATTGTTAGATTCAAGCTATCATTTATGCAAAATGGTCAGTGCTGTGGGGACTGGTCTTTTATTTCTTTAAATTATTTTGTTAAGTGACTGACTAAAATCTTGCTGGCATATCTCAGCAGCTTTCCTTACTTACTAAGAAGTCCTGCTATATTTAGTAATAGATGCGTGTGAGTGTGAATTTGTTGCCATACTTATCTGATGCACTTTGCTTTCTCACTCCTTCTAAACAGGTGAAAAATTTCTAGTAAGTTTAGTCACTTGCTATTGCAAAAAGAGAGTTGTTTACTTATATTGTGTAGAATTCATGGTATGTAATAACAGCCCCAATTTTATTATGAGGGGTTCTATTTTCAACTGTTATAAGCTAGTCTTTTTTTAAAAAAAAAATATTTTATATATATATATATGTTTCATTGGTTATTGCAGTGACTTAGAGTGTGTTTGCGTGTCTGAGCTTTTTAAAGTTTGCAATTCTTTCAATTCTAAATATTGCCTCTGGTTTCTTGATTTCACTGCCTGGAATGTTTGATTTTTGTCCTCATTTTGTGTTTGTGGTATCTATCAGAACACCATACATGTATTGCTAAAAACTGGAATGGAGTTATGTTCTTAACATATGTATTTTTTCATTTCAGCCACCATTGGTTCAAGCTATATTTAATGGAGATCCTGATGAAGTTCGAGCACTAATATTTAAGAAAGAAGATGTTAATTTTCAGGTAAAACCAAACTTCATTAGCTTTGATTACAGTCTAATTTTGTTTTTGATACAGCTTTCTGCTCTACTAATCACTTTAAAACTTTGCTAATTCAAGAGCTGTAAATTCTAGAGCTTTTATGTAATAGCCAAAAATAAGGCCTATAGGTACACTTAATGCACTTAATCCTTAAAGAGGAGTGGAGAAATTTGTATTCCTATAGCTTTCTAGACGTATGTTGTTACTAAAGACTTAATTTTATATTTCTTTCAAATGTTAGTTCTGCAGTTTGTAGTTCTGAAGTTTGTATATACAGTTTAATCAGGGCTTTTTAGAAAGTAAGACTAGTTACGGGTGATGTAGAGTTTGATTCTTTTTACATGAAATAGAGCCTAGTTTATATTAGACAATTAAAGAAAATAGTTTGGAGCTTCCAAAGGTAGGCTTAAGAATGGATTTTAGAGAGGGAAGCCTAGTGATTGTATTGACCTGTAAAATAAGAAATATTGCTTATGTGTCCTGTTTGTGGTGCTGTGAACCCAAGCATTGCAGACTTTTAAAAATTGTACTGAAGATAAATTGAGTTTGTTCCAACTTGGGTGAAATTCAAGGATCTGAACAGCATGCGGTTACTGTATTTACTTTCTATTAAAATCCTCATATGCATCTCTGACATTATGCAAGATAATGTTGCATAAGCTTTTTATATCTATTAGGAATTGTTTTGATTATTAAGGCAGACTGACATTAGCCATTTAAGGTGTAGCACTACAGCAATGTGGGCAGTTGTTTCTCCTCCAACTGCATCAGAACAAGAGGGATACGGAAAAGCTAAGGCTAACATCGAGATGCTACTTAGTGGCCAGTGTGAGACCACGATCGTTGTTTAACTTTTGTCCTTAACATATGTAGAGCCAAAAGCAAATATTTAGTTAGGCATGTGTATTTTGACATTTCAAAGCCTTCTGTGGAATTTGTATCTGACCAGTGCCAGCTGCAGCGTTTGGGAGTCCTGCCATTGTTTCGTGGAGCTTGAGTAGGGCCCTGTAAAGAAACTTGCTGTCAAAGTGGAAGTTTTGTTTGATAAGGTTCTGGTTTCCCCCTTCTCCTTTTTCATTAGTTTTGCGTGTTCTTCATCAAAATTCTGTGATGGAGTACATCTTATCAAATGCCATCATCTTCTGTTCAGTCATGAGAGCGCTTGTTCTGTATGTATGTCTTCCCTATCTATTCATATGGATTCTGGTCATGTCGTTGGCATGTTCATTTTTAAAAACCCATTAGTCTGTATTATTTCATTTATATTTCTCTTTGTACAAGTCGGGTTTAGCATTCACAGATGTAGTGCCCATAAACAAAGCAAGGGCTGTATCTTTCTGCTTTTTTAATTATTTATTACAGAAGCCTTTGCTAGATTTCAGTATGCACACACTAGTGGTTTTGTTTAGTTTTTGTTCTGTCTCAACATTTGTCAAACAGGCATTGTCTGTGCATAAATGCAAAATAAGTAGATGTGCTTAAATAGGAAAGCAAGTTATTGTTTCATGCTTCGTCATAAGGGTTACTTTAGACTGCCAGGTAGCTATAGTGAGGAAAAATATTGTAAATAGAATATTCAATAATCTGTTTGTTTGGTTTTTACATGTGTATGCGTGCTAATTCTTGACAACTCTTTGCTATGGATACTTATAGACCCCTTATAGGCCAACTGGATACTTATAGACCATGTACATATCTTAGACTAGTGCCACCCAAGGAACATTTAGCATCTATCCAGAACAAATATGCTATTTTTTTCACAGCCCCCTTCCTCAACATAGGCAGATGCTTATCACACATGACCGCTCCTTTCTAACATGGTAGTAGTCCTTGTCCTACTGCAGTATTTACTGCAAAATTCACATACATCTCTTAAAACACTCCTTGTCAGGACTGACCGAGCATAAAAAACCTCTCAGTCATTCGGTAGAAATGAAGTAAACTGCCCAGTGGACTTTGTGCATTTGCATGTGTGGTGTTTTTCTTGGGTTTTGCATTTGGTGTACGACACTTGACTGGAGGCAATGTATTCCTGCGTGGTCTAGATCCAAACTTTTCCCCTGAGTTGTGTGTTACGAATTGGTGTGGACAGAAGGAAGGGAAAAAAGTGAAGAAAACCAAGTGGCTATGTATGCTTCCTAATAAAGAGAAGGATCGTGATAGACTGTTGTGGGCTCTCTTAGAACCCGGGTATGTGTTGGATTTTTTTCCACTTAGCTATCCAAGTGCTTCGGTACAGTTGTTTGAATTCCAGAGCCGTTCCCTCCAATGCCTCTGCAGTCTTTTCCCCTCCCAATACCAGCTAATTACTTTGCAGTTTGTCTGCTAATAGCTAGGATTCCTTCCTCCCTTCCACGCAGCGGTGGCTTGGGTTATGTAACTGGAGACCGAGTTCAGCAAATAAATTGTGCCCAGAAGCGAGCTGAAGACAGAGCTGCTTGAGGGCTCTGTTGTGGCAGGGACATTCATCTAGGAAAGGTGTTGGTGTCTTGATAAAATAGATATTTTTTTCCTTTCTGTTATCTTCGGGCTTCATTTTCCTTTTTTACTTTTGCCATGTATCATCTTTAACATTAATGACAACTGGCTTAATGCTCTGTTAGGTGGGTCTGTGTGTTTGGCTTCCTAAAGCAAGGCTGTGGTTTGCTCCTACGGTGTTGCCTACAGACCAGGCTCAGGTTGGGCTGTCTTAGAGCATTATTCCTAACGCAGCTGATGCCTTGTCCCATAGGGTTATATTTAGGAAGAATCTGAGACGGGTGGCCTTTCATAGCACGAGTTCCCATGTGCCAATGCTAAGATGATGTACTGATAGCAACCTTTTGCAGGAAGAAAAGACAGCTTTTTCAGGAAGAAGGTTGTTCTCTGTTCGTGTCACAGTTACCAGCTCTCTTGAGTCAGTCTGAGTCTAGATTTAGAAAGTATGTATTGTATTCAACCCTGCAGCTGTAATGTTTTGGGAAGAAAGAGCAAATTGAGCATGTTCTTTACCTGCTTAAACTGTGGTTCAAAAAGGCTTGCCTTCTTGGTGTGTACAATTTTTTTAGACAAAACTGATCTGTGGGAAGTTTGATCAATGATATTTTTGGAAGGTGCAATCTCTGAGGCTCCAATTATGGGAAAAATGGAGGAAAAGGGATTGCTTTTCCCTCCCCTTCCCCAAGAGCTGGAGAAGCTGTGGCTGCTTGTTTCATGAATCAGGCTTAAGTCACTCACATCACATATGTCGAGCCTGATAGAGTTTCTGTTATCCATATTGTGAGAGAGAGAAAGAGCACACACACACACACATATATCTGTACTTATTACTGTTTCTCCCTTGTGCCATCCTGAGCTTTTGAGACTTGGCAGGAAGGAGAATGTTGTGTGATAACTGAATCCGGTTAGTGTCAGTAAGAACTCTTTATTAGTTCATGGAGAGCATCAACATTTCAACATTTCCTGCTCTTGCTGATTAGAATAGCATGAATACTTTGAATTTTGTCCACTTTTCAGCAGTTAATTCTAGCTAACTAAATGATTTCAGCATTGCCTTTTATCAGTCAGAAGTTGGCTTTTTCTTTTCTTTTTTTTTTTTTTTTTAATTTGGAAGTCCATCACTGTCGGTAAACTTGTACCACTTCATTTGTAACCCAAACCTTTTATGATGTATGATGAGGTTCATGGATAATGAAAATGGAATAATTCATCTCAGCTATCTGTTACCAGTATGATTTTGTTAAGGGAACAGCAGCTCACTCTCAGAGGCTGTACATCTTCCTATTGAAATGATTGTTCCAAATCAGAACAGTTTTTCCTCCTTCTCCTAGACCTCTCAGGATAGGATTTCCCACTATGAAAAGGGATCCTTCAGGTAACCCTATATTCAGGCTTTATAACCCGATTGCACTTGATCTTAGCTGAGGGAATAAACATCTGATCCTCTCTGGAAGCAGTGTCAGTGTGCCCCTTGCTCTTTTCACGCTGAAGCCAAGCAAGTGCTGCATTTGGAGGAATCCCAGAATCACACAGATGTCTCTCAATTTTCAGGAGTGCTCCCTGCTCCTATTTAAAATAGTGATTGACACATGTGATTAGTGACTTAAACATGAAACACCTGTGTCTTGCTGCTCAATATGCTTTGTGAGATTATAATAGATTTAAGCCATGAAGCTGATTTCTGTGTGAGCTGTTGTTTTTTCTCCAACAGAAGATGTAAGACTGGAAAATGAAATCCCCTGTGCTGACTGTAGCAATCGGGGTATCCAGGTGCTTTCTGTTCTACATGGTTGGCCATCTAGCACAGCTCTGAATTTAACAGCACTTTTCTACAGCAAGTAACCACAAAAATTATAAATTAAAGCTACTATTTTGGAAAATACCAACAACAACAATGAAAAAAAAAAACAAACAACAACAAAGACATACAACTGAGCAGTTTTTCCCCCCATGTATTACATAGCAATAAAGCATTGGCCGTAAATCCCAAGTTTTGTTCCTGGGGCTGGCAAGGCAATTGATCCAGCAGCACCACCACCGTGCCAGGTAGGAAGAGGAGAGCCAAGTGCTAAGCGAGAGCTAAGTGGATCTGCCTTTGTTATTCAGAGCTGCAGGGCTGCTGCGTGGACAGTGCTGCGGTACAGGTGTGGGCTCCATTCCCAGCCCTGCCAAGTGTGGGTTTGCATAACTTCTCGTTGGTGTTATTTGCATTTCAGGAAAATGTTGCTGAGTTTCCCCCTAGGGTAAGATATGACGACTTCCTTGATTTCCTCTTTGGTTTTGGTTTTTAATTTATTTTACCCTGCATGTCATTGCATATGCTGACGGAGAAAGAAAATTGTCTCGTTAGTCTGGTTGCAAGGGTAGTACTGCTCACGCAGCATTGAGCACCAGGAGAATTAGAGGTTGCAGAAAATACCAGTTACCTGAGCAATTTTGGAATAAATAATGAAAATTAAAGCACAATTAAAAAAAAAAAAAAAATACTTTGACATGATGCTGGTGTTGGTCAAAGTCCTAAAGGAGGTTAAATAGAAAAAATAGGTGATGGTTTCCTCGTTTTCATCTTTATACTGATCTCATGGGCTAGATTCTGGAGTAACTATTTCTTCTCTGGGGTTATCAGTGTGGTGTAGAAGAGGGAAGCCTGAATTGACTAGCTGAAGCATGGAACATACTATGAAATTCAGTGGAATTTGGTGTTCTGATCATGCAGATAAATTGTGTACTGATTTTGGATCTAAAAATTATTTTTGTGGGAAACGAAACTACTTTACACTGTAATTCAGCAATTATTTTGAAGTACCTCTAAATGTATAGAACCCTGCGTAGGCCTTGCTTAAAATCAGATAAACAAAATGTCATAATATGTAACGAGGGAAAAGTAATCTTTAGGAATTTTTAATGTTTTTTATGTTTCTGTTCATTATCTTTCTGTAGCCATTTATTTTACCAAAGTAAATGAATAATAAACGGATTTTTTCTGGTTTAAAAAAAAAGCATGCATGCAGCTACAGTTGTAAATTTTAATTTGACACCTCTATACCTCTTAATCTCTTTTGGCATTAATTGCTTTGCATAAATTCTTTCAGTTATCCCTTTTGTTCTCAGTACCTTTTGTAACCTAAGTCCCATTAGGGTAAGAATTTGCCATTTAGACATCTGGAAGACATTGATTAGAGCAGGCTAGCACATGGCACCCTGCAAACAGTGGCAGTTCCTCTGCAATACCGTGTTTCTTGCTTGGGGGTGTCTGGGAAGCCATCAGGAGGCTGTGGAAATGGGTCCGAAAGCAGTGGGGAGCACTGACTGCTTTGCACAGAAATTTGCATGAATCAGATAAAAGCAGTAGGGAGACAGGTGTGTGCAATCCCTGCTCCTTTCCAGTTCAGGGATCCTCTGGGCATTGATCAGAATAAAGTTTTGTCATATTTGTGATGTTTTGTTGCTTGCATGCGTGCAGTTCAATCATTTTTTCAGGCCAATTCATCCTGTAGTTGCTGTTGTTACAAGGTAAAAGCTTCTGGCACTCGGAATAAAGCCACCATGGGGCCTTCCTATCTAAACTGATGAGAAGAAATAGTAAAGCCTAGCATAATGTAGCAAAGGCTAAGCAGGAATGGTGTACCATTTTTGACTCTTCAAGCAGTGTTTTTGAAGAGATGAGAGAGCATGCCTTTACCAACCAGCCTATTTGTCTCAAGCATGCATCAGACGCAGTGCTGGAACTGTTTTGTCAAATTCGTGCACGCGATACAGACTGTTTGCATGAAGGGCTTTTTTGCTGGCAGCTGCGGTTGGCAACAAAAACTTGCACTAACGTATTTGGTGCTGTGAGGCAGCATCTCATTGTATTCCCTGGCAGCACAGACTGTGCAGGCAGCTCTCTGACTTCTGGTTTGCTGACTTGAATGTCAGGGAAGAATTAACAAAGCATCGAGGAAAAAAAAACAACATGTTTTGAAGAACACTTCTTTTTTTTTTTTGAGTTCCTATCTTAATAGTTCAGAGTATGAACTCGCTCTTTCGTTATGGAATGGAAAAATCCCAGATATTATGGATATTTGTTGAGTTCTCATCGCTTAACAATATGATGAGAATGTATAATGAGTTATAACTGAGTTTGGCAGTAGTTATTTTAATTAATTTTCATCCTTTGAATTGTTTAGCAGTGACTGGATGCAAGTTTTCATACAAATAAAAGTATATTGAAATGTATATTGAAAAGACAGATGTGTGTTTGTATATGTATACATCTATATAAGTTATACAAGTTATATATAAAATATGTGTGTACAACAAGAAGTTGTTTTTCTAGTGGCACTAAACATACAGTGAACTGAGAGTGAGAGCAGGCCTTTGAAATCCCTGTAGAAGGTCAGAGAGGAAATGTTTCTGTGTAAGCAAATACTAATAATGAAAATTGAAACAAAATAATACTAATGAGGAAAAATCCTCCAATTAAAACATGCTATTTAGAAACATCGAGCTTGATTCAGTGCAGCAATTCTTGCCTCACTGTCTCTATTCAGAGCCCAATATCAGATGCTGTAGCAGAGAATCTGAAAAATCTTGTATTGGGCAAATGTGGGCCACTGAGACCTTGCAGAGAGCAGCAGGTGAAGTCAGGGTTGGAATAAATCATAAAACAAACAGAGTATGCCTTGAGACACTTCCATGGCTAACTGTTCATTGAGTGATTTTTGTTACCCATCTTACTAACAGAAGATACAGCCATCGTCTTCAGAAGAGATTTCTAATGAGAATTGAGAGAGCTTTTCCAATTAGTTGGAGGCATTTTAAGCAGTTGATGGCTGTATTTAATTTGGGATGTTTTTACTTTGCAAGGGGTATATGCAAACATACTTTTCTTATACTACTTTCTACCATATGTATAATCTCAGAGATTCATGGTAGCACTCATCTTCTCAATCTTGTTTGCCCTTGGACTTCCAATAAAATACAGCCATAAAACAAGAGCAAGATGTGTTTCTCCATAAACTTTAGCTTGGACTCCCCTCCAGAGTGCATTTCAATGTACCGTATTGCCTTCTGATGCTAGATACTCTCTGCAATAAACTTTCTTAATGTTTCCACCACAAACAGGAACCCTCATTTCCTGTGTGACCAGCCTGATGAGTCATGAGACTCCTGCTTTATGAAGCATTCACTTAATTGAAATTTCCTTACATACGAAGAAATGGTAGGAAAATTCTGTGAAGAATCCTCTTTATTGAGAGTGTCTGTGGTCCTCTGCAGACAGGAGCAGGTTCTGCCTGCTCGGAGGTGGCAGGCATGCATCAGTACATAACATGGCCCTGAAGTAGTTCCCTTGCAAGAAGATCTCAGGTTTGTCTCTTAGAATGGCATTATGAGCACAGGTAAATGGGTGAGATTTTCTAATTAAAAAGATACAAAGCTAGCTTATGACATTTCTTGCCACTGAACATGGCAGAGTTCAGTGAGTTGTTTTTTTTTTAAGGGAGTAGATAGAGTTTAGCACTACCATGTGGGAATATTCGGGGGTTATTTTAGTAAAGAGTTAAGTTCTTCATAACAAGAATATTCATGTGAAGGGTCTGAAGGGGATAAGAAGAAACTTTGCTACAGGGAAGCTTTCCCTATAGGAAAGTTTCTTCTACTTCTTAAAGGAACTGCTAAGAAGCTCTTTGTTTCATGGATCTGAAGCATGGGTTAGAGACCTCATTCTTCTGAGTGTTGTGGAAACTTGCGGCAAGTTGTGTCTGTATCCTGCTAAGAGTATCCACCAGCTGCTCAAAGATTTAACTTTGCAATATAGTAGTTATTTACTGTTACTTAACTTTATTACAGTTGTAGGTTTCCTGTTCGTTAGTGTGGAATGTTTTTCAGGCCTGTCATCTGTAATGAATAATCAGATCGCTTATTTCCTTTCAGTGTGGCTTAGAGAGTGAATCATGTTTTTCAGCCTCAATATAAAGTGCGTCCACATGGTGTTGAGTTCCTCTTCTGCAGAAACGGATTTACAATGTTTATAATACAAACCTGCCTAATTAGGCATCTTCCTTCAGAATCAGAACCCTTGAGGACAGAACCTCACAAATCCAAAGAGAAATAAACCTTTGCTTTATGTTGGCAGCGCTGTTTTTAGTCTATGCAAAGGAGATTTTCAAAAGAATTGAATTATCACTTTTATTGGAGGAATATAAACAAACCTCCAGCAGAGTTACAGGATGATCTGACTAACGCCAACAGATCGCTGCTTGGCACGGTGTGTTCTGTGGACAGTAGCTCTCAGAAGGTACTGCTGCATAGGTTAGGACTTCTTAAATTAAAAATATGTTTATAAATAAAAATAAATATTCTTTAGAGACTTAGTAAGAATTAATAAGAGAATTAATGTTAGTATGGTGTACTAGTCACACTAATATATTCTGCTTCTCATCAGGTCTAGTAAGCTTGCCTAGCAGTATGCTAATGTGGTTGTAATGTTTGCTAAACTGGGCAAACAAGCTTCGATATCTACATGGCACTGCTGCTACCCTATTGGTCGTGCACTCTATTTGTTTTACAGTAATTGGGGATTTGACAGACAAGTTTTGTTCTGGTCATTGTTATTCTTTTAACATTGAGAAATTGGCATCGATTTAGAGAGCCATGAATAATTAGATCAAATTCAAATGTGTTTCAAGAATTCTGTGTTCGAATCTCTACTGCGATTCTCATTAGTGATAATGATTTTATAGATAATGTTTAATTTGTCACAGTACTTTTAGTGAGTGTAACCTTACTGAAGTTTGTAGCCTTCAGAGGGTGTTTGAAGTTTTGCATTTCCTGCTGCTTTTACAAAACAAACTTACAGCAAGGTCTTGAATAGTTGCAGCTTACTGGGGTTACTCCTGGAACTCGCTGTGCCTGTCATGCACAGGGCTGGTATGTGAGAACAGAACATCCCCGCTCAAAGAGCAGAGAGAAGAAAAAAACTCTGTGGACTTAATGCGTATTAACATCCAACATCGACACAGTCCTTAAAGAATGCGCTGCTGGTAACAGCAAGAGAGGACTTGAATTTACTGATTATTTATAGTAACTTTCCAGGAGAAAACTCTGTATATAAATATATGCAGAGTACCTTTGAACAAAAACAATTTTCTCGGCCCTGTAAGTGGTTAAAGCTGCCTCACATATTGGTGGAATATCTAATGAACCATCAGTAATCAGTCCCTTACATCTGCTCCAGCAAAGGTTGGATGTATGTCAAAAACTTGAAGGAGAAAGTGTCGTTTTCTTGCTGCACGTAGCGGGGAGGCCTATCCCAGAAATGCCTGGGGAGAGGAGGGCTCCTGTGGGGCTGTCAGGAGGCAGCCAGGCCTGGGGAGCCTCACACTGGTGTCAGGTTGGAGGGCAAGTGAACTGTATGTTCCCTTTGCAATGAGGCCCTGAGTTCACATATGGGGTCTGTCTGTTCTTTTTTCAGTGTTTAATAAAGCCCTATCTGATTACAATCCTTCCTGATCATGAATTTCATCCCCTTTGAGGGATGGGCAACCAACAGCTTCTCTGCGCAGCCTCACCGCCCTCAGTGAACAGTTTCTTCCTCATGTCTAACGCAAAACTACCCCCTCTTATCTTAAAGCTGTTACCCCTTGTCCTATCACTACACCCCCTGACAGAGTCCCTCCCCAGCTTTCCTGTAGGCCCCTTCAGGCACTGGGAGGCTGCTGTGAGGTCTCCACAGAGCCTGCTCTTCTCCAGGCTGAGCAACCCCAACTCCCTCAGCCTGTCTTCATAGCAGAGGTGTGCAAGCCCTTCTGATCACCCTCCTGGCCCTGTCCTGGCCTAACTTACTCTGAGAAGAGGTATTAATGGTGAACATGCAACCTGAAAATCACATTTTATTTTTTTTTTGTCACCAAGACAATGAGGTTAGTGAGGTAAAGACCTGACATGTACCGTCAGAGGTGAAGACCATCAGGCATGTACAGGGTTGTCATGCTAACGTTGGCCTTTGCAATGAAAAAGGCAGAAAACCCAGCTTTTCTGAACAAAAGTGTCATTGGCCTGGACATAATGTGGTGGATTTAAACTGGGATGGAGATGTGCATACCTTACCTAGTGTGGTGTGATCTTTCCCTGGAGCATAAACAGAGACTGTATTGTACTGTTTTCTCTCTTGGCATATTTTCTTATTTGTGTCCTCAAATATTACAGATAGATTACAGGGTGAGACGAGGCATTCACTATCCCTTACTCAGCCTGCTGTACGAGCACAGGCTCTGTTACATAATGTGCTTCACAAAGACTGTGTTCTCTCATGAAGGAAATTCCCTCTCTTTCACATACTGCTTTATTTTTTTCAAAACCAGTTTGAGTTATTTAGTGTATTTTTCTTACCAGCAACTACAGTCCAATTAAAAACTGGTAGTTTTTTTCCACTACACATTCCATGTAGATGTTTACAAATAATATATTTGGCATTTGGGAAGGGGAAAACTAAGGAAAAATATTCTGTCATGAGATTTTCATTAAAAAAAAATATATATACTTTTTTAAAGGATAGTTTTGAATGCTTTAAAAGTTTGTGTTTTTGGGGGGGGGTGTTTTTTAATTTCAATGTTTTATTATTTTTTTTTTATTTTTTCATAATCTAATATTTTAGGAAATAGTCTTGGCCCTAAGAGTTGCTCTGTTTTAATTCCTGATTTAATCCCAAATGTCTCAGTTGTACCATAAGATCAAGTTCACCTTAGCAAAGGGGAGAGAATAGCTCTTTATTCATTCCATGTATTGAGGAAGAATTTACTGGCAGTTTTTAGTGTTGAACGGAACCGAATTCTTGATGGTATAAACTCAAAGTGAAAGGTTTTGTGAAGGGCTCACAAAACCTGCTCAAAGCTCTTTATTTGATACCCAAATGGATGGTTGACTTCACTCACAACAAATTCTAGCTTTTATAATTTGGGCAAAAGAAGTTATGTGTACAATATTGTAGAATAATAGGTTCAGCTTTTCCTATGAGCTGTGCTTGTGCCACAAGTGAGTTTGAAAACCTAAGTAGCAAAAATTACAGAAATGACAGGAGCATTACAAAACCTGCATGGAACATGCAGGTGAAAGCATATGAGAAGTTGCATATTTCCAAAAAGCACACTGACTTAGTGTTTTCAAAACACAAAAATTATGGAGAGGCATTTTTGTGATGAATTGCTCATAAGTGGAAAGATACAGAGATGTTTGTTGTTTTCAAAATGTGTCTCCTGAAATACTTGAATATAAGTCAGTATTTTTACTTTAATAAATAAAGATGTTTAACAGAAAACTCCTAAGCCCTTCTGTCCTCATGTGTTGCTATTGATAATTTTTGACTTTTAGGAGTAATAGATTTTTTTGTTCTTTTTTAAAATTTCCTTTTGTCATTGGTAGACAGGAATAAGCCAAGTGAAAAAGAAATGCTGTAGTCCACAAAGTTTATGCTGTTTTCTTAATAACATTTTTTGTGAAGATTAATTAAAAAACTTCAAAAAGACCTTGAAAACAAGGCATGTTCATAAGCTGAATCTCAGTTTTTAAATGTCTTAACCACATTAAACTTTTTTTTTTTTTTGGAGTTTATTTAAAAAAGAATTTTTTACTCTTGTTTTCTGACTGAGTTTAGCTGGCCGTGGTGTCCTGCTATCATAATCATAGATCAGGTTGAATCTTAATAGCTGTTATTTATGCAAGATGTGACTCACTTTTTTATGTGTGTTACCTTTGATTTCACTGCTGTAGAGTCACATTTGAACCGTTTTGTATCATCAGATCAATTTAATGCTTCTGATGTAAAGCATGTAGCATTTGAAGAGTAAGTTTTTTGAAAAGATGTCCAAAATACTGTTACTTAACAATATTGTTTTGAACTTAAGAGCTCACTGGATCTGAGCTATCTTACGCTTTTAAAAAAAAAAATAAAAATGAATTTTTAATAAGAGCTGGTTGAATATAAATGAATGTTCCAGTATAACGTATATGAGTGCTTGAATGTTTTTTTCTTCACAAACTTAGTTTTAATGATTCCTACCAGATTATTCTTACTGTGCAGATGCTTTGGAAAGGAACCAAACTTTGAATGCACATTTTCGTTTATCAGATTTTGTGAATGAATTGTGTATAATGGTTTGGTGAGGATAGTTTTTTTTGATTAGATTTATTATTTGAGTGGAATAAAATAATCCTCAGCTGAATGGGAAGTAAATTATTTTTCATGCATTTTTAGTGCTGCTCTGTCAACTTGTGCTTCAAATTCAGATCCAGAATTTTCATTAAAAAATGCCTGGGGGCATTAGGTTAAATGAGGATTTATCTGGGATCGCAGAGTATGTCCGGACAGCAGAGCCATGCACCATGAATTCTTTTCCCCCATCTCCCATTTGTCTTTGTATCCTTGTGATGTGGAGTGGGGTGCAGAAGGCAGCGTAGTTCTTGTAGATAAAGGTAAAACCCAAATGTCTGACCAACAATTTTTCTTTAAGATTCCAGTTACATTCCAGGTTTTGTGGTAGGGAAGAAACGTGATTGCCTGGTCTGTTCCAGTAGCCAGAAAAGAAAGGGGACGGCCATTCTGATACAAAGTGCGTTGCAGCTGGTTGCTGTTGTTATAGTCTCTAGAAGTAGTGAGTTTAGGGTGCCTTTATACTTTTTTCTGTGAAACTCAACACATCAGGCACTTTAGCGTCTCAGGGAAGGAGGTTTCCTGCCCAATGTCCATCTGTTCTGCTCATCTCTGATCTGAGAGATGAGGCCTAGTGCATGTCCACCAGAGCGCACATCACGGCACCCTCCTCATGGCCTGCTGGTGCTGGCACACCAGCCTCGTGTCACACCTTTGGGACTCTGGAAATGCCCAACTCTGCCTGTGCTCTATGAGGAGACCTCCCTGAAGAAAGTACTGGTACCTGCTGCCACCAGCCTCTGCTGCCCAGGCATGGGTCAGGCCATTTCCAGAGCTACCTACCTAAATGTTGTTTTCCTCGTGGAGGAAGTGTGGTGGATGCAGCTAAAATATTTCTATAGCCAAAATTCTTAGAGGTTATCACTTCCATTAGTGACTGAATCAGAATAGATTGGGTCAATTTCTACAACTTCTAATGCTGCTCAGTGTAGGTTTGTCCCTTTTTCACCCACTTGGCCAGGCGCAAGGTAAACCTTCATCCTGCTTCTGAAGTTTGCCCACCTACAAAACCCAAGCAGCTCTTTGGATTATCCATTAACAGTTGCTGAGTTACTGATTTTGGTTAGGAAAACAAATTTTGGAGAGTTAATGCCTCCCTGGCAATTATGAACCTAATAGTTTTTTCTTCCAACAGTCTAAAAGTACGTGCATGCCAATTACTTTGTGTGTCACTGTAAATCCATTAAAAATTATCTGTTTAGGTAATTTTTTCTTGTTCAGAACATTGTGAGCTTATGCTCTTGAGGAACATGTGTTCATAGGGTGAAACTTGCATGTTTTTATAAACTCCTGATCTTTCCTAAAATTGTAGTTTTGTGATCTTTTTCCAGGTTGCTTTGTAGTTCTCTTCTGTCTTAATTTGTTTTGTTTTTTTCCTACTGTATAATTACCACCGCCATCTAATTTTTTTTGGGACTCCCCAAGCAACAGTGGCAAACACAAGATAAATGTTTTAGTGGTTTACTCCACGGTGAGCCAGTTTTTGATTGTTATCTAGAACCAAGTCAAAGAGCATGCGTTATTAAATTGGTATTGAAGATCTTAACTAGGAAGAACACCGTGTTTTGACAGCTTACAACTGAAGCAATCCTCCTTGCTGGTACTGAAGACATTTATTTTCCCCTACAAAATAAGGTCTCTAGAGCAACTGATTATTGCTAATGTAATGAACAGAAGGGTAAAGATTCCTCTTCAATTTTTGTGATTGCTTAGAAGTCAAGATTTGCTCTGTCCTAAGAGATGGCATAAAGAGGATATGTCCTGAAATGTACTGCTAAATGATAAAGCCTGAGGAGAGCAAAATTAGTATTGGGCTTTCAGAAATGTACCTTTTGAATGTAATACAAGTGTTTATGAAAATAGTACCATGAGCTAATTGTTCAAACAATTAATGGAGTTTGAGTGGCAAATCTAGTCTTTTCACACTATGATGGTATCTGTCATCTGGCTTCAAACAATACTTCAAGGTTAGCTACGTAATGCATATGATTCTTGTGGCTAACAGTATGCTTTCGCCCTGTTTTTAAGCATGCAGAAGGCAGACCTTTATTGTAGCTTGTTAGGTATTCTCACTGTATTGAAGCTACATTTTAAGTTTGAAGTATGAGGAGAAAATACAGTTCTGCTTCTAAAAATGCTGTTGGCCAAAATCAGTCAGAAAGCTATTTTTTATGACAATGTCGACTTTTGTATTCTAACTGCAATATCAGTGTCAGAATAATTTAAGGAATGGTATTTTGAAAACAGAGTTAAGAAATACTGAGAAAATCCAAAGAAATAGCAGACAAATTCCTCTCCCTACCCTGAATGTAAATTAAGTTACTCGTTACAGATTTGTAAGTTTCGAAAACCTAATACTTTATCTTTTTCTTCTATTTTCAGTTGACAATATTTGTCAGCTGACTGATTTCCAAGTTCTAGTGAGTTATTTGTTATTAAGGTAGCACTTTGTTGTCGGACATGCTTCCAAAGACTTAGTGGCCCCAATTACAAATTTATGCACTTAAACTAAAATCTGCGTAGTTGAAAGTTTGAACATAAGAGCCAAATATAGGGTGTTCTTTTTTGGGTGGAGGAACAAAAGATTATTTAGAATAGACTTATTCTGCCTTATAAAATGATAATCTAAAAGGTGTATTTGCCAAAATTTGCAAATAAAAACTGATGTCCTAGTGAATCTCGAGTGTAGCACTGGTGACTTGGCACTGGGAGAGACCCCCCTGGTACTTGACACTATCAAAGAATTGCAGATATTTTGTACCTGTGTTCTTGGGAGTTCCTGTTGGTCATTTGCTGAGATACAACCCACACAGGGATAAATTGTATCTCAAATGATACTTCTTTAAAACAGCAACAACTAACAAATATATTTAAATGCTGCTTATTTAATTTAGCCTTTAGATTTGTCCATTGTTTTGCTCCCTTAAGTACCTATTGAAACAGCCAAAGTCTAACATTTTACATGACACAAAGGAGGCATTACCCTTGTTCCAGGTTTGCTGAAGACGAGGGGAGTTATAAAGAAGTTCTTAACACTGCAGATCTTGTCATTTTATCCCAGATTTGGTTTTAATGAGGTCATTTTAGGAGTTTCTCATGCTGTAATCCATATAGAAACTCCTGTGTCGATAAAATGTGTGAGAACCTTGGGACGTAGAAGGAAGTACTACAAATGGAATGATTATATGCTTTTGTGTGATTTAATCCAAAGGTGCATTAAAATACGATAATGGGAGAGTCTAGTGACATAGAATCATCATTCTGAACGTTGATTCCTTAAGGAGATTTTTTTACTGCTTTTTAGTTTGACAGTATTGACCAATATCTGTAATTAAAGTTTGGAGGGAAGGAATATAGAACCACAGAACCATTACAGTTGGAAAAGGCCTCCAAGATCATCCGGTCCAACCACCCCCCTGCCACCACTGTCACCCACTAACCCATGTCCCCAAGCACCACATCCAGCCTCTCCTTGAACACCCCCAGGAACGGTGACTCCACCACCTCCCTGGGCAACCCGTCCCAGTGCCTGGCTGCTCTTTCTGAGCAGAAATGTCTCCTCATTTCCTACCTGAACCTCCCCTGGCACAACTTGAGGCCATTCCCTCTAGTCCTATCACTAGCTATTTGCAAGAAGAAGCTGACCCCCAGCTCCCCACCCCTTCCTTTCAGGTACCTGCAGAGAGCAATGAGGTCTCCCCTGAGCCTCCTCTTCTCCAGACCAAACACCCCCAGCTCCCTCAGCCGCCCCTCACAGGCCTTGTGCTCCAGGCCCTGCACCAGCCTCATAGCCCTGCTCTGGGCACACTCCAGGGCCTCAATGTCCTTCTCGTAGGGAGGGGCCCAAAACTGAACACAGCACTAGAGGTGAAGCCTCACCAAAGCTGCGTACAGGCAGACAATCACCTCCCTGGTCCTGCTGGATACCCTATTCCTGATACAAGCCAGGATGCTGTTGGCCTTCTTGGCCACCTGGGCATGCTACTGGCTCATGTTCAGGTGAGTGTCAACCAACAACCAATTAAAATATAAATTTATAGTTTCTACTGTAGGACAGGAACTTTTATGTACAGAACTCCTTTCTTGAAGTTTTTGTTTTAGAGTCTTAGATTGAAACAGAAGCAACAGTAGGGCAGTTATGGGCTGTTGTTCACATCAGTATGATGTGTCAGTGCTGCAAATGCCTGCTCACAAAGTTGCTTCTTAAAACTAAAATCTTGATTAGTTTTATTTACTGTAAAGCTCTCAAAGGTTTTCCTTTTATATTTGCTGAAGAAAGTTGTTCATCAAATGATTAGTCTTTTAAAATAAAAAGTAGTTGATCTGTAGAGCAGTATTTTAATAGCATACAAAAAACCACACTTTTCTTTAATTTTATCCCGAATTCATTTATTAAAATTCACTTCAAGTGGAACAAAACTAGAATTTCCTTTTTAAAGGAAGCTGGCTTGTGCATGCTAACGAAAGCTTGCTGAAGGCAGATTTTCTGATTTTGTAAGAGGGTCTAAAAATCAGGTCTTTACTAAAATAAAAACTTTCCCACACAGAAATTAATTAAAAAAAAAAAAAAAGAGAGAGAGAAAAAGTCACAGCTGTGAAACTGGATGAAAAGTCAGGGCTTCTGCCAAAGCAAGCTCAGCCCGCAGAATACTTGCAGTTGCCCCAGACCCTGCCTGGGTTTGGGGATAGTTGCAATACCAGGCACTGGAGCTGGCCCAGGAGATAACAAGCTGGGAGCACCCCAGCAGAACTGGGAGTCGGGTTTTGAGTGTTTTCAAACAGTGCTGCCACAGAGCAGAAAACCCGAAATATTTGCATGACTGGAAACACATAGCTCGGAAACATGGGAGCGCTGGAGTAAAAACATATCTGAGCTGTTTTCATGTTTGTGCCTTGGCAGCTTCAGAATTTTCAACTCTTCCCATTAGTAGAGGTGGGATTTGAGGGAAAGGTGTCTGGAATTTATCAGAAATTCAGATCATTGGTGTATATTTGGGATTTAATGGTTGGCATTTCTCTAAACAAAAACATCTCCTTTCTCTCCCATTTTATGCAAGTCAGACTGGTTACTTTTATGACTTCTGTCACTAAGATGTTGAAAACAAAAAAAAAAGAGGCAACCTCACACAAATATGGTGAAAATTTTGATAATAAGTTTTGTGAGGTGTATGTGGCTTTTCTTGACAGAAAGAATATTTCTCAATGGAATACCTTCTACAGAAGGATATATTCATGACCCATCTTACTTTCTCTATTTCTACAATGAAGTTGCAGACAGTAAAATACTGTACCCATTTTTGGGTTGAAAGGTCTGCATTTCTTAAACTGTGGGCCATATTTCTTAAGCAGTGGGTAATTTGATAATTTAGCGTTATCAAACAGCTTAAATGAGGTTGCAAATTATTGGATAGCTGTGCTAGCTTAACATCTGCAGATGGGAGGAACAAAGACTGCTTTTAATTGCTGGCCACTGTTTCGTTAATTTTTCCCTTGTGTTTCCTATCTTTTTTTTTTTTTTTAATCTCTCTAGATGAGAGATGTCTTTTTTTTTTTTTTTTTTTGTCATAAATTTGTAACCTGCAGTTGAGACATCCTGGCATGACGTGGTGTTAATGATAAATAAGTAGTATTGATTCTGCACTCAGGGTCAGGAGTGTACTGCTCTGTTTTCAATTACTTGTGTGTAATTCAGAAATTGTAGTTAGGGAGCATTGATAATATGGTGAATGTGTCATCTGGACTTTTTTTGAGCAGGACAAAATGGTGAATAGATAGTTTAGGAGGAATTTTCTTCTTGCATGCTGCTAGTCCTGTTAACCCTCAAGTAGGAATTCAGTGATTAAGGTGATTTTGGCAAGGGAGAGGAAGTTTCTTCACAAAAATATCATTTGAAATGTGCATTAAATTTACCATAGTTGTCAACAACAGTTGAATTAATAGCAACATCTTGCTGCTTGTCATCTTGGGACTCCCTTGTCCTCACAGTGTACTTGATGCTCTACTAGAAAGATCTGGAAATCTAGACAGGGCTTTAGCCAAGATGCTTGTGGTGATTGGTTTCTTTTCTAGTTTTTCAGCAGCCTTACCCCAAAGAGTAAATTAGATCATTCTTGTTCATTTCTGTCATTCAGTAAGACCTGAAAGTGATCTTATTTTTTTGTTTTAACTATAAGCTGGTAAAGGGAAATTGACACCAATGCTGAAAAGTTTGAGAAATATTTTGTTCCAGTCTTTCATAAGTGAATGTTATCTCCATCAACAAACACTGTGCATGCCTAAATTCTCTCGCTTACTTGTGCCTTCAGAAGGACATGAGATCAGCCTGAACTAAACAGCAGTGCTGAGTAAATGATCTGCATCTCTACCTCCTCTTTGCTCGCCTGCAGTAAACAAAACAGCTGAAATTTCAGTATTTCTGCCTCTGCTCACTCCCATTTCTTTTCTATTTTGAGAATAACTGCTGAAATTAACCTTAAACTGTCCAAAGAAAGTGTTTCTCACTAATTGTTCCACATGGAGTTGAAGCATCTTTTTTCTAAACTGTGTAGGACAGTCTCAAGTTCATGTTTCTGGAGACAAGTGAATGGTGACTTCGAACTGATGGGTTTATCTTCAGGTGCAATGAGTATCTGTCAGTCTGTCTGTCAGGAGAACATGCTAGCTGACTGTAGGTGTAACAAACAGAGCTCCTTAGGGAGGAGTGTGCTTGTCTCAGCAAATGTGGCTAACATCTTTAGAGTAACTATGTTTTCTAAAATACAGAATGTACAGTATTTGGAAGATGCACTTTAATGCAGTGTTTTTTTCATTACTCATGCAGAATGCTAAAACATACTTTTTTGTTTTAAATAAAACCTTTTTTCCCCCCTCTTACCACAGGATAATGAGAAAAGGACCCCTTTACATGCTGCTGCCTATCTGGGAGATGCAGAAATTATTGAACTACTTATTTTATCTGGTATGTTCCGTTCCTGTTAATGGAAAAAAAAATTACCTCTATGCACATCCAAAGAAATATTTATGTACATCTTAGTTTATGTAGTTTTTATTGAGATATTTAATGTGCTAGAAACTAAAGAAACTTGTATTGAAATTTTGGTTTCCACTCTTATCAGTGTTACAATACCGTGTAGTTGTGCTTTAAAGTATTTTTGGTAGAAAGATATCTCAGTTTTATCTCTTTTTATTTGTAGCTTGATCAGCTTTAGGTAGATCAATGCTAGTTTAAAGAAGTAATAATGTATATGTTATAGGTAGATGTTAGCAGCATTGTTTTGGTCTTAAATTGGCCTTCAGAAAGGCCAAATGCATTGAAGTTGAATGCAAAAGATGGAATCCAAAGTTGGTGACAATGTTATTATTCTTAATGATCTTTTGCTGTTGGCTTACATGCACAGAATGCAGATAGGATCAGCTGGGATTTTAAAAATTGTTTGTCTTATTTTCTATTTATTTGTACTAAGACAAAGTGCAAGTTCTCTGAGACAGTTCATTTTAGTCTTTAAAAAAAAAAAAAAGGAGGGTGGGGAGAGAACCAAGAAACCAAACCAAAACCTGAAAGCAGAAATTCATTATTGAGGTACTGAATTGATTATCTTTGATCTTGGATGAACGTACCCATCAGATGACTTGAGGTTAAATTCATGATATGGAACTGCTTTAAGGTTAGATAGTGGGATGAAAATACACAATACAGGTACACAATACCTGTGCAAAGGTGGGTATTTTCCCCCACTCAGTGCAACCTTTAACAGCACATTTTCCTTTAAGGAAATGTCAATGTAAAGATAGAGAAGTCACTTCCAGATTTTTAATTGAAATTGCCAGGCATAATTTAATTTGTTTATGATTTACCAAAATATAATATTTTCAGTTTATATTACATGTAATTATATATATGATTATAATTAATTATAATCATATGTACATTATGTACATCTATGTGTATTTACCATGGAAATATTCCATAATGAATTTTTTTTAGACCATGTGAGAAAAAAATTGCCCAGAAAATTTCGACTGTGTTGCTGAGAAGGTGGGTCAGAAAAGCATGCTGTTTGTCCCTGTCCAGAGGAGAGGGGAAAAAAAAAGTTCTGGTGACTCCTAAGAATATGGAGTGACCCTTTTCTTCTGAAAAGGGATCGGGGATTTGGCAAAGATTTCTTTTTGTTTGGGTTTTCACAGTAATGGGAAAAAAAAAGCCAAATTACAAACTCTGTGAAGTTGTAGTCAGCTGCTTCTGGGACTGAAGCTTCCGACTGGCTTGGGTGAACTGAGTCCAGTTCCCAGAACTGTGACTGAAAAGAAAATCCCTCTCTCCTTCTCTCAGGCAAAGGGCTAATGAAAGGAGAGACATCCTTATTCAGATACTAATGCAGCAAGACCCCAATTGGTCGTAGAAGAAAGGTTAGTCATGCTATTTGGGCACATAGCCTGGGAATAAGTGTAAGAAAAATTGGAGAACAAAGGAGGGAAGTGAAGAACTAAGAGTTAGGACTGTGCGCCTAGTCCCAAGTTGAACTGTTGCATGGACGAGAGGATGCAGGGGGCTGCTGTGTCTGGAGATTGTTCAGGAAGACTGGGAGACATTAATATGTCTCAGATGAACTGTAGTTAATAAAAATCACGATTTACTTAAAGCAAAATATTACAAAGCAACATCTTAAATAGCTGTAGAGTCATAAGCTTTGAACGCTGTGGAATGTCTCTGTAATATCAGCCTAACCTGGCTGTGCTTCTGCATTATGCTGTGGACTTGAATTACGTGTTTAGGGCTTTCTGTAGAAGCACTGCCTCATGAATTGCACAAGGAGGGGCTGCTCTGGGAATGGGTCAGGGTGGTACAGTGAAGGAGACACACACAACAGTTGTTGCTGCATTTGTAAGTGAATGAAGAGGGGCATTAATTGCAGGATGAGAGAGTGATGTCTGCATGTCAAGGCTGCTCAGTAGGAAAGGCGCTGTGCTTGGGCTTTGATCTATATATTTCCCATTTGCAATCTGGGATCTTAGGCAAGCAAGTCTTAAACCAGACTCTTTTTAAAAAGTAGTCGCTAATTTAGTCTTCTTCAGTTCTGAATGCGGGATTTGAGATCTTGTAGGTTGTGGAGTGTGAGTGCTTACAGCTGGATCTGAAGAACTGCACCAGCTACTTCTCTGAGATATTGGGTCTAGGTCCCTCAGTGCACAAGCCAAGATTTTTCTTCTGGCTTCCATCTCCTAATTGGAACTTAATTGGAACCACTTAACAGATCTTATTCTCTCCATTTCCTAAAGATACAGAAAATTAATCTGTTGTGATTCAGCTGGAGATCAAATCTGCCTTTGGGGACAGATTTAGGTTACATTTTGTTGTAATACATGAATGTTAAGGAGCAAATAAAGTACATCTGTTACCACAGCAAAGTTTGAAGAAAGTTTGCCATGTTGCAAGGCCTCTTTTTGAACAAAGAATAGGTAGTTAAATAATACCTCTGAATAGCAATCTCCTTTGTGCAGTAAATTTGGATGTAAACATTGTGTGGCTCATAATTGACCCATTGTAATACATTTGCACAGGGGATTGAATTAATTAAGCATTGTGGGCTGCTTTCATCCAGGCATTTCTCACCATGCAAGAGCTTGGCTTTGCAACTCATAACGTCTTCTGATGTAGTTTTACTGGTATGTTTAGGAACCATTTTGAAGCTATACTGCTAAGCAAGCTATCCTCAACTTTTTCATTCTTCCTTCCAATTGATCATCAAAATTGCTGAAGTCAATATTAATCTTTCCACTACTCAGTGGCTCTTATCTGACTCGTTCATCCTCTATTCTTAGTTAAAGCACGCATTGTACATTACCTAGACATAGATTTTTAAAATTTGATTGGAGTTTACTTTGTATCTCTCTCAGTGGGTCCACATTGCTTTCAAGTAGGTATTTTGGATCATAAATTGCTGTTACAATATCTTAGTATCACTTTACTGTAGACTTAAGCAACCCACATTGTGTTTTTGAAGACAGAACTCATTGAGCCTATTTGCAGACTTCTAGGAAGTAAGCCTTCAGTCTTACAAGCATATTCATTTTGGTTTTGAATTCTTGAGTGAGTTATTTTCCCACCAGCCTTCAGGGTTGCTCGGTGATCTTTCCTCTTGTAGGTTTTTGGCTGGGCAAGGATCATGAAGGTGACAGTTTGTGAACAGGAAAGAAAATTGATTTGGTGGCTCCTGTCTGGGGCTTGACATTTAGATTTTTTTGTTTGATTGATTTTATTTATTTTTTTTTTATCTGGAGGTAGCACTTCAGTGAATTTACTAATAAACTTGTCCCCTAAAGATGTGAATGTTTTACAAGCAAATTCTCTTAACAGACTTCTCTTGAAGTCTGGATGTTCAAATCATCTCTTTTCTTTAGTTTGCAGCTAGATATGTTATTAACATTACCTAAATTTGTTAGATAAGGAGGTGAGCAGTAAATATGAGGCATAAAGATGCTTGTTTATAGTTTATAGAATGATGGAACAGAAGATCATGTATTAGTCACTTAAAATTTTAGAAGCATTTTTTTCATATTACGCTGTAAAGAGCCGTAACATCCATCAAAGTTGTATTACTACAGTGTAACTAATGTGCAGCTTCATGTCCTGATACAAAAGTATATCTGTTTACTTTGCTTAATTGCACTGAGTTTAATTGTGTACTTGATGACAAACTACTGAGAAATAGAAAGCAACATAATTTAGTCTTGTGTAACTGCATGTCAAGATCCAAATTTTGTTCTTTCAAAGAAGTCCTTATAAAGACTCAAACTCTTCTTTCAGCTAAGTCCTGCAGGGGACTGTTCTGATGGGGCTTATTCTGTTTAAATTTTTTTTTTCAGTTGGCCCAAACTCTTTTTTAAATGCTATCAGAGTAGTTCCTGCAGGCAGGTGAGATGTGAGGAGCAGGATGGATTAGTATTAGTATGATCCCAGATTGTGTTCCCTTGATTAGTAACTTTTTTCATGTTTTCTTTAATATAACATGCATGCCATTATTGCTTTCACTGAAATCAGCAGGCTTCATGAAAAGAAACATGAGTTATGTTGTTTACTTTCAAGTAGGATTAGTTACTATGATTGCACTGATACTTAATACTAACATAACACATTTCTGTTTGTTTAACCCCAAATTTTCACTGCATGGAGCTCAGCATACACAAATGTGTGGTCTACATCTCATTAAGGTTTGGAAGCCTCTGAGTATTTGTTGTGCTTTCTTGTGGGTCAGCTGTACCGTGTAATAATCAACCTGCTGCTGGAAAACTAGCGTTACTGTAACAACATAGACTTTGTAGGATAGCAAAGACCCTCCAACATTGCTCCCCTCAAGCTGGGTTTCTTTCAGCTCATTCTCAACCACACAAGTATTAGAAGTGCTACTTGCGTGCAATGGCAATCGAACAGCTGAGCTGTTGAAAGGCTGTCGCTGAGAAAATATCAGTGGAATGAAGCTTCCTTTGTTTGGGTTGCAAACATGCCCATGTACAAAGGCCTGTGGTTTCACAGGCACTCCTTTTACACTGGCTGTATCTTTTGGCCGCTTCCTCTTCCTTCCTTCAACAATGTGAGCAACAATTTTCTCTTTAGAGCCGTCCTCACTGTCCTCTGGCAGCAGTTGCTGTGTAGAAGGTAGCTGAAGGAAGCAGCTCTAACTTTTTATGAGAGAGACCAACTCTCATAGCTTATGAAAAAGTACAAATGTTCGTTAGCTCAGGGAGTCTGAGAAACTTGTGCTGCTCTTGGAAGCTCAAGGATTTAATGTCTGAGAGGTGACAAAAACTGTTTAGGCAAGAGAAATTTGGAGGATAACTTGGACTTGATTGTGCTTATCTTCCAGTATTTCTCCATGCTTTTGTCTGTTTGATTGTTTTGTAACAATAAAAATAAAAGTAGATGTTGAAGAGTAATTTCAGCTGCTCAAAAGACATACCAGTCCTATCCCTCTCAATTTTTATAGATTATACTGTACAATAGATTTATATTATTATAGATTCCCTATTACACATTTAGCTTCTACATAGGTAGAAGCTGTCTCTCAAAGTCTTAAATTTTCCAAGTTTCCAGTTTCTCAATAGGAGGTTAGTTTATATTTCACTAATTGTTCAAATCGTCATCTGAAGTTGTCTTCTGTTTTACAAGGTTTTTTCTGCATCTCCCCTTGAATGTTCACATAATTTTCTAGCAGAGGAAATGTTTTTTTCATCCATTCATTCCACTGTGACAATTTCTGCCTGCTGCTTTTAAGTATTTCCATGGTCCTAGATAAAAAAGTGGATCAGTCTAAAAGGAAAAACTTCCAAAACTAATACAAGCCCTCAGGAAAATAGTTAAACTGAATCTAATCACAATGTGGACTATTGGTTATTCTTAGTGATTTGCATCTGGGAACTTCCTAATTCTGCAAAAGTGATTCCTAGAAGTATTCCAATATTCTAGATGTTAAACAAGTTTGTTGTTAGCTTTCTTAAATGTAGTCTAAAGATCTTATTTACATCTTTTACTTTTAAATAAACATGTTTTCAGAGTGTCAAATACTGAACAGTAGGTGTCTATTTTACATGCAAGTGGAAACAGTTTTGCTTTATTTGCTTATATTATATTGTTGTACAATTGCTGGCACATCTTGTACAATAATAAAGGGAAATATTGTCCGTGACAGCCTAAAAATACAGACTACAAACTGGCAGAATGGTGGAAGGCAATTCAATACTTAAAGTTAGTACTGTGGGCAAAGACAGAAATGTCAGTTCCATTGTATTCCTTTTCTGAATCTATTTCCAGCTAGTGATATCTAAATGCTGTAGTGCTTTTTCTAAGGATATCTGCAAATTGGAAGAATTCTGGTGTTGAGTAACAGGCAGGGATTGTCATGGCAAGCTAGCAATATTTCTTATGGAGGGAGAACAGAGGTGAAGTGGATAAAACATAGCTGCATACAGTTTTATGGGACTTTATGGATGAAGAGAGAGGTGTGTGACTGTTCCGTGCAGTCCAGTCAACTGTCCATTGCCTGTCTCTTCAAGAGAAGGGTTGAGATGGTAGCTTCTGCTCAAGTGTAGGGGTATTGAAACCAGGGAAGTAGCAACTGCATCACAGAAACATACGTCTGGGTATTGGGGGACATACGGATGTGGCCTGATAAAATTAAAGTTTTCAAAAATCTTTTGATAAATTGATGCATGTATTGAGTTCAATACATGTCTCTTGGAAAATGGATTTGCTAAAAGTAAGCACAGGTGGGCTTTGCAGTAGCTACTGTATGAGATAGATAAAATGTCCTTGTCAGTCTTGTAAGTGCAGCTTTGCAAAATGGGATTTAGTATTCAGGGAGGTAAGAAGAATTTGTAACACTTCCCTCTGCAGTTTGAAGAGCAGAAATACTCCTTTCAAGTTTGCCTGGATTTGTAAACTTTCTAGGCTGTACCGGTAAAGTTGTTGATGAAGGGAAGTTTTTGCTTAATCTGTCAGTCGAGTCCACCAACATGGAAGAGTATGTTGGGTTGTTTGAACGCTGCAAACTGCTGCACAAGGTGCATGAGAAGGTATAGAGAATCTGAGCAGTGCCCTGCTGGGCATATCAGCAGGTTGAGCTTCCCAGAGATAACACAGCCCAGTAATTTATATGCATGCACGCGTTCAAATCATCTTTAACAAAAGGCAATTGAGTAAAGGTGTAATGTATTTTCTAACATTTATTTGCAGTGATCTGCAGTAGAGCTTTACGTCAAAGTATAAAGGATGCGAACTTTGTCCCTGTGGGTATGGGTACGTTTAGGTTTCAGGGAGCTTTCTGTCTCATCTCTTTCAGATGCTCATCTGAAGGGGGAACTGAAGCATTTTCTCAAAATCATGCTGGAAGAAGTAAAAACAGCCTAGAGAGGGGACTAGCTGCAAGGTTGTTTGGAGAGGCTGTTTTATGAAATGTAAATCATTCTTGGCAGCATGTCATCTTGGAGAAATTTAAGGGGGAACATCTCTTGATGTTGATTTTAAATCCTATTTTATTTAATGTAGGAAGAGCTACATCTCTCCTGATTCCCATAGTATTCCTACGTTAATAGTGCATACAAACGTGGTTGGTTTTTTTTGATAGTACACCTGTTTTAATTATTTTAACTTTGCCTTTCAATCCAATGGGTTTGGAGCCCATGGGTTTTTTTGTTGTGAAGAAGCAAACTCGGTTGCTTTTTCTTAGATGAGTGCATCAAAGAGACATGTCTTTTGTCAGAAGTGAGCTTTGTTCTTCCATTGTCAGAGAATCTACAATTTTTTATGCATTTGAAAAGATAACTTGGTTTAGTGTTGAGTTATTACATTTCTTTGATGAATATAGGATGTCCTAGACTTATGTTTAGGCTTATTTTAGGTGAAAGATCACTTATGGGGCAGGGCCATTACTGTTTTGTGTTTTGTTCTTCTGAGGGGCCATGTCACTTTTAAACATCACTTAAAATTTCCTTAGATGCTTCTTTAACTACCTCTGGTTTTCTTTCCTACCAGAAACAAATCCACCTTTTGGGATTCTCTTCCTTTAGTCCTAGCTAGTTTGGTCAACTTACCACTGATAAAAGCTTTTATGTGGCATCTTTTTGTATTTATTCCTGCCCTCTTCTGATGGGCTTTTTAGACTGTTAACCTACCAAAAATATCGGTGAGCGACTTGGCTGAGCCCATAAACACATCATGGAGCCTCAGCACGTTCTCATGGAAATTAAGTAAGTGCCACTTCCTTGCAGTGGGATCGTGCTGGGTGTGGGGCTCCTCCTAGCTCAGGCTTGATCGCTTGGGTGGATCTGACTTGACCTCAGACCCTGAGAATGCATTTTCCAGAGGAAAATCAGAATGGTGATTAGTAACTCCCTTCATTCTTACTGTGTATCATACTTTGTGTTAAAACACTTCAAAGACGTTTGTATCCTAAAGTTAGAAGCAGAAAGCAATTAGACTTCGAAAGTCCTCCTTCCTTGGTTGTTGGCTGTAGGTGTGAAGTTAGGTGGAGCTTGGTGCATCATTTGGGCTCGTTGTTTTGTCTGATGTGCTAAAACCAAGAAGTGGCTAAAAATAACCTGGAAGACGGTCAGAAGAATTAAAGACTTCTGTCTGATATGTCATCCATTGATTATATTCTCATTTACTGATTATTCAGGTCGTCTTTTGGGAAAGATTACCAAAAATCCTAAGAAAATTCTGCTGACATTTATAGCCATCAAATTATTTTTCACTTGGGCTCTATGCAGAATTAGAGATAGTCTATTGCATTATGCTACATGACATGATGCACTACAGTAAGTCCTTTTGATGGTTGACAAAAGTAGATGTTTATGCTAAGATTAAGTCTCTTAAACTTTTGTTAGAATATATTTTTCTTGAGTGGAGTTAGACTTCTTCTCCGTTCCTTCAGACTTATTTTCCAAAAGCTTTAGAACTTGGAGAGACCTATAAAGCTTCTGAAATTTAGACAAGGAAGGAAAAAAGTCCTTGAAATTGTAACCAATAATTAGAGACCTCAGGCTCTGTCATGTACTTGGAGGAAGACCTAGGGTCAAAGTGGGAGTTTGGTTCCAAAATCACCTGCTTTGGTGTGTTCTTAAGTCAGAAGGGGAAGGATTGACCACAAAAAACAAACTTACAGAACTGACTTCATATCTTTGTGTTGCGTAGTACATGCAGTCATCAGTTTGTATGGACAGTTAAGTTCCTTGGTCGGGTTGTTCAGATAACTGGGAAGGATTTCGCTGTTGGTGCAGCTCAGGCAGACTTGGACCAAAATATCCCGTTTCTAAGCTGAGTATCCTTACCAGTATCCTGACCAGTAGCTTGTTTGATGCTTTGTGCCTTACAGATCTTTCACCCTTCTTTATTTATTTATTTATTTATTACTTGTATAGAAAAAATTAAAGTTGGTTCTGAAATAGTACTAATATGGCTAGCTTGAGAAATTAATAGTCTCTGACCAGATAGCATTAATGTTACTGTAGGGTATCATCCATTACTCTATGAATTATTTTTAAGAATATTTCCAAATTGTATTTGCAAACATTGAGTTTAAATTCTCATGCCTCTGTAAGATCATCTGTTTCCAAATACAGATGGCTAAATTTCCACACAAGGTATTAAGAAATGTGTAAGGCTTTGGGTACGTGTATATATATGTACACATAGAAATATAAATGCATATACACACATCATTTAAAAATTAAACGATTAAGCTTCTTGCAGTAAGTAGTTAAGCTGCTTCCTTCAGGAAAAGTCCCCTACCCTTCTTTCCTTTTATTATTACAAAAAAAATCCCAAACCAGATTTGTCTCTTACAGATGTTTGTGCAACCTCTGTTCCTGTGTAGGACAGCTCTTTCTTGGGCATGCTTTTAGGATTAGAGAGGTGTGGTTGTTACAGTCTAGCTCAGGCAGGGCGGTCCTGCAGTGGGCTAGGGGCCCTGGTGGAGTGGAGAAGATGCATTCCCAAACCCCCAGTAGAAGAGGAAGCGTTATTCTACCTACCTACTGTCCTACATCATCCCACACCTGGACAGTAGACTATCCAATGGCAAGGAAACTGGAGGGTGAGGGAATAGTTGTAGCCTCTCTCTTTTTTAAAGGAGAATTTCATCTACATTGGGAAAGTGTGAGATTTTTGTTGCTGAATGAAGGCGAGGAATCTGTCTTTCTATCCCAACAGTCTTTTATGTACCTTTAGAAATACAAAAGATTATAGAGGATTACCTGGTGTAAAAAGATGAGTACATTTTGATGGAAGGGTATTATAGATGGAGTGTTAAAAAGAATTTTCTCAAAGAGTGGACTTCAGCTGGAGTAAAGACTTATTTTTTGGGTGTTGTGCTGTAAGCCTAAAATAAGCATTTTCCAACAATTCTCTCCCTGTACATGAGAATATTTAACTCTTTATAATAAACACATTGTTAATTTCTGTTGTTTTCATATTTTTTGTTACAGGAGCTAGAGTTAATGCCAAAGACAGCAAATGGTTGACTCCTTTACACAGAGCTGTGGCATCTTGTAGTGAGGTATGCTTTTTTTTTGACTGCTTTGTATTAAGATAAGACATCTTAAAGTACCTTCTGTTCTTTGTTCAGCTTTTTACAGAGTAAAACTCCTCCAAATGGTTGGAATTGCAGAACACTTGAAACACTTTGTTTAACATATTGACAGTACATATATATTTATCATATGTCTGTGTAGGAAGAAAGGAGGAAAACAATAAACTTGCAGATTTCAGCTTTGCTCTTTACTTAAATGCCATCTCCCTAGCAGAGAAGATTCTGCATGCGATGTTCTTAACTCCGCTGTACCTTTTTTTTTTTTTATGGTAACCAGAATGGTTCAGCATAAGGGAACTAGAGATGAAATAGGATTTAATATGGAATCTGCAGCACAATGTGCCTTTTTTTTCATGTCTTAAGAAAGAAACAAACAAAACAAATCCCAACCCTAATGAGTAATGATAGTATTGAAAACCACTTTAAAACTTATAAATGAAATATTTATAAAGGTTTTGAAGTCTACCAGTAACACAGTTACGAGAATGTAGTGATTTAAGAGTGAATTTGTTATTGTTCCTCTGTTGTTGATGTTCTTATAAAAATTTAAATGTATGTAGAAGATCAAAACAGAGAAATGCTGTGCTTGTTATGTGGAAGAGTTTATGCAAAATTATCTCCTTTGAGATCTTGAGTCAGGCTGATGCTCACTTCAGTACGTCTCATAAGAAAAGGTGTTTTGGTTTGAGGGGTGTGTGCTCTTTAAAATTCTGTGCACGTGATTGTTTGAGAAGATGGAATTGAATAGTTTGGTTCTGGCAAGCACCGAGCTTCAAGTATTCGATCCACAAACTATCTAAACAGCCCTTGTTTCAGTTTTTGCTCTAGAATTCCCTGGGTAAATTATATTCTTTTGTCACTATCATTAATAGCTAAGTTATATGGAGATGGTGTTACTCAAAACCGTGTTTGAAAATCAAGGGAGCCTTATTCACAGATGCAGTTTGTTCTTTTTGAGTTTTTTTTAGGCTTCAGTCAGCTCCCAAAGGAGCTGAAGTACCCAATACTGCGTCCCTCAGAGGGACAACAAAACTCATGAAATCAGTGAAGCTTGTAGAGAGGAGGGCTGCAGTCAAACTGGACCTAAATGATAACTTCAAGAAATGTGACCTTTTTTTTTTTAATGTGGAATATTTTAAACAAAATACTAACCAAAGGTGCAAACAACGCAAGTAAACCAATCAGACCATTTAGCCTAATAGCAGGGGTATGCTCTTCTTGGAATTTTCTATTTATAAACATGGCACGTCATTGGAGACCGCACAAATGGAGAGGTGGTTGATACGCGTAGGCACTGGTTTGCAGCTGACAGTTGTACGTGGTTTTAAGGCATTAAATGAAAAAAGCTGTAATGACAAAAACCCTGATAGTGATTTCAGTAAAACATGCGGTCTTACCCTTGAAGCAAGGGCACTTGCAGTCAAATAAAGACGCTGAATGATGCAAAATAGCTGCTGTTATGGATTTTGCTGTCAGCTGCATGAGTTCAAGCAACTCCATGTCAAGACTGTCAGGCTCCAGACCTTAATATTTGCATACTCTAGTCTACATACTACAGCCTACTTCGCTGGGGGAATCTGAACAGATTCACTAGTTTTTGAAATATGTTAATATGTACCCATAGAGAAGTAGAAGATGGGATATTTTTATGCAACTTATATGTTTTAGTATGGTGCTTTCTTCTGCAGCAGAGTTAATAGCTATTCTGAAGTTTCTTTGTTCCAATTATGTTTTTTCTTAAGATTTGGTTCAAAAAAGCCAAAAGTTCAAAATATTGATTAGATTTTTCAATTATTAAATCTGCTTAAGTTTTTCTTAGAAAATAAAAATTGTTGCATTTATCACTTAAATTACAAGTGTGTGATGCAGTATTTTAACTTTCATATTTGTTCCTATTTTCTTTTTTATTAAAATAGAAGAAATTTCAGTTTCTTGACATAATTTATTGCACTTAATAGAATCCAGTATTATTTAGCATTCTGCTCATGGCTGAGGATAATACCTAGCTGTTGTACCACAGTGTGATTTGAAGTTTCTATTAACTACTTTTCATAATCTATTTTAAGTTCAAAGTGCCAGCCATTTATTTGTGTGCTCAGTGTTTGAGTTGGAAGTCACTTAAAGCAATTAGTGAATTGTGGGAACGTCATAAAGTTGATGCAAAATGCAGTATTCATTGTCATGTTAATGCCAATAAGTGATTTTTTTTCTATCTTTCAGTTTTGTGCACGTATTTTAATTGGACTTGTTTATCTTGCCTTATAAAATTTTCATAGCTTTTGCATTTAACAAAAGGAAATGAATACTGGCTTTGTGAGATGGAATATAGTGCAATATTTGGAAAAATTTTTTCAGGAGTTTTGCAACAGCAGATGCTGAAACTCTTTGTGATGTTGCTCTGTTTTATCTGTGGTTCTCTAAATGTACATGTCATAAGTTCATCTGTCTCTCTGACATTTCTAGATTTTGGCAGTTCAAAAGTTTTGCCTAGCGAATTGATGAAAGTGCATTGCAAGTTCGTAGAAACTTACTAATCCTTGGCAGTGGAGGAATTCCTGAGGAGATTTATTGAGCTTTGTAAATTAGTTGTGATGATGAAATAACTTGCCAGCTGGTCTGCAGAATCGGAAAAAAGACCTGGAAATGGTTGATGCAGTTGAACCCTGTAGGGAGTATATTCCTCATGTCCTTGAGAGGATTCACAAGGGTGGATTTATGATAAAGTACCAAACCACAAGAATATGCTTACAAAAGAACAAATTGCAGATGGTTTTATTCCATTAGACTTTATATATGGTGTATGCATACGCAAATATATATTTAGATTTAAAATGTAGCATTTAAAATCGTTACTAAGTGGCTTGTTTTTTATTTCCATGTTTTTAAATGTTTTCAGGATGCTGTTCAGGTGTTGTTAAAGCATTCAGCAGATGTCAATGCTCGTGATAAGAACTGGCAGACACCCCTACATATAGCAGCTGCAAACAAAGCTGTGAAATGTGCTGAGGCTTTGGTGCCTCTTCTAAGTAATGTAAATGTGTCTGATCGAGCAGGCAGAACTGCATTGCATCATGCAGCCTTCAGCGGACATGTTGAGGTATGAGTTATTTTTCTTAGCTTGTTTCCTATGTATTGTTCTGTCCAACACATTCTAATTTTTATCTTCTCAAGTAAAAGTTGTGTTTCTCCCTATCCCTTCAAAAAACACAGGCCAAACCCCTATTTCATATTTCAGTTCGTCTTTTGCATGGATCTGTGTACAGATTGGTTGTGTTACACCATTTAGTTAGAATATTATTATACCACACCTCTTTAAAGGCATAAGCAAGTTTACTTGAGTTAACTGGAGTCTAAAGTAGTAGATAAATTTAGAATGGGAAAAAAAAAGATAATTTTCTGTTCAGTAGGTAGTGAATATATGGAATCTGTTGCCACTGAAAGGGGAGAAAGTACATGCAACAAGCTCCAACTTACTAGTTTTCAAAGCCTGAAAAGTGATTCTTGAGAAATTTTTACAGTAATTGTGGTAGGTAATTGGAGAGAAGTTGGCAGTAGGCTTGCTTTTGGTGATTGCCTTTAGTACATCCTTTGGCCTGAAGATCTCAAAGATTCCACAGGTTTGTCATATTTAATTCATAAATCTTTTTTGTTGGTGTCGAATTTTCTGTTCCTTACAGTCACTTTGTTATTGCTGCCAAGGTGGATGACCAATTTTTTAAGAATGTGGAATATTCAAAACCACACATATTGAAATTCTTTGAAACACACACATTTTTGTCTTCTCCTATGATTTTCTTTGCCTAAGTTTTAAGTAGACTTTTCCACTGTGAATAAAGGATTTCTTTTCTTTCTGTTTTTCCCAGATGGTCAGCTTGCTGTTGTCTAGAGGAGCCAATATTAATGCATTTGACAAGAAAGACAGAAGAGCTATACACTGGGCAGCATATATGGGTATGTACATATTTGCAGTTGATTACTATGGTGATAGCTAAAATAAAAATAACCTTATGTTTAGTGGATTTGTATATTTCTGGGAAAAATACTTAGATGATAAGCGTTAAAGTTATCTGTGAATTTGCCAGAAAACCATTAATAGTACACTTCTAATGGCCATGCAAATATGTTTTTGTGGTTGGAAAATGAATTTGTTTGAAAAGGAAAAATCAATTTTTATCTAAAAATAGGAAACTATGTTCCTTACTCAGCAGGAGTCTAATCATAGGTGATGCTTTGCAGCAGTGCTGAACTAAAAGCAAACAATTACTACAAGAGGCACCTCAAACAGAGTGTGGTTATGCCAGCTTGCTTCAAAGTAATTCACACGCAGCTGCTGATTGTATTTGTCATTGCAGAATGTATTGTGCCTGTTCAGAAGCCAAAAAACACTTCAAAACACATGTTCATTTTATGCCTCTAACTTTCAGAAAGTCTAAAGTTCTTCTTTGATGTGTGCAATGTGCCATACATGAACAGTGAACAGCCAAGCTTCAGTACCAGTTTCAAGAAGACAACAGTTGATGATTCCATCGTCTTACTTGTTATTCAGTATTTTAGCTTATTGTTTCATAACCTTATCCAGCCAAGGGAAAAAAGTAAAAGCAGTAGCATCAGTCTTGTGTGAATCTACATGGGAATTTGAAGATGAAATATGGAACTAAAATGTGATCATATGTGATTTGTTGTTCCTTTTATGTTCTGATGATTTGCATTTTTCTTTGTATTTAATATAATGAAATGTTAGATTTCCCTAGAAAATACGTATTTATATGCACATGTTACCATCTTATGAAACTTAAAGAGAAGAACATTCAGGAGAACACGGTCCTATTCTTTGCAGCATTATTTTTTTTTCAGAGGTGATTTAATGTGAACATTGTGGGGTTTTTTGTTTGTTTGTTTTTCAGTTAGTCTAAGATAAAAATAGCACTTGAAACTAACATCTCAGTGAAAACCTTGAACTGTGGTTTACAAAGGAGTGTCTTCTATTTAAATTAATGTACAAGGAGATTAATTCCTCTACTACCCCTTCTCTGAGTAAAATGAACAATTTTTATTCTATCTGATATCAAACAAACAAAAAATATGGCATAAACTGGGAGATTATGTAGACATCTGTAAGGCTAGGGTAATTCTGCCTTGGCAGTCTGATCTTAGGCAAAATGTCCCTGAATATGCAGTTTGATATTCATGTTCATCATTAGAAATTAGACACTCATAAATACGCATAATGCTTTGTAATGTGTACGGGAGGGGAGAGGAGCAGTTGTTAACAATAGATTTGAAGTTGCTAATTAAACACATTTCTCATCTGTTATTCAAAAAGTAGTGACATCGAGTATCTTACACCTGCTTTCCCAGTCTCACCATGAAAAAGGAAATGGAAGCAATAACTTAAACATGGAAATAAAGTTTTAAAATCAGCTACTGAGCAAAGCAAAAGAGCAGCATGTATGTGTGTGTTAACTTACCCTATTTAAATACCGTTTGATGAAAAACCTTACGCTGAGCTTCGGGGGATTGACAATGAATTGTTCATTGTATGAAATATGCTTTGGTCCAAGGACTAAAAATTCTAGTCTTTACAAATGAAAAAAGAAGCATTCACATACAGATTTAGGCTTCACATAAAAGTGATCATCTCACAAATGCCTGGATTTATTCAAAAGCAGAATTATTAACTATTGTCTTTGCAGATTTCTGTAGTTTTGGGCCAATTTCAAATTAGTCCTATGTCCCTGCCAGTATAGGTCTGAAATAATCTGATAGGAATGAAAAATAAGGCTGCGAAATGCTGAAAAGAACAATAGGACGGTGCTGAGATGTCTTCAGAAGAAAAGATTTGAAGATGCTAGTAAATTTTGAAGAGACTGTGACAGCATTAATACTCTGAAGTTATTTTTTGAATGCCCCTGGAATTGTACTTCAAGTACTGATACCAGTTAAACAGAGAAGTTGGAGAACAGCCTTCATTATTGATCCAAAATTCTTTGGAATATTTTGTATTAGTATTTCATAATTATTTAGAGAAATTTCTTTGACAGGCTGTTCAATCACTTTAAGGTGACTGTTTGCAAAATTTTTGTTGAATGCAAGTAAATGCATGAGATGGCAGGGATTTGACAAACATCAGATAGACATTTTCTGGCTTGTGCTCACCAGGATGGAAAAAAAAATCCTCTATTTTTCAGATGAGCTACATTTATTCCATTTTTAATGAGTGCTATTTCATAGGCTATTAGTAGGAAATTCTCTTAATGAACAGAGTGGGAAAAATGTCATTTATCTGATGTCTGTCATCCTAGAAATACTTGCACACAATAGAGTAGGAAAAAAGAACTCCTAGAGGAGTTCAAACAAGCAAAAGAAATCCTGATATCTCTCCCTCACAATTTCCAGCCATTTTACATTGCTCCAGTTGTTAGAAGAAAGCCTTAAAGCTTTTCCACTGGATAAAATAGACCGTAGAGTAAAAAAGAAATTAGGCTCTTCGTCATTCTCCTATAAATAACTGTGTAGGGTTACATCCATTGTTTCCCTTCCTTCCTGCTTTTCACATGGCTCCTTTGCTGTCCAGCTGTAATGCTGCAACCAAAATGGACTTGGGATCGTGAGTGTTAGCGCTGCCTTGTCAGCGTGTGGGAATGGCTCCTGAGCGCTTCCTACTTGAAGTGTCTCGCTCTCCTGTGTGTCTTCCACTGATCGCTGTTTGCGTTTAAATGCAGGTCAGGGATTTTTGTTTTGTTTTTTTTCCCTTCACTTTAAAGTTCTGTGCCACTGCTCTGTTCAGTATTTCTCTTTCTTTCACCACTTTCAATATCTCGTGTACTGCTGTCTGTCATGCAGGGCTTGTTTCCATTCTTGTCTCCACTATGTTTGGGTAATACGATGAGTATCATGTTTAACTTTCTCTTTCTCGGTCTTTTCTACTGAAGTAATGCAGAAATCATAGAATGAAATGCTGCAGCACCTCCCATTGCCCTGGTTAGCTCAGTGTGCTTCTGATCTATAGAGCTAGGTGAGGGTCTTTGTGTATTTTGGGGCCATGCAGTACTGTGGTGACTGAAAGTTTATTAAAACATCTTGGTATTCCTTCGGGTAAATATTTCCTTTCCAAACTTCTGCACATCACTTTAATCGTTGAAAAAACAGCCCCCCTTTGTTTATGAAGCACTTAAACTGAGGGCTGGATTTGATGCATGGTACTTAAATGTCTGACTGGATAACCATGAGTATTCAGTGTTCCTCTCCTTCCCCTCTCCCCCACATTTTTTTTAAAGCTGAGATAAGGGTTTCACTTGAAAGGTAAAACAAAAAATCCTACTTCTTTATGATTCAGGTAAAGCACTAAATCTATCAGCCTATTTGCATTGAGTGTCCTCTCTTCTATTCTGCAGACTTTGTCATGATTGTCTACGTGGCATACGTTTTTGTGTTTTCAATGATAGATTTGTTTGGCAATTCAATTAACTGAGTGAGAAGGACAGATTTTTGGCTACCTCCTTTTCATAGCTTCTCTCTTGGAGCACAGCGGCACAGTGGCAAGAAAACTGAAACTGGAGCCAGGAGACGTGGTCAAGGAAAGAGCTCGACTGTGCCTTGCAAAAGTGTGATTACCGGGGGGCATTATGTTGAAATACCCTCCTCTGGAGATGAATAATGTATGTGGCTTTTATAGTTCATGAAAAAATTAGAGAACAACTCCTTACTTTCCAGATTAGGTCCAAATGAATAAAGTTTAGTTCGTATTACAATAATTGTACAATTATTCCATTTGTAAATCTGTTCTGAGGAATATAAAATACAGCTGCTTTTTTTTTTTGTTTTGTCTTTATTCTTTTAGGACATATTGAAGTTGTGAAATTACTCGTGGCCCATGGAGCTGAAGTAACGTGCAAAGACAAGAAATCATATACACCCTTACATGCTGCAGCATCTAGTGGGATGATCACTGTTGTCAAATACCTTCTCGACCTTGGAGTTGATGTAAGGAAGAATAAAAGTGATACTTTTGTTGTTGTTTGAAATGCTCTTATTAGTATTGTAGTCCACTGTGTGTGTTTATGAAATGGTGAAAATAGTGAAAGTATTTTTGACAATCTTCACGTGCTTTGTTTTTTTTATAGTTGTGCTTTTTTTGTTACAAAATTTCATTTCTCCAGGTAGCTTTAGAGCTTTGCAGTTTTTGCAGAATTGTTTGAAAAGAAATTTGTGTTTAATACTATTTTTGTTCACTTGGTATTTCTGACTCTTAGACTGGAACTCAGGAAATAGGAATTCCGTTCCCAGCCTTGCCACACATATCCCTTTTGAACTGCAGGAAATTGAACTCTTTTGCCTCAGTTCTTTGTAAAATATAGATGTTACTGAATTTCTTACACCACATATACTTTGAGAAATGTTATGGATTGTCAGAAACTTTAATACTAGATTGAGGAAGGCCATATTAATGTAGAAATGCAAAATAAATTAAGAGGCAGTACAGTACCTGCATATAGGAAGTATGTTAACAGAAAACTGTGAAACCATGTAAGAAAGGTACATTTTGCATCATATTTTACCTTTGCAAGATTGCAGAATGCTGCCCAAGTTTTATCTTGAGAAGTAGATCAGAATTCAGTATCCCATCGTGCACAACAAATTTGATTTCTCCCCCTTCCCTTCCCTGACTTACAAAAAGTAGGTACTTCAGTCTTGTTTGGTTTAGAGATCAGATCGGATGTTTTCTGTTTTGGATACTTCAACAGTAGCATTTATATTATAGTTCATTAGCGAAGCATGTGTGTTTGCATTTTAGAAGTAGTTCATAACCAAAGTTCCTGTTATCCTCAGGTTCTGAATATCATTAAGAAGTTAGCCTGCGTGCGTGTGTGTGTGTCTGCATCTAGGAGTTCTAGATTTAAATGCCTAAAACTTATTTTGGGGAGATTCTCCGTCCTTTTGACACCTGTTTTTAACAGAAACCTGCACGTGCTGTTGAGAAATGATAGAGATTCCTTAGGTGCTTAAGCTGCTAGTCTGTAATGTCTGTACAAATTGTCACTGCTGACGTGCTTTGTGTGTATCCAGTTGCATACTGCATACAGGAAACTGGCATAGACACAATTGGAGGAGGTTGGCTCTGTTGAGAAACAGTTATACCCTTCCCCTTCTCAGACGAAGCAGTACGTCCAGACCTTGCTCTTAATTTCTGGCTTTGAAGAATTCAAAAACAGAATGAAGTTGTCTCATGACACCAAATTTTCTTTGTGGTAATTAAACACTGCAGTCAGACAGGTTTTTGCTTATTAACTGTTTTTTTGTTGTTGTTGTTGACAGATGAATGAACCAAATGCCTATGGAAATACTCCACTCCATGTGGCTTGCTACAACGGACAAGATGTTGTAGTGAATGAACTCATAGACTGCGGTGCTAATGTGAATCAAATGAATGAGAAAGGTTTTACACCTTTGCACTTTGCTGCTGCGTCGACACATGGAGCATTGTGTCTAGAACTTTTGGTCTGCAACGGAGCAGATGTAAATATGAAGGTAGGTGAATCCAAAGTCATCCATTTGCTCTTATAGATGCAGTATAGCTTTATCAAAGGTGACTTCTCAAAGCTGTTGGGGCAATGTGTAGAAGCTCTTACTAATTGTTTGAGTCCTTCTGTGAAAAGTATTATAGAAAAAATAAGATTGCTTCAAAGAAGTTGGTCTAAATCTTAAATCTATGGGATGTAGTAAGAAGCCCAGAAGGAAAAGATGACAATAGTATCTGGTCAAACTTTATTATGTTTAAATATCAGAAGTCCCTGTAATCTTGTTTTCCCGAGTCTGTCTATATGAGTAAGAGCAAATCGTAATGCAGAAGAGCATAATTTTCTTATAAACAAAAAGCATAAAAGAAATCAAAGATTTTTCAAAGAAACGTGTCTGAACAGGCCAGTGGCTGGAGCAGTTGTATGAAGGGTAAAATAGACCCTTGAGAGAGATGAGATCTCCTTTCTTTCGTGTGAAGCTAATTTTGGCTTTAGTAATAAAAGCTTAATTGTGTTCAGAAGTATTCAGTATCAGGCTGGGGGAAGTGGGAAATAAGTATGTGAAAGGAAGAGTCCAAAAGTACAGTGTATCTAATTGCCTGTACCACTGCTCACCTGTGGTAGGAAGAGAAGTATCTATACTCGTTTCTTTTTTTTGTGTGTGTTAATAGTTATATCAATTTCAGTACTATTTGAGTCAGAGGTGAATAGTGGAACAGTTTTAAAATTGTTTAAAATCTTTTTTTTGTGCGTGGTTAACTTTCCTGTTAGAACTTCACACTAATTTTCTGCAAATTCTAAAATACGATTATTTGTCTACTGTTTCTACAAAATACATAGCCCACTGAAAATTTGGGAGTAATTTAAAAATCGTTTATTATATTTGCAAAAATCTTAGATGTATGTTAGAGCTCACCTTTACATTTATTTAAATGTGGAGCTCCTTTAATGAAAATGTGCTTAAAATTAGTTGTGGAAAAATGCATCACTGAAGTGCCTTTGAGATGTAAAGAGGTACGCTATAGGGTTTACAGCCAATTAGTCATAAAATCTGCAGGTCACAGTTCATTTATTCTTGTTGCCAGCTTTCTGCTCTACTGATGTCCCAGACTGGATATGACTGAGGGTTTAGCGTTACAGAGCTGTCTTCTGTCCTCCATCCTTGAAACCAGATTTCTCAATAATGTATGTTCTGTCATGAAAAGAATCCCAAAATGTTAAATATAATAATGATTATGTACATATGTTGCATCCACAAATAGGAAGAAAACAAAAGAAGGATCAATATTGCTAAGTAAAGAATTACTGTTTCCCTATACACTGGTTTGCAAGGGCTCATGGCTTTGTACATCTGATGTAGAAGAAAAAAATGGGGAGGAGTTCGTTTCAGAAAAATGTGCTGTAAGCAAAGTTTTTTTTTTTTTTTTTTTTGGCTATTCATTTTCAAATACACCTTAATGATAGGTTAGGAATGAAAATGAAAAATCTCCAACATTCGGTTAGGATAATTAAACACTGCTAAAGATTATAGTAATCTTTATGCTTGAACTTTAAATATGAATCTTTGTTATGGTATACGCTGTAGGTATTGCCTACATTCAGTCAGTTGTAATACTAAATAACCTCAGGAACTGTGCAAAGAACAGCTAGTATCTTCGAATTGACTGGCAACGCTCCTAATTCTTTGAAGCTTGCAATGTGGGTGAATAGTTGTTTGGAAGTAACAAAAGATGTATTGGCATCAGAGAGATGTATTGTTGCCTTCCTTCCCACTCAGTTTCAAGTTATTGGATCCAAAGCATAGATTTGATAGTTCCTCTAATCAATAATAAATGGATGATCATAAGTTTTCACTCGGGTGAACCCAGGCTTTCTTTTAAAAGCATACTCTGATACAAGAGAATATATGTATTTTTTAAACCTGATGGCTAGAAACTGTGGCCTGAAGTGTATCAGAGAGCTGAGAACTTCAGTTGAAGTCTCCTAGGAGCTTGATATAGATTTGGCTTCTGAAGTTTTGTGTTTCAGAAGAAAAAGCCTTTATACTGGAAAGGGTTAGGCGCTATCACGGAATCATTCAGGTTGGAAAAGACCTCTAAGATCACCTAGTCCAACCTTAAACCTAGTACTGAAGTCTACCACTAACCCACCACTAAGTTCTAAATTTAAAGGTTTCTTGAAGACCTCCAGGAATGGTGACTCAACCACTTCCCTGGGCAGCCTGTTCCAATGCTGCACAACTCTTTCTGAAAAGAAATTTCTCCTAATATCCAACCTAAACCTCCCCTCATGCAACTTGAGGCCATTTGCCTTCATCTTAATACTCGGTGCTTGGAAGAAGTGTCCAATCCCTCGCCAGCTTTAGATATATGTGGCTGTATTTACAACATGTTGATTTACTAAGTAACAAAACTACGAAGTGCAAAATAAAACAAGTAGGGTTGTGTGGAGGTTTCAAGTGGTTATAGCTGAAAAATATAATTTGTCCCATGTTTGTGCACCACCATGTGTCTCCACTGTAATTCTGTTAATAACATTTCTGTGGATTTCTATCTATGTGACTGATTTTGGTCTGTGAATCTAGGCCTGAAGGTGGAACAGCCTTGCTTTGTATATGAATACTTACGAATTGCAAAGCTGAGAAGTGCAAGTACTGAGGCAAAAGAAAATAATTCCCAAGTCAACATCTGCTTCCCTGGAAAGGCCTGTAAAGATAAATCTTGGAGTTAATCAAAAGAATAATCCCTAAAAAAATAGTAGAGGAAAACTAAATCAGAATTCATTCTGTGGCTAATAATCATTTGTACAGTTAAAACAGGATGCTCTTAGAGGATTTTACTAAGTATTTATTGAAAGCAAACTTGTTCAGTTTCCAGATACTGTGGATGATGTTCAAAGTATTTCATACATTAGTTCATATAATTGCTTTTTATCACCTCTGTAGAGGGAGGGCATCATTTCATAATTGTTATTGTGCTTTGTCAGTACCCGTATGCTCGTGTAGAAGACCTGTTAGGTACCGCTCATTGTTGCAGCACTCTTTCCTCACCGTTTGGGATTTCCATGCAAGGAAGAACACATTGAAATGGGCTGGTATTCATTATTTTATGGACCCCTGGGTGCTTGAAAATTCAATGTCCTAAATAGAAGTATTTTATTTCCATTTCTGATACTAGAATGTAGGAATTGTTGCTAGAGGGAGATTTCATTTTGAGACCTCAGTAAAGCTCGGTAGCCAAAGTGTAGTTAATATCTGAGTACTCACTTCACAGAATACCTTGTGCTGTGTGTTCACTGTTTCAGTCTAATAGAAATTACTGTTCTTAGCATTTTTTTATGATCTTAAGTATTTTGTGCATATGTTTTCTCTAGTGATAGAGCGACTTCTTTCCTGTTACCCACACATAACTGAGTTTCAGTGAATAGAATTAAAAGTAATCATTAGCCCGTACCTATTTAGTCATGTAATATCCAATCTTGTAAGATCAGGCAGCTATATTTAACTTAATATTTAAATGTAAGACCTTGAGGGCAGGAAAAAAAGGAGACTGAAGCAAAAGTTTTGAAGAGAACCTCCTTGCTTATGAAGCCCAACCTCCTGGCATATAAGGAAATGGTTAGAAAGATTTTACCCAATACAATGAGCCTTACTATCTCATTAACTAAGAAATTTGATTCCTTGTTCTGATCCTGTATATCCTTCCCCAGTGGCAATGTCCAAGAAGGGAATTCTAAATACCATCTTATACCTAGAAGTTCATATTCAACACGGAAATCATCACCTTAATTTAATTTTATACCTTTTCTATGTTTATATGTTGATAGACAATTGCATATTGTACTATTTCTGAGTTGCAAAGAAAGAAAGACTATTGGACTGGAGAGAGACACTGTGGATAATGAAATCCATCATCTTACAAATCTGAGTTACATTTTAAAGTAAATTGGAGCAGAGTGAATCTAAAAATACATTATTGATTATACGGTGTTTTTTCCTTTGAACTGGAAAATTATTTTGTTGCTTATTTTGCTGTTCTTATGTTGTCTTTTGACAACTTGCTCGATCACCACACTACTTAGTTTCTGATACTGTCATATTAGATTATATTTAATGTCCCTGTGAGGTACTTTGTTAGTGAGACTTGGAGCTGTTTGTTTTTTGTTTTTTTTTTTTCTGTTCCATCTTCTTATTAGCCTTCCTTTGAGAAACAGTTTTAGCACCTTCTGTAAAAATTACAGTATTAGCACCACCTAAAATTGTTCTGTCTCTTGTTGACTTGACTAATTTATTTCCTTATGTTCTCAAAGTTTTCTTCTTTCAGTTTTGGAATGTTAGTTACCAAAGAAGCTTTTAGTCACTCATTCAAACTAAGCTTATTTTATACAGTCATTTTTCTTACATTTATGTTTGGATAGAGGTAGGTAGACATTAAAAGAAAATTATCTTTGCAAAAATAAATAAATCAGAGGTTAGTGATTGCTTAGGGAAGTTGTTGTTTATGTTGTTTTTATTTGGCCTTTTTTTTAAGGCCTTCAGTGACAGAAGTTCTTGAAATAAAAATGATCGTCCAGTTCCTCTAGTGGATTTCAATTAATTATTCCATGTTTCTTTGCTGTTACTGTTTATATGTGGATGTGCCTTTTGGGTTATTTGCTGTCAAGTAGCTGAGACATCTGGAGACGCCGTGGCTGTTGTCATAAAGTGTTTTATTTTTCTTTCAGTCTAGGTCTGAGAATTTGATGTTTCCCATAATTGAATTGTTCTAGGTGTTGCACGCTGCTTTTTGCAGTGATATTACTAAAAAATCCATGTTCAAGTCCATCTGAAAGGATCCATAGCAGATTTTAAGTAACACATCCTTAGAAGCTTTGTCATTTGGTTTCAAAGGAAGAGTAAAGATAGGAAGACACTTTCGCACAGCAGTGATCAGTGATATTTCAATACATACGTTCATATCATATGTTGCCCCTCCTCTCTTTCACTTGCAGACAAAAGTAAGAACTCTTTTCTGCAGTAAAGCTTTCCATTATGTATGATAAAGTATAGGAAAAAAAAAGTCATCCTAAAGTAATGATCACAGAAAAAACCTGTTTCTGTAAGTGTGTTTAGATTGTGCTGTTTAAAAATTGCAAGTCTCTTATGCATTATCGTTGGCCTACTTGAAGGGTGTATTTACAGGGTGAATGACTAAGTGCAGGCTTGGTATGCATTTCAAATGTATAATGCCTATTATGTTCGAATAGCTCTACCCTAGGATTACTGGTGGTTTATGATAAATTACTTTCAAGTATCGCTTTACAGAAATATTAGTGGAACATGCGAGCTTTTAGTGTGTTGTCTTCTAATACAATGTGTAAACATCCATTGTAAATACATGCATAATAATGAAAAACAAAGTTGTTTTCTTTTCAAAAAACAAATTTCATTTAAAGAAGCGTTTTGTTATTTTAGACTTGAGTGAGGGGCATAGGCTTGTTGCTGACATTGTGTGCTGTCATCAGCCTCTTGAGAGTGATTATCCTAAAGGCATAATTGTGAGTGAACAGGCTTCCTTGAGTTGTCACCCAGAGCTGGAAGAGTGATTAAGAGCAGCTCTTTTGAAAAGCTTACCAGAAAGAATTTAAAGGAGAGAGTAGAGGGGAGAGAAGTATGTCCTTTTCCTTTGTCAGTTCTGATGGATTACTCTGGTTATAAGTAAACACTGTTCTTGTTTTTTTCTTTTTCAGAGTAAAGATGGGAAAACACCTTTGCACATGACAGCAATCCATGGTAGATTTTCAAGATCTCAAACCATCATTCAAAACGGTAAAAAAAAATAAATAAAAAATGGGTAGGAGTAGTTTTGTCATCAGCTTTCCTATATTACAAGTATTTTCCTCTTTTCTATTGATAGCGATGTATTGAAGGTTTGTTGGGTTTTGTTTATATCTAGTGTCCAGCAGTAGTTCAGTTAATGGTGGAGTCTGGTATCTCTGCCTATAAAGTTTGAAAGAGTTTCAGAAGGTTTGTCCTGTATTGGTAGATAAGAAAATACGTTTTGCTCATTGTTAATACTAAATAGCACTGAAAGCATTACAAAATTGAAATCCGGAACAGTCGCTCATGGACAATAATTAATGTTGCTTAAATTATCAGTACTGTTAAATACATCAGTACTGTTTTTTTGTAACAGAAGTATCTGTATGCCTCTGTATTCTTAGGTAATAATTACTTTTTTATTGCAGGAGCTGAAATAGACTGTGAAGATAAGAATGGAAATACTCCTTTGCACATAGCAGCTAGATATGGCCATGAGCTATTAATCAACACTCTGATTACGAGTGGTGCTGACACTGCAAAGTAGGTAACATTTACTGACATGAATGCAAGTTGAGAGAATGTAGAAATGTATTTATTAGACTAACAAGAGTAGTATGATTTTTTTATATTGTATTTAACTTGAAATAGGGAATACTTTGTGAACTATCCTATACTGTGCTTTTAAGTAGCTACACAGTACATCACGATTGATACAAAAAGGAAGAGAATCAATTTTTCTCTGTAAAGCAATGTATATGAAACAAAAACTCTGAAAATTTTAATAAACTATTGCACTGAATTAATGCATCCTGCCTAGATTGTGAGAAATTGTCTAATATGTGAGGTTTTGTGTTGGCTCAGTGTTAAAATTAGATTGTTTGGTGAACAAACCATGCATGATCACTTTGGCACAGTCGTGTTTGTTTTATTTCAATTGTAATGAAACTGTGATACCTGATTATGGTGTATCTTAGGCGGGGTATACATGGGATGTTTCCTCTCCATTTGGCAGCATTAAGTGGATTTTCAGACTGCTGCAGAAAGCTCCTCTCATCAGGTAGGATACTCTTTAAAATCTTATTCTTTGTACTTCATTTTTTATTCCACAGAATAGCTTTTAATTAAATCTTAACTTAGTAATAGATAGGATTGTTTAGAGTGCTGGGGACAGTGTTTTTGTTTTTTTTTTTTTTGCTTTTAATGGACAATATATAGAAAAAGTGAATGCAAACTTGTACAGAAGTATCCAAATTGAAATAATGTGTCTATAACTTCTAAAATGTTTCAAGTTGTCCAAAGAGGTGGAATGCTGGCCCAGGCCATAATAGGCCTTCAAGGACAAAAGCTCTAATGACTTCAGCATCCTTCATTTCCCTTACTGAAGATTCAGTATGGCAAAGAAATCCATGAAGAAGACTTGCAAGTGATTTCTGTGACTTTTACATGAACTGAGCAAACTTAGATGAAAATCTAGCCTGGAGCAAAGTATCAGTTGCTTGACCATTTATAAAAGTCAAACTGAAAAGACTGGATACTGCTAACATTTTAGTACACGCTCTTGGTGTGGGGATTGGTGTCTGTGGACTGTGTACCCTTTTTGGTTTTGTGAGGAAGGGTCTTGTTTATGTGAAGTAAGAACCTCTGACTTTTAAAATCATTAATATTAATTTTTGACCTTGGAAGGGGGGAAAAAGTGCTTTGTTGCAGTACTGACAAACATTTAAGTAGTTAGTGGTGCTAGACAAGCATCCTAGGGATGTGCAAAGGTATTGAGGACTACTTTTTGATTCAAGTCAGTAAGCTATCTTAACTTACTTACCATGTGTTTACTCAAATGGAAGGCAAAGGTAACAGCACATGTAAAAACTATGCTTTGTGGACATACAGCCTTGAAGAGCAGTACGCTTGAACAACACATCCTATGTGCTGTTCACTGTTCATGGCTGTTGAACAATTCTTTTTAAAAGATAAAAGGAGGAAAAAGCTTTCCCATGGAGAAGTACTGACATTGGAGTTCTGGTGAAGACGTTCTGCTACATAAAAAGATAAAAAGACTCTTAAGAAAATATTGTACTTCTCTTAAACAAAAAAAAATGCAGCTTTGAAAACTGATTTAAATAGTAATTTTCGTGTTATGATATATGATTAGGTGTAGAATTGCAGTTAGGGTATCTTAGATAATTTTAATTCTACTACTTTGCCTATGTTTCAGCCTGCAGGCTGTTTCACCACTTTATTTCAAGAGTTGAAATCAAATCACAGAGGAAGCTTTCATACATAAATTTGAAAAGTGGGAAGTGCCATAATGATGATAGTAATAATAATTTGTTTATTCCTGTATTTATTTTAAGAATGATCTTAAGAAATTTAGGGAGAGCACTGCAGGATAAACACAGTATAATCCTCTTTTGAGAAGTTTCTTTTTAACCTCCAAAATTTTACTTATGCCTTAAGGCATAACAAGTTTTTTTAAACTCTTCAAGTAAGCCTTGAAGTAAGGATCTTAGTGCTGTGGTTGTTTATATGGTGTCTCACACTTTTAAACTAAAGTTTTAGCTCCTGTGACACCTGTGGATGTCATCTGTGTTCAGTGAATTAGTTAGAATCATAGAATCTCCCGAGTTGGAAGGGACCCGTAAGGATCATTGAGTCCAACTCCTGGCACCACACAGGCCTACCCAAAAATTAAGACCATGTGACTAAGCGCACAGTCCAAACACTTCTTAAACTCCAACAGACTTGGTGCAATGCCTACTTCCCTGGGGTGCCTGTTCCAGTGCGTGACAACCTGACAGTGTTATGATATTACCGGTGTTTTCTCTCTCATATTTGGAAACGGTGAAATTTTAAAGCCATGTGTCTTTTTTATTGCATTGTTAGGTTTCTTATACACCATTCTTTCCTTTCCCCTGCTTGCTTACTTACCAAACCTGAAGAATTGGTCAAATGCTTTCTTGCTCCAAAATAAGTTGAAGGTGAGGGCATGGAATTGTGTCAAGGAAGTTTTATTTACTTGAAACAATTCTCAAGGAGCATAAATTCAGTACAACTTCTCATTAAGATGAAAGAAGTTATAGTTGCTCTAATTTATTATTACTTTTGTCTGCATGGGTCTTGTGCCAAGTTTTATGGGGTAAGTTGTAATAGGAGTCAGTTTTGCGTGTTTTCTGTAGCTAAAATTACCCAGAGGAGATGATTTGTGCCCTTGTTTTTAAAAAGCTTATCATGCTACTCTGTGACTTCTAATTCAGGTACTGCCTTTATAATTTACCATTTACAGCACAACAGGCTTAGAATGAATTAGGGAGCAAAGAGTTTGTGGGCAGAAGCATGATGAGTGTGTGCTAATTGCTGTCAAATGCTAGAATCCTCCTTTGGAAGAGGGGAGAAAGGATTGTCCTGAACATATTATAATTTAGCTGAGACGCCCAGTTTATTTGAATAGACGTTACCTTTCCTACTACAAATACAGCTTTTTATTCAGATACCTATCTTATCAACAAAGGTAAGGTTAGCTAATCAGACTATTAATTAGTTTTTAGTTACTTATATATGTCCTATTGCATTATTAAATAATGCAAAGGACAGTCTTTCTAGTAGGAATGTCAGAGCAAAGTTAAGGCTCATACAGTAACTTTAACTATGGAGCTGCATACTCTCAAATACTTGGCTGTAAATATTTGTGATCTCAAATTTTCATAGCCCAAATATTTTGGGGGAGAAAGCGACAAGGTTCTCTACAGGGCTCCTCTAATTGCTGCTTACAGCCTTCACTCCAGCTTAGTGTAGTTCTTCCCCTGGGACTAGAGAGCTAAAATGAAGGATGAAATTGAAGTAACTTCTGGATTTAGTAATGCTGACATCTCTTTATGTAAAAAATAATTTTTAAAGATTCTCTGTAGAACACTTTGAAGTTCTATCTTATTCTTAAATTTTCCTATTATCTTCATGGATTTTATGTCCAGTACTAAATTATACAGAAATATTAGGAGGTAAGTAAGATAAGAAAGAATATAGCTTCTTGCCTCAGCTCTGCTAATTGTGTTTTTCTTTAGCCTTTTCAGTTAAAAATGAACATATTTTTCAAAATACTACAAATAGCAAGGATTTGTTTCAATTGAATTATGTTTATGTGCTTCAGCGCTCTATGCAAATAGCCATTAAGTTTGCTTTGCAAGCATTTCTCTTAAGGGTAGATGAGAACAGTTTTGTGAAAGCTTCTAGTGCATAATGGGTTTTACAAATATTTGATTGGTAGGTTTTGACATAGACACACCAGATGACTTTGGCAGAACTTGTCTTCACGCAGCTGCAGCTGGAGGGTATGTAAAAAGCATTCATGCTTTTATTTTTGGTGTCCTTTTTTTTTTTTCAATTGCTGATTGTTCATGTTCTTTTTTTATTATTATTATTTTTTCCTCTCTGTGTTTCTCCTATGCTTTCCCCTTGGAATTATGTAAACATGAAAATAATTTCAAGATGGATTCTATCTACAAGCAATAAAAATAAATAAATTAAACATTCAGCTCTATAAGTAATTACTGGAGTACAGTGTCCAGGTATCATCAGCTTTACCTTAGGTTTATGCTTGGGGATGAACTGGATTTTGTTTTAATTTCCCATGGGTGATGATATAGTTTCAAAGATGTCGTGCCCTGCTGTATCACTGAGGTAGAGATCAGCAACTTTGGTAAATAAATGTTTACCATATCCATAAACAAAAGCTCAATCAAGCTAAATTATAAACCATAATTAAATTCCAGAGTTTAGGTGGATGAAGTGGTCAGAACAACTTGTTCATCACTTGAGTTGTGATCTATATTGATTATTGTTATTGTATTGTAGGTTATCTATAGCAGCTACTCAAAATTGCCTGGAAGAATTGGGTAATAAATCTCATGATACACTTTGTGGGACACAAGAACTCCATGATAATGATATTTTCATTTTTCTGTTTCAATGTTGTTTAAGTAATACTGCTAAGTAATCATTCTAAGTCAAGAGATATTTGATAGGTACATTCTTGTTACAAATGATTAAGGTTAAAGTGCTATCTTTTCATATAAAAACACATGATTTGTGACTCATTCCCTCATTCATTTCCAACTTAGAAAAGTTATTAAGATTTTGTTTAAGCAAGCAGCATTGTACATATGTTATGACGATCATATTGTATTCAAAATTAATTGCACTTAAAATATTTACATTGCAACTTATATTTGGCCTTAAAATATATACATTACAAATTTGCTTTTGTGCTGCAATCCTGGTAGCAAAAATGATGTGCTGTGCAGGTGTATTTTTTTTTTTTTTAAGGAATTGAGACTTCTGTTAATTTAGGTTAACTTTCATGCACTGTATGCATGCCATTTGATATCAGTACAGTTTCTATATGTGGACTTGAAATAATTAGTGTTCTTTCCTGGTTTGGTTCTGCAGTTGTGAAATGTATATTACGTATAAGAAGTCATATAAAATAAATGTTAATATAGTTCAGTTGTAAGAAAAATACCATACAAGTTGTATTTTTAGCAGTTCTGACATTTGTAAAGGCCGATATTAAGGACCCATAATCTGCAATGACAAGCAATATTGCATTAATTTAACAGGAATTTGGAGTGCCTAAATCTTCTGCTAAATACTGGTGCAGACTTCAACAAAAAGGACAGATTTGGGAGGTAAGAGATTCTAGATTTATATATTCTGAAGAGTTGTTAAAGTATTACAAAAGTAGCATATCATTATATGGGCGAGTCTGTGCATTCCAGTTTCTATGTTTTTAAGAAATGAAGTCCACTATAAACTATGCTTCAGCATGTCTTACCAAAAGTTATGGTTGTATCCTCTTTATTGTCTTTTTTTTTTTTATATATATTTTTTTGGTTTGGTTTGTTGTTGTTTTTTTTTTTTTAAGTATTTGCTTAGCCTTGTTTTTAAAGGCTGTTTTACATACCCAACTGCAATTTTTATGAGCCTTTTCTGCTTACAGCATGGCTCTAATGAGTTTGTTTCTCACATCCAAGGATATTAGTGATGTTTTCCAAATAACAAATTAGTCAAATCTATAAATTTCTTGCTGTTTCTGAGTTGTGTGGGTTTTTGCTTGTTTGTATTCTTTTTTTAGTGGAAAAAATACATTTTATCATAACTGCTTCACATTTTCCCTTTCATTATATCCATCAATTTCTGTTCCTTTTCTTGTTTGTGCTCAGAACTCTTTTGGAATGACATTAATTTCTATTTTTAGTATAGTATTATTTAAGTGCAGATGGCACCATCAGTACTTGTGCAAAATCTCACATCACATCCTGGAAAATATAATTCACTCCTGTGAATGGCAGGAGTAGGGCATGAGGGGAACGTTATGGCTGTAAAGTTGTATTTTGCTTTAAATTCTTCCATCCTTTCCTGAGAAAGGATGAACTGTCTGTTGCAACTTTTCTCATTGAAGGTTTTGTTAATAGTTAGTATTAACTTGTGTTATGCAAAACAATTATTTTGGGAGAGGAAAAAGATTAAAATAGTTAAAAATTGAGAAAAAAAATAAAAGTAATTTTAAGGGAGAGGTAGAACACTTCAAAGTGTCTGTCTCCTCAGAACTGAGTCATAGTAGCTGTCCATCTTTAAAAATAGAAAATTGAATTCTTCACCATTGTGGTGCTTTTGAAATTTTGTGTAAACTTGTTTATTTTGAGATTTGAAGTTTAATTTATAAATTTCCTCTGAGAGTATTGAGCAATATTAATCTTCCATGGTTTTGTTAACAAGAAAACAATGTATATTTTTTAAAGTTTTCTTTAACAATACCTCTGGTATGTTATTGTAGTTTAAAAAATACTGTATGTCTGTATTAGAGAAAATTCTGATCTTTTTTGCAGAACACATCTACTCGCTGTTGTATTTTGACCTTGTTTAGTTGCTGTGCACTTCTTGGATTTGCCCATATTTTTTCATGTTCCTTGAAATTACCGATATACCTAAAACCAACGTCTAATGTAAACTATTTTCCTCTATATGTTTACACGAGAAAATTCATGTAAAGCTTCTCTTAAGACAGAGTTATGTATATGTATTGGCTGATAGATACATCACCTAGATAGTGTTCTGCATTATTAAATGGCCCTAGGAAATAATTTATAATATTTACGTGTTCTTCACCACAAATACTTGCTAAAAAGGGAAAGGAGTATTTAAGTTTCATTTTATTTTGCATTTTCTGTCTCTCTAGTATTATTTTGTTGTTATTTACCATTGTACTTTTTATTTAAATGTGTACTAAAGAACTCCACTCCATTATGCTGCTGCCAATTGTAATTACCAGTGCCTGTTTGCCCTTGTGGGATCTGGAGCTAGTGTGAATGACCTTGATGAGAGGGGTTGTACACCTCTGCACTATGCAGCTGCATCAGACACAGATGGAAAGTAAGTGCAATGCTTTGTACTACAGATGGTATCCTTAGAAATGTTTGGGCTGTGAATTTTGTGTACGTTTTGCCTTGGGTTTTGCCGAATGCATGTTTTATATTTTTAAAGATTAAAATTGGCAGTGGCTTCTTCATTGTGTGTAAAATATTTCTGAGGGAAAAATGAAGTATATTGTAAACAGTAAAATGTATTGTAATTTTTTGGTTATGTCCTGTAATGCAGGTGCCCTACTTGTGAACAGAGTTTTTAATCCCACCTGCTGTGTAGTGGTTGAATAAACATCATCTGCGAGGTTATCATGCAATTATCTGATGGTCATAAGCATTAGGGTAATGATACTTTAAGATCAAATTTTGACAAAGAATGGTGTGTTTTGAGGAGGGTTCTTAATGTTGCCCTAAAATCAGTGTAGTCAGTCAGAAACATGCTGTAAAAGTAGTGTGTGCGTTGCGGTAGGCCTGGATAGAGATGAACTAGACTTATTTAATTAAATCCGTTAGGATTTAATTAAACTATTCGTTTTTGGCATTACAACTCTCTCCTTAGTGTAGATTTTTGTTAAGTAATTATGCTTTTATTTATCAAATGCATCCAGAAATCTTCAAAAATCCATAAATGCCTTTTGTGTGTGTTACTTTTGTAACTAAAGGTTGTATTTAGCAGATTTTTAATTGTTTCCATGCATACATTCAAAGCTTATGCAGATAGCACAAAATTGATGAGGTCAGATAAACTGCAGACATGGTATGTGTCAAGCAGGCTTTAGGAAGGTACCTCCTGCATGTGAACACACTCACAGGGATCAGAATAGGCTGATGTGCAGCATCACATTTCAGATGGGTACAGTGACACCTTCACTGGAGAGTAGTGCTTTTTAGAGCCATGTCATCGTATTTTAATACAGCACTTTTAAAAAGGTGGGGTAGCCATTGGAATGAGGTGGTATGTAACTTGCAGATGGACTTCTGAAGGATAAATAAAGAATATTTCCATTTAAATAATGTTTAAAATAAATGTAGACACAAATTTATAAACAAAATTGATATTTTTTACAAATATGATCAATTCCTACTGGAATTTGTTGAAACAGTATTTTAACTACCCTCTTAAAATTTGAGCTAGGATTAATTTTAGCTTCACATTTGCTGCGAAAACTTCCAAACTATAATGGTGTTTCAGATGGCATCATTTTGCCATCTGCCTTATAAAAGGGACAAGCATGAATGATGATGGCAATATAGCAGATCTTTAGAAGATAACTCAAAGAATTGTCTCTAGCAGCCTCACAATATTACTGTTCTGATGAACAGCTGGCTCTCTGCAAGACAGGCTGCAAAGCAGAATGGCCCGAGGAGAAGCTTTTTATGTTGATGCAGCAAGATGATTAGAAACAGCTGGAAAACCAGGACTACTCAGCTCATATTCAAAACAGGAAAGAAGCTAAAAATGATTGCTAAGTTGGAGTATAAAGCCTGTGAAAAAATATCAGGAAATGATCTATATAGAAATTCCTAGGATATTTATGTATGTTTTTGTAGTCTTTGTTCAGATATCTTTAAAGGCTGATTTTAGGGACAATGATGTTTTTTGCTGAAAATTATTTTCCTGTTTGTGCCCCTTTGCAAATATTTCTTTGGTATCCTTTAACAAATATTTCAGATCTGGAAAATATGCTAGTACGCCTTATTTTGACAATATTGGAGAGGGAAAGATGATCACAGACTAAAATAAACTAAGCAATGTGTTAGGGGAGAAGAAATGTCATATTTCTGTATTATAATTATTTAATAGAGAGTACACAGCTAAATAAATGGGAAATAAATTTAACTGATTTGGGCTGTCAGAAATTTTGCCAGATCTCCTTTTTTAGAGGCCTTTTGAGGACAGTTAAGTATTCAGATAATACAAAATTCATCTCCTTGCTGGATGAGAAGAAAGAGTTAAAAAAAAAAAATCATTTGTTTTGCATTGTAAAGAATGCTGCTGGAGAAGTTTCAGAAGACTGCTTTCTGCAGAGTATTCAGTGGATTAAGATTACTGTGAACACACAAATGTAGAAAGTACACAAATATTGAAATCTAGATAGGTAAAGTCTATGTTCTATGTATTTTTGAGCCATGAATGTTAATATAAAATCACTTATTAAAATGAACAAAGTTAGATTGGCCAAATAAAATGTACGGACGGTAATTCTGATGTGATGGACCACATTGACTTGGCCTTTGGATTTTCAAAAAAATAATCAAGTTTGGATTTAAATTAAAAAAACAAAACACTGTCATTAACTAAATGAGAGCACACCTTGGCTTTGCTCCTCCTCTTCTCAACTTTGTAGAGAGGCAGAGTACTATGTAATTAGATACTTTCTTTGTTGATAGCTTTTCTTTTTTCAGCTTTTTACCCCTTCCATTTTCACCCACCTGGATTTTTGCTTTCAGCCTTTGACTTGATCTCCAGTGAAGATCTCAGCTTTCACACAAGAAGGGTGATTTTCCAGCCACGTGTCTTCAGTGAGGACTTTTTAGATTCACAGACAGCATTTCTTTTGGAAGAAATGGTGGTCACTGTCTAGTGTAGTGAGAATACTCCTCTACTTTTCCAAGGTGACAGTAGAAGACCGTCAGCAAATAGAATGAAAAAGCAAATGTCATGTCTGCACTTCAACAAACTGCTGTTGTTGCTTGTGAAGTTATTGGGCTTTGGACCCATTACAGTAATCTTACATTGAAATGAATTTCCATGTCATCACAGCCACTACTGGGTCTCATTCTGATGTTGATCTTGCACTTGCACTGTTCCGTCTGTTGACTCCAGGCCCTTCCTTGAAAGCTCCTTTAGAAAGATTTCTGATATTTCAGGGTCATGCTGTCATCCCTCAGGAGATGACTCCTCTGGTAGAATTTCTGCCTGTGTTTCTCCAAGGTTTGAATGATCAAGTTTCCTCTTTTAAGAATAGATCAGAGGTCATATTAGGATTTCTGCCTCTCAAATCTAAAACTGATGTATTCTTCTGCAAGTTTTTCACAACAGCACAGCCTAGCTTTATCATACAAATGTTGGGGGTTTTTGTGTGTGTGAGTTGTTTTTTGTTTTGTTTTGTTTTTTTGTCTTTCTCTCAATTTCCTTTGAGATAAATGGGAAATAGGAATCTCATAGTGTCAGTCTATCTAACTGACCCATTTGGAACTACAGGTAACGGTAATCTGTGAAACCTGTAGATAAGCTGTGCTAATGAAGAAAGATTCCAAGCTGGATCTGCCAAGATTTTTTTCAGCTTCACATCTCTTTTACTGAACTGATGCAGAAGTATTTCATAACGCCAAAAAAGGAGAGAGGATGATGACCTGTTGTACACTTCAGAAAACCAAATGGTTTCACCAGCATGTTCAGATTCATCATAGTGACTTGCTATAAACATCTCTGCATTCCAAGGGCATGTCTTCATGCTTCTTGATCTACGGAATCCATCTTTCCATCTGTCATACAACGTATGTGTTGAGTACAATGTAGCTTAACTTAAGAGTGTTCCTCAACTGTTATCAAGGCAAGGTTCTCCTGACCAGATTTCACCACAGCACCAACAGTCCTAACCCAAATGTTTTAACAAACCATTTTAGAAAGACTGGAATGTCACCCTCCCTGTCTGGACATCTGGCTGATGAAGGAACTGTACAGAGGTTGGGCCTCTTCAGACTTTCACTTCAGAGATTTTGTTCAGTTCTCATTCAGTCTCTGGAAGCCATTCTATTGCAAGATGTGTTCCAAGTTGTAAGAGAGATTGTAGCATTTAAATATACAATTACCACCTCAGTGATGTTTTTCTTCTGTTTTAGTCACGGAGCAGTAAATAGCTTCACGGTAGACTACTTCAAACACTTAAATCTCACTCCACTCTGGACACGTGGTACCTGTGCTGCTTGGTGGTCCTCTTCTGAATGGTTAGGTGGTCCTTTCAGTGGCAAGATGATCTACCCATTTCATTCTTCTATTTGCTGTGTGGTAACAGGTAATCCCTCACAGGCAGAGATCACTTGTGGAAATCATGGATATCTCAGGGTGAAAGGGCCAGACATTTCTTACCAGTATTCTGGAGCTCAGAGCTGTATAGAATACGTGTGGAGCTTTCTGGTCTTCTCTTCAGAAATACTGTGCCCAGGTCTCAACAGAAACTCCAATCACAGTGTACAACGTTGATAAATGACACATCATATATCCTCTCTTTCTCTGCTGGAAGCAAATCATCCAATCTTTCAGTATACCAGCAGGTGGCTTTAATCAGTTCAGCTTTGCTGGACGCTAAGTGGGAGATCAAGTCCAGTGATCTGAAGTTCAGCTGCTTCTTGTGAAGAACCAGACAGTCTGTTCTCACATGAGGCAGGGTCATGAATTTGGCTCGTTCTTGGTTCTGTTACATAATTAAGACGTATGCGCCTCTTCCCAGATCCTGAAGGTCCTGATTAAGGTAGGACATGGGGAGACTTTTACAATCCTACATGTTTGACAGATTTAGCATGAGAATCATCTTCATCTGTCAATAAGAAGTCTGTAATCTGTCTTTCTTTCCTACTTTGTTAATTCTGAATTTCCAGAGGCTTTGTAGAATGATGATCTTGCTTAGTTGCACACCTCACCACATGGATGTTTGGAAGCCCTTATTGTCCTCTCGTGAGCAAGTTCCCAAATAACCTGATGCGACTCTAGGACTGTTTTTTTTTTCTCACTGGTCTCTATCTTATCCTGAAGCTCTTGAAGCTGAGATTGGATGTGTACAGTAGTTTAGTTTAAGCCAACTTCCTTCCTCATTTTGTTGCTTCAGAGTTCTCATTCTCATTGTTTTTAAGCTCTGCAAAACGTTGGTTAAAGTGTAGACAACATAAAACTATGAATGAGTAGGGTTGTTGGTTGGAATCATTTAGTGTGCACTTGTGGAGTCTCTCTTAAAAAACAGAAAAATAGTAATCGTTCTTTAAGAGAGGGAGCTGACATTAATACCCTGTTTTTCATCCTTCTGGCTTGAGTGTCTGTAGCTGAAACTGGTGATCATGTTCTGCCTTACAGCATCATGTAACAAGAGTACGAAATGATTAGGATATGAGTATGTCAACAACTAAGTGTGTTTACTATATATAAGTATATATATATATAAATCAATAAATTAGTGTCTGGTAGTGGAATAGAGTCTGTGATTCTATTGGACTGTGTATCCTGAGGAACTCGTCTGTTTTTTCTCTTCCTTCTGTGTTAAGTACAGAAAAGCATACTGATATATCATGGAAAATACAGACATAATAATCATTTATATTAACAAAGGTCTCTACAATCTTATTAGCTAGGAGGAAGATAGCCATGGAATATTAGTTTTAGCCAAGTCAGCGGATTTAGAGGATTCAGCATTCACACAGAGAAGGATTCTTCCAGATTTTGGAAGCGTTGTGATTGACCTTAACACTTGGTGTACTAAGGAGTTTGTTAGTCAATATTGTATATTAAATCAGTGTTCTTGTTGGCTGCATTCTATTTTCCAGTTTAATTGGAATGATTTATCACTTACTGTAAACTTGAAATTCAACATTTAGATATATGGTTGCATATTTCAATTTAAATAGGTGCCTGGAATACTTGCTAAGAAATGATGCCAATCCAGGGATCCGAGACAAACAAGGATACAATGCAGTTCACTATTCTGCTGCTTATGGTCATCGCTTATGTCTTGAATTGGTAAGAAAACATTACAGATGAAAGCTGTAACAGCTGTTCTTACAGAGCATGATGCAGAGGCCAGGGCATTTCTCCTTCTTCGTTCTTCACCTCTTAGCTTAGGTTGATAGTATTTTTTGTCCCCTGTGATAGTAAATATTTAAGCTCTTGTTACTCTTGAAATAGAGGCAAGGTGAGGAGCTGAGATTGTAGATACCAATTAAAAAAGATAATAAATTCCGAGATGAAGAGGTAACACTGGTTGAGGATATGGGATATTAGTTTTGCTGTGTTTTTAATTTAGGATACGCTGCTAATTGTGTTCTTAATGGCTGAAGTAGAATAACCACAGGAATCCCACTAAGGAATATTAAGAAATTTCACAAATGTTATCTGAAGGAGCAAATTAAAATGTAGGGAAAAGCTGTAAAGAAAGGGTGTCTTATAGTTCACATAATGCTGAGTTCTTACAGTAATTAATGGCCATACAGTAGAATTTTAGATGATAATAATTTAAGGCCTCAGGGTAGTTTTTGATGGATCCCTTTGCTTTTGTATGGGATCAAAGAACATAACATATATGTTATTTGATATGAAATGATTTGATATTTTCTGTGTTGTACAACTTAATATTTTAATACAAATTGTACTTTCCTATCCAAGTGTATTAAAATATGACTTCTGAATGTTTTTAATTGCAGATTGCGAGTGAAACGCCTCTAGATGTTGTAAGTGTGTATGATTTCTCACTGTTAAAATACAATACAGAAAAAGGAAGCATGTCGTTTTAAAAATACTGGTGCTTATTTTTAGACTTATTCAACCATTTCTTCAATGCCTAGATGTATTACTTAATTTCAATTGCAATTTAGATTCAATTGCAGTAGTTGCAAATCAAACTCTTTAAAAGATCAAAACTGATATATAGAATTCCTAAAGAAGCTGTAGTCCTATATTTTTCTTTCTAATGGTCTTTTTTATTTTTCAATATGTGTATGCTGGAAATAGTAGCAATTACTGATGAACGTTTTTAAAGGGGGAGGGATTTTTTCACTCACTCAGGCTTTCTCTTTTAAGCTAATGGAAACATCAGGTACTGACATGCTGAATGATTCAGACAACAGAGCACCTATAAGCCCACTGCATTTAGCTGTAAGTATTTCATTCTTCAGTGATGTTAGCTCATCTAATTGCAGACAGGATAATTTTGATTTGTTCTGGTTTCTGTTTATTTGTTTATTGTTTATTTTGTTCTTAAATAACCCAGTAATAATAAATTAAACCTGAAAAATAAATATGTGATATTCCTAAATGAGCTATACAGGTTGATTTTCGCATTTCACTTGAAACTTGCTACATGGAACAGCCTTCATTTGGAATCTCATAATTAAGATTTATGTTATAACTTATATTAAAGAAACTTTTAGAAAACTTCTATAAGTAATGATTTTTTTTTTTTTTACCATTGTTTATTATGAAAGATGTTTGTCTATAGTACTTTAAGGAAACTTGCAAAAATAGTAGGAGAAGAGGCAAACTGGTGAAACTGTCTATAGAAATGTGGATTGAAAAACAGAGTAATCAGCTCAATATGTAGCTTTGATCTTTTCACTGGACTCCCAGCAATGGAAAATACGTCCTTTCTCAGCGTACTTTCTGAAAATAGCCCAAGTCTCATGCAGTACATATATTGCTATATATATGACAAAGGGAAAAGTAATCTAATACTGCTAAATGAATGGAGTTAAAGAGTCTATTGCTGGAAATGAGTTTTGTCTGGGGACAGAGGTTACATATCCCTGAGTAGAAACTCAAAGTTTATTATGGAAACTATAAAACCATAGCTGCAGATATTTATTTTCGTTACTATCTTTGATGCTCTGTCTTGACACATACCAGCAGAGTATTGTCTATGTTTTGGTTTGGTTTTGATTCTTATATGTCTATTCTGATCTCTTGATGTTTCATTTGCTAATTACCTTCTGCTTTTACCAGCTATGGTTACTGTAGCTATTTGTATTGCATTTTTTATCTTCAAAATTTTAGACTTTTTCTGTTTTAGTATTTTGTTTAAAAAAATAACAGGAATTAGTTATATTTGCATGTGCTTGTCACATGCAATAATGTAAGTAGCATAAACAATGAAACCTGCAGTATTCAAAATACTGGTGGCTGTACAAACAGGAGACCGGGACAATTTTCTGAAAGTACTTTGTTGCTGATTGAAAGCATGAAATGAAAGAACACCACCTTCCTGCTGAAATTATTTTTGAAAGTAGTTGTTACTATTTTGTAACTACTTACGTGCTGTATCAGGAGCTCTTCTACATGTTAAAACAAAAATATTGTCTTCACAGTTTCATTTATGTAATCCTGGTAAGAAGTGGGGAAAATGTGAAGGACGGGAAACCTGAAGATTTTTTTTATTCTCTTAGGCCTACCATGGCCACCATCAAGCTCTGGAGGTGCTGGTACAGTCGCTGCTGGACCTTGATGTGAGGAATAACAATGGAAGGACACCATTGGATCTTGCTGCCTTCAAGGGACACGTGGAATGTGTAGATGTGCTCATTAATCAAGGAGCATCAATCTTAGTGAAAGATTATGTTGTAAAGAGAACCCCAATACATGCTGCAGGTATGTGCTAACTGATAAACTCTAAAATTTGGGCTTCTGAAATGGATCATCTTCATATTTAGAAGTCTTTATTTTTAATATTCTAAGAAATAGTGTTTAGGAATGGATAATGACTTTTTTTAAGTTACAGTTAAGGTACAGACTCAGACCTATATGGTTAATTTAAGGTATAGATTCACCCCATATTCACCCCATAAATCATTCCAACTTGAGGAGTGCTGTTCCATTCCACTCTCTAAACAGGTACAGACAATGGTTTAGATTGGAAGGGACCTTTAAAAATCTAGTTCCAACCCATGGCATTGTCCTTTTCCATTCAACTAGCAAGGCTAGTTGTACTGACAGGTGTCAAAGATGTGTTCTTGTTTCACTCCTCATCTTTCACGCAGCCCAAATTTAGATACGTGAGCTGTGTTGCCTGTCTTGGCAGTAAAATGCTTCTAAAAATGACTGGAGTCTTGGAAAATTCTATCAGTTTGCAAAGAGACATGAAAACTGTGCTTTGTCTTTTCCATGTTTTTAAATCACACCTTGCTGCATGTTTTCAAATAACAGCAATCCTTTGCAGTATTTTCTCACTGCCTTTCCTAGAAACCATCTTTAAATTTACTTTCTCAAAGTCTGGCATTCATGCCTTATTCTCATTTTTTCCTGTCTTTGAAAATAGGCTTATTTAAATTGACATTTAGTTATGATGTTACAGAAATGTCTCAGTAAAAAGAGCATTATGTGCAAAGCATCATTATTCTAACTGCTTCATTTGTTCAGCTTTGAGCACAAGCTATTTTACTTAGCTCCTCCTAACTTCTGTTACCATTTCTGTCAACTGGAGAGTCACGAATTGTCACTGTTCTTACGTGGACTGAATAGAGCAGCTGTGTGCCAGAGATACTTTCTCTTCCAACAAGCATTCATTTGTCTTTCATGAGTTGCATTTAAATGTGGTTTCTCATTTGTTTTCTTTCTTTCTTTCTTTCTTTCTTTCTTTCTTTCTTTCTTTCTTTCTTTCTTTCTTTCTTTCTTTCTTTCTTTCTTTCTTTCTTTCTTTCTTTCTTTCTTTCTTTCTTTCCTTCCTTCCTTCCTTCCTTCCTTCCTTCTTTCCTTCTTTCTTCCTTTCTTCCTTTCTTTCTTTCTTTCTTTCTTTCTTTCTTTCTTTCTTTCCTTCTTTCTTTCTTTCTTTCTTTCTTTCTTTCTTTCTTTCTTTCTTTCTTTCTTTCTTTCTTTCTTTCTTTCTTTCTTTCTTTTTTTTCTTTCTTTTTAAACTACTTGGTTAATCCTTCTGCACACTGTTTCCTTCCCCTTCTTTTTTTGTGATTTCAGTTAACATTTCATAACTATGCACATGTCTATGCGTGCTAACAAAACCCACATATGATTGGCTAGGTATGTGTTTGCTTGTTTTAAGGCACAGGTAGAAGTTGTGCTAATGATTATATTTGATTATTCCTTCTTGTGGACATTGCATACATGTAAGCATATACATATGGCTAAATGTGTGCAACTTCATTGGTAAGTGAAAAACAAATACCTGCTAGGAATTGACAGTTGAAATCGATTCTCTGTAATATTGTATAATCTAGAAATAATAATATGATTTCTAAAATCATTTTTGAGTGTTCATATTTTTGCTTTTGATTTATGTTAAAACAATGATAACGCTGTACACTGTGTTCTGAAGTTACTGGGCTTTAGTATTTAGAACTTTAGAAGTTACAATTCTATTTGAGCTGCGTACTCGAAGGCAATTAATGTTAAACTTACTTTAATGATATTTTACAGCTACAAATGGTCACTCAGAATGTTTACGACTATTGATAGGAAATGCAGAGCCACAGAATGCAGTGGACATTCAAGACGGAAATGGACAGTAAGTTTAAAAGATACATTCTATTCTTCAGAAGTTACTGCATTTTATAACATGCAGTAAACTAAATAGTATTTTACATCAGTGATTTTTCACGTGTTACTTTCGAAGGAGATGATATGTGAACTAGGACAAATGAGAGTGCATATTTTGCTATACACAGTTTTGGCAGTGAAAAATAGCCTGTTCAGTCTTATCCTAGTAACTTAAGCAGGAATTCTGAATTAGTGGAAATTAATTTATTTTCTTGAATCTAGTGGCATTCTTGGAGTGAAGGTATAGTGCTAGAGAAGCTTACTGATGGTCTAAATTTTACAAGTGTTCTTTAGAAGGATAGAAGTTGTTATATTTCAGCTGAGTCCTGTTAAATTTCCATGTAGATTTCACTTCATTTCACTCTCTGTGTAGGACTCCTCTGATGTTGTCAGTTCTCAATGGGCACACCGACTGCGTTTATTCACTCCTTAACAAAGGAGCAAATGTAGATGCCAAAGACAAGTGGGGAAGGACTGCATTGCACAGAGGGGTAAGAGAATATTCCTTTTCTGTCCTTTCTAGTATTATACGTAGTAATTTCAAATACAGATTTAGTCTGTAGCGTTAATGAATTTCTCATTGTTTTCATCATGCCAATCTTAGCTTTCAGTTGCTTTTTTAGTTGCTTTCAAGGCTAGCTGTTGCTTTTTGCCACATACCCTAAAAATTCTGTTGGGCTTCCTGCTATAAATTGTTGACTGGTATCAAAGTACAGTTTTGTCATGGGGTGTGGGTTGTATTAATGGGAGGAAGAAAATCAGAAAATTATGATGTATGCTATAGGCTAAACAGATTTGTTTTTTTTTTTAAATTTGTGCCATATAAGATAACTGAATGAGCCCTGAAGATTTGTAGTTTAATCAGTATTATTCCAAGAAATCATTCTGTCGTGAATATAATAACACATTGCCATTTTTCCAACAGAATGGCTGTTTCAAGAAATAAAAATAATTGCGCTTATTTTGTTATTACTTGAAAAATCTAAGACATTACCTGTAGTTGTTTGCTGTAGTTATGCATCTTAGCTCTCTCTCTATGTGAATATTTGCAAATATGCTATTTCATCTCTCTCTCTCTCTCTCTCTCTCTCTCTCAGGCAGTTACTGGGCACGAGGAATGTGTGGAAGCATTGCTTCAACATGGTGCTAAGTCCTTATTACGAGACTGCAGGGGGCGGACCCCTATACACTTGTCAGCTGCATGTGGACATATAGGTGTTCTAGGAGCTCTCTTGCAGTCAGCTACATCTGTGGATGCAGTACCTGCAATAGCAGACAATCACGGCTACACATCGCTGCACTGGGCCTGTTATAATGGTAAACATGAAAGCAATCTTCTTCGCTTTAGAAGCATCTCGGGGGGAACTGACTAGTCATTTTTGTTTTTATATTAGTTCCAGAACAGCATAATCGCCACATAATTATAACTTCCTCTTCAATGAATTAAGTGTTGACAGTGTTTTCACTTCAAATCTTATATGGAATATGAAGTTAAATGTCAGAATTCTCACAAAATTAATAAAAGAAGCCAACAGTTTGAGGGAAAAGTTACGGAACAAAACAATGCTGTTGGGTACAGTGGTGTACCTATGACAGGACTGGGAAATCATTTCATTAATAAAGATTTGCAATCTACTAACTTGGCTAACTTATTCATGGAGGCACTGGTCATTTAAGGACAACTTTAATGTTGGCTAATGTTGGCTAATACATTTGTATATATTTTATTGTATTCTGCAGTTAGTCATGCAGTTAGTCATATTAACTGTAATTAATGAAGACAAGTGACAGAAGGAAGTTGTATATACAAATAGGTCTGAAATCCTAATACAGAAAGCATCTTTTTAACTTAACTAAGCAAAGTTAAATTGTAATCAAAATGGTGAGAAGAAGTACTCAGGTGCTTTTTGGTTTTGTTTTGTATATATATATATATATATTGCAAAGTAACCTGTTCTGATGTTCTTTTATTCTTATCTTCCTGGAAAGAAAGTTATTCATCAATTATAGAATTATGAAATGTACATATAAGTCTTATGGCTTGATCCATTTTCAAGAGTGACCACAGTGTCTGAATAAAACAGAATTGAAATATTCTCGATTTACAGAATGAAAATTTACAGAACTTGTGAAAATGCAAATCTTCAGATGATGCTGATTGGTGAACTAATCTTCACTGCATATATGCAGCGAAGGTCAAACAAATGTTTATAATTTTTATCTACCTATGTAGAATTTTGAGAATAATACTATGATAGGTTGAACATGTTATTTTTAAGCTGTTGCTGTGACTGTTGACTTAGTTTTTCTTCAGATTTACCAAAACAGTGGAAAAAATGGTAGAGTGCCTCTACCTCATATGGTAGAGACACTTTCATTTACACTTAGTGGTGAATGCACAGAAGAGTTTGATAGATGAAGATGTAAAGAACTAAATTGAATGTTCTGCATGTTCTTCAGACAGCGTGAGATCCCTTTAAATTTCACAGAGTTCATGGTGTTAAATAATCACTTTGATTTTCTGGATTCTAAAAATGCTCTAGTTTCTAAACATAGGCCTCTCAAATATATAGCCTTTGTGTCTAAAGCTTTCAAATTAAACATTGCTCAATCTAATTTAGATAAATAAATAAATATAAATAAATAGATATTTTCCCTTTTTTATAATACCTAACTTTACATTTTCTTTAGGTCATGACAGTTGTGTAGAGCTCCTCCTGGAACAGGAAGTTTTCCAGAAAATGGAGGGAAATTCTTTCAGTCCGTTGCATTGTGCTGTGTAAGGAAGAGCAAAATTATTCTTTATAGATTTCATCACAGTATTTAACAAAAGATTTATCATTCTGTAAATAACAGTCTGTTTAATTCTTTATAGGATAAATGACAATGAAGGTGCTGCAGAAATGTTAATTGATACACTAGGTGCTGGTATTGTAAATTCAACAGATTCAAAAGGAAGGTAAGTATGCATCTGTGTAATGAAAAAATGTACATAATGGTTGCATCGACTGCTAAATTCTATCATTGTTTTGTTTTTAATTGCTCTTAGATTAATTAGTTCTTCCCCTGTTTTTATTCTTTGAAGATTTTTTTATTCTGTGCTAGAAATTTTAGAATTATTATATTTTTAAATCCTGTTCTGATTCAGTAAACTTAAATAGGCTTTTTGTTGTGTAGACAAGTTCAGGAATGCTTAAAATTGCATTCCTTTGGGGGTAGTATTTAATGTGTATTTCTTTTTCTGAATCAAATAATATCTGTAGTATAAACTTATTATTTTAAACTACATAGATAATAAAGTGACATGTGTGAAACTCGAAGGTGTTTATTATCTAAAGGCACCAGTCACAACTCTAGCAATACTGATACTAAATGATCAACTGCCCCATTTTTGTACCTGCACAATCACAGTCAGTATGGCTCTTTGTATGAATTAGAAAGCCAAGCTGAACATAACCCGGTTGTCTTTTGATTTATTGCAGGACTCCTCTTCATGCAGCAGCTTTTACAGATCATGTTGAGTGTCTACAGCTTCTGCTCAGTCACAACGCTCAAGTAAATGCTGTAGATGCTTCGGGGAAAACACCTTTAATGATGGCTGCAGAAAATGGGCAGACAAATACAGTTGGTAAAGGGAAATTTGTATGCATTTCTGCTACATTTGTTAGTCTTACTGCAGATAAAGTTGCCTAATAGTTATGTTATTGTGGTTATATTTTGTCAAAATAACACTTTCATTTTGCACAAGTATAAGTTCTTAAAACTTTGCAGAATGTGCTTTTAGTTGATACAAATCTTTATTTCCCCCAGAGGTGCTGGTTAGCAGTGCTAAGGCTGATCTGACTTTGCAAGACAGTTCTAAGAACACAGCACTCCATTTGGCTTGCAGCAAGGTGCGTGCATAGTCTCACTTCATCAACGCTGAGCTTTGTGTTATCAAGTGTTTGCAAATAATAACTTTGAAAAGGCATTCAAAGCTATTTTTGAAGAGTATTTGTTATATGACAAATGTTTGTTCTGTATTAAGGGTCATGAAACTAGTGCCTTGTTAATACTGGAGAAGATTACAGATAGAAACCTCATCAATGCCACCAACGCAGCCTTGCAAACGTATGTATCAGCAGTGAGTGTTTTTTCAGATTACTTTTCGGTGTGTTTCTGTTAAAACCAGTAACTTGCTCATAAAGTGGAATTTTTTTTTTCCCCAAATTGGTTTAATTTTGGTTGAATTGCTTAATACAAAGAGTTGAGCCAACTCAAATTGAAAAGGTGTCTCATTCAAACTTAAAGTTCAAATTTTAGCTGAGTAAAAACAACAGTGAATAAATCTTAAGTTACTGTGATTCAGGGAATTCTGTGTGGATTTACTGCAATCCAGTGACATTACCTGTATTCCAATATTGCTGTTTTACAAATTATCTAAATTTTAATTAAAATTCCCTTGAGTTAAACTTACTAGAGTCATATTAAGATTTGCTCTTCAAAGCTAGTTATTTTAAAACAAACAAACAAAAAAAACTAGCTGAAGTATGCTTTTATTCTTCCGCATGCTTTCTGTTAGTAACAGATGTTTTACTGAGATGGAAGACTTTATTTTCTATTTAGAATATATATATATAAATAATACTATTTATATAGTATTATCTATACTACAGAAATCTACAGAAATGCTTTCTGAAGACTTACGATCAAGTAGAACTAAGCCCATTTAGTCCAATTATAGAGAAAGCTTAAAAATGTATACATAATACTGTGTAATGTATTTCAGGACAGGCTATTAAAATGACTCGTCTGCATTTTTTTCCTTTTTTAAGACTGGATCTGTATTATAGTTAATATCTGACACCTGATATGTAGCTGAGTTATGCACATGAATTGTTAGACTGCTTTCATAATACAATCATATAGGCCATTTGGGAAAGAAAACTTCTGAAACTTTTTAGTAACTATTTTTCTGGCCTTGCATCCCTTCTGCAATCTGTCATGTTCAAACTCCTACAGTTTCACCAACTATTCAGAGATCAGCTTGAACCTAAGGAGTTAAGATAATAAGACTTTCCTTCTTGTGCTCTTGCTGCTCACTGTGGTGCACCTCAGGCAGCAAGAAATATGCAGAAAGCAGGAAGGGGATTGATTGCCCCATTCCTGGCTTGAACAGGAATATCTAGAGAGAAGGAAAAGCTAAATTGAGATGGGAATAGAAGTGGGAAAGTATACTACCACAGGCTCATCTAATTCCACCCACGTGCCTTGGCTCATATAGTCCGATCAACAGATGTTGTGGGGAAAAATAGGTACATATTCACACCTCCATATAATGTTTATGTAAATTTCAAGATTTTAATAGTTGTTTAAAATGTTACTGGTTTAGCAAATGTTTTTCAGTACCTAAACTGGCTATGGTCTAAACAGCTTTCATTATAAACAGTGTCCTTCCTACTTTGTGGCAAGATGAGCATTGCAATTGCTGGCTCTATGTGAAAATGATTTTTTACATTTTTCATTGTATCAGTGGCGTGCAGTAGTTCTTGAATTTTAATACTTTAACATAAGCACCATAGATACAGCTTCTCCTATTTGTGTCTTCTGCATTTCTATTCTCTAAGTGAGGCACTTGTTTTTGAATCAAAATAGATTTCAGTTAATTCAAACAATTTTAAGAACCTCAAAACGAATGAAGAGCAATATAAAGCAGAGTGGAAATAAGCTGATTATTCTGTTTCCTGCTGAGTGATGGCAGGATCTATTTAAGCCAGGGGGAATCAGTTCTGAAAAACTGTTGCATTTGGGGAAGGTGTAATTAGAATAGTTGAGGTAAAGCTATGCTTTCCTCGATAGATCGAGTCACCACAAAACAGAGTTATAGTTAATAGTCTGAGGTTTTGAAAAGTAATTTGTTTTTCTTCTTGCTTTGTGCATTATAAATTTTTCATCTCTAGTCACAATGGAACACAGCGGTTTCTAAAAGGCAGATTGATTAAGTGCCTCTGCATCCCTTAAAAGAATTTGTATGCAATAAAATGTGACTACCATGCTGCTGTTTGTATTTGAATTATTATTGCCAGTGACATAAAGTAACTCTCAGATGAGACACTCACTGTTAAAATAGTGGGGGATTTATTAATAGCAAAGTGTATTTTTTTTTCTAACTTTTTAATGTGATAAAGTGCATAAATAGGCACGTCATTTCTAGCAGCTACTTCCCCACAGTGTGTTTCCATAAAAAGAGAAGTGCACAATTATTTTTTTATAGTTTATTTGCAGTGAGAAAAGAGATTTGCAGTCTTTTTTTCTGATCCCGATTATTGTATATGCTGTATTTGGACAATGTGTAAATAACATAAAAATACTTCAATAATCATTTAACTAGATGCAACCTACCTTTGTTATTTATTATCTTGTTCTAAGTTTTATATACGAGTTTGCTTCCCTCCTCAGGCCTCTGCATGTTGCTGCTCGAAATGGACTAACGGTTGTAGTTCAAGAACTTTTAGGAAAGGGAGCAAGTGTACTTGCTGTAGATGAAAATGGTAAGAATAAATTTAACTTTGTTTCCCCATAAGGAACCATGGTTTTAAACTCAGCTCACTGAAAAGCAACAACCACTTGGAAATGTCATATAATACTTGCAGTAGGTTCCTCCATACAAAAAATGTTGTGTTGGTGATGGATCATTTCAGCAAAGCAGCAGAAGTGTAAGGAGAATGAAAGCTTTCAGAACAATACAGGTCATGGTATAGAAAGGTTTGGTTTAAATTTATGGTCAGATAATGTATATGCTATAAATACACTGGCTCCGGTGTACTGGAAGCAGAAAAACATAATACTCAAAGTGAAATAAAGCTTTCAGCTGTTAAGCTGGATTGAATTGCCATCCATTTTGTCAGGTGTTAGTATTGGTGTTAGTTTTTAAAAGCAAGTATGAATTACAGGTCCCAGTAACTGGGTCTCAAGTTACTGGCTCATTAAAGTTTTTTGTTACATAGGAGTAAGAAAAAGTAACTGCTTTATCAAAGAGAATAAATTCTGTAGCTTATAAGGACAAAAGAAAAGGGGATCTATTGACTTCTTATTTGCATATTTTCACATCTGTGGTCCTCCAAAGCTGTGCTATTAAGAGATTACTCTCCTGTTCTTATGCTACGCTCCAATATGCCTTTAAAATGAAAGCAGTAGCTGATTTTTTTTTGCATGTTTGTTTTCCTCCCAGAAAGGATGTGTCTGATTAACAGTTCTGATTAGATTTCCATTTTGAAAAGATTTTCCTTTCTTGAGGTTTACTGTGATTTTCCTTTTACAGTGTTTCTCAAGTTATACTGCTTATAGTGATTTGAAGACCATTCCTCCCCTAAAATAGGGTATACAGGGGAAACTGCTAAATTAAATGCCCTAAAGCGAAAAGATGGGAAAACACTGTTTTTGGTTTTTGCTTCTCATCACAAGTGTGCTAATTGGAGACATTTATTTTTTTTGGTGGACTTTTCATGTGTAGCCAGTCAGTTCAATGATAGAGCAGACCTTTGACATAACAGAGAAATAAGTTGTTTGCCACAGAAGTCCCATTTCTCTGGCAGCTTGGGGATCCAACTGTAACGTGTTAAACTTCTTTTAATTCTGCTAATATTTTAAATCTTAAAACAACTCTGAGTGCTACCTACCCTAGTTCCCCTCTGTGGTTCCTAGCATTTCTTTCTAGTAGCAATTCCTTTGTTTATAAAATCTTAAGAGGCCTTGAGTATATTGCTAATGAATTCTCCATCTCTCAGGTGAATGTGCCAGCTTAAAGTTCAGTGTAGACAGAGTGATTAATACTTTGAGCTGGGAGAGAACAAGCGAAATATTTATGGGATTTATCAGTTTACCTATTTTACCTGTCATTGTACATATTTCTTAATTCTTAGAAGTATTTGTGTATCAGCAGTTTGCTAAACCCGTTGCAAAAGTTTTCTTGATTTTTATAGTATACCTTTCATATTAAATGGAAAAGATGGTGGTGGCCAGGCTGTGTGTTAGGTCTGCTTGTCTTGGATTTTCACATCTACTGCTGGAGTTAAAGTGTTTCTAAAGCAAAAAGAAAAAATATGGCTACATTATTTATTTGATACTAATAATGCATAAATATGGACAAACTTAGGTTGCTTTTTAATTATTGTTATTATTAGAAAGGATGGAAAGAGTATGATTCCTTCCTTTTTGAGGGCAGGAGGGTGAAAGCTATCTGCTTAGCAAAACTGACTGAAGAAATAGGCAAAGAAATAGGCACTGGGATGTTGTGCATCAGTATTGATGTTCTCTAACATAGGTCAGATAAAAGATCTGCCACACAAGCTTAACGTTTCAGGTAGAACTAGATAAAATTGGAGGTAAGTTTCAGTTATTTTCCATGGCAGTGTGTCTTGATGTATAGAATATGTAGCTAGCAGGATCTTAGCTTGGTATGGAGTGGGCAATCTTTGAGATTGACCCTTTCTATAAAGGCTGCACTGAGGTGTGGTATGGTTTTTGTTACTGCTTGCTTGTTCCTGTTGTTTTTTGTTCTTTTCAGTTTACAAGCAAAATTTATCCATCTTTACTAGCGTATCTATCTATTTGTGTAAAACTACTTAATAGCCCTCTGCTGCTGTATCTGAGCTACAGAAAATTACTTGACAAAAAAAAAAAAAGAGCTTTTAAAAAGGAAACTAGCTTTACTCCAATTCTCCACATTGTAATAGCTCTATATTTTAAATCATAGCACTTCTGTTACAGAGCATCTCTTAATGCGGTGAGAACACTTGTGAGAGGTTTAAGAACAAATGTCTTTGGAAAAAATGTCATCTTCCTGGTTCTCAAAGGATTACTTGCAACTGAAACAACAAATTATCTGTGCGTTATGCTTCCCAGACATAGTCATGCTGAGGGTTCATTCGTATTTCTGTACCAGTTCTCACTGAAGTATTTCAGTTCTTTTCCCATGGTTCCAAGATTGTCTTGACGAAAGTTTGCCATCAACTGCATCTGAAGAAAGTATATTGAATTTTACATTATTTATGCAAGTTTACCTCTCTTGAAAGAAATTACTACCTTTTTCTTTCATTTGTTACCAGCCAAAGTTTTATTTTTGGTCATTCAGTCAACTTTTCAAGGTTTTGGTTTTTTGTTTTTGTTTTTCACTATTTAACTTAACAGGCTAGCTAGATTTCCTGGCGCTCTTTGTGTCTTATTAGTGTGCATTAGTCTTATTAGGACTTATAAGAGGTTTATGCCATTTTCTGGATTCTTCATTGCCATGCTCATTGGCCTATCAGTGCTTTAAAAGTAAAAAAGTAGAAAAGAGAAGAGAAAAATGTGACTAGTTCTTTTCAAGAAAGAAAAGAACCAGCTCTGGGGAGACCTTCTACCGGCCTTCCAACACCTAAAGGGGGCCTACAGAAAAGCTGGGGAGGGACTCTTTGTCAGGGAGGGTAGTGACAGGACAAGGGGTAATGGCTTTAAACTAAAAGAGGGGAGGTTTAGATTAAATATAAGGAGGAAATTCATCGCTGTGAGGGTGATGAGGCACTGGCGCAGGTTGCCTAGAGAAGCCGTGGATGCCCCATCCCTGGAGGTGTCCAAGGCCAGGCTGGATGGGGCTTTGGGCAGCCTGGGCTGGTGGGAGGTGTCCCTGCCATGGCGGGGGGTTGGAACCAGATGATCTTTAAGGGCCCTTCCAACCCAAACCATTCTGTGATCCAAGTTTTCCTTTGCTCATATGCCAGTTTGTATTTGAGGTCTTCTCCTGTTTTCTGGAAGAAGTTTTTCTTGTAAATGCCTACCAGATGACTCATGTCTCAGATGACTTTCTTCTCTTTCCCAAGTGTAAGACTTCATTCAGTTTATCTCAAGAACTTTCTTTGCACTAACCACATTAATAAAAATGTGATTTTCCTGTAGGCGCCTTCATGGAAACTTTGAAATCCCAGGGGAAGGAGCAGCTCTGCACTTGGGCAGGGAAAGCACTGGTCTTGAGGCCACGTTCAGCACACAAGCTCCATTTTATGTTGTGCTAGAACGCTGTATGATAGTGATTTTTTTTTTTCCCTAAAGGTACAAGAATATTCAAGATCTTAGCAAGAAGCAATCTTTAAAAATAAAACAGCCCACTAACCTCTGGGATGTTTTTGTAACTAAAATATATTTTAAAAATACAAGCTGATAATGCGTTTAATTTTGTTTTATTTTAAACAGTGCAGAGTTAAGCAATGTAAAATATTTTCGGAGCTGAAAGATGACATGATCTTGGAGAAATTGTCTTTTTGTTTTAACTGATGGTTGTATTTTTCCTTGGCTTCCAGGTTACACACCAGCTTTGGCCTGTGCACCCAATAAGGACGTTGCTGATTGCCTAGCTCTCATCCTGTCCACGATGATGCCTGTTTCATCAAGCAGCACATTGCCTTCATTTACATTCAATACCATAAATCATTACACCAACACCTCAAAAACTGTCACCTTCGATTCCTTGCCAGTCATGAGGAGTGACCATAGCTCTTATTGTACTTTCAACAATATTGGCAGGGAGGATGGCTACCCCTATACAGAAGAAGACGAACTCAATGACTCTGATTCTGAGACCTATTGAACGCTTTATTTTGTAGGTCTGAAGAGTGAACCCTAAAGCTGGAAAGTCAGCAGACTTGGGCTTTTGAAAAAAAAAAAAAAAAAAAAAAGCTGTCAGAATTTGAATACAAAAAGAAGACAGACCTTTGAGAAGATGTTTTTTATTGTGGTTGCATATAAAAAAAATCTGTGAGACTCTAGGAGGATTTTTAAGAGCATATTTTGCAGAAGAAGCATAAATTCTTGAATAAGTACTTGGAATCCATGGCAAAAAAAAAATAAAATAAAGAATGTCAAAACTGTTTTATTTAACTATTCTACCATTCAGTTTTTGGTGCCAGGAGTAATTTCTGCAGACTAGGCACCCTACTTGATGTAAATGATCGACATTATTGTACAACACAAAGGATGCTAGATTTAAATATTGTCAATAAAACTAAAACCATTTTGAAGGCAATAAATGAGTTTGGTACAGTAGGCATTGTTTGTGCTGCAAATTGCCAAAGGACCAAATAACTTAAAGATTTTTTTTAATTAAATACCTTTTTTGTGAAAACTGGAATAGGTTCTTTGAGAAGTTGTTTTAACCTTAATCACTTCTGGGAAAGAAGCTTAGATTTGGTTTTAAGTATTGATTTATTTTTTTTATCATCTAAAAGCCTTCCGACACTATTAAATGTACCATGAAAGAAAGGAGATGTATTTTTAAGTTTTGTTTTCTTTTTCTTTTAGATGAAATGAAAATGAACTTGTCGTACTTTTATAATACTAAAATTAAACCAGCTAACAAGGTGAAGTCAGGGTGAAAAATGTACAGTGTAATAAACAAGGGAAGGGGTGGGAGATGTGGGAGGGAAGCAGTAATTGTTGCACAGTTTTAGATTTTTTAACTTTTGGGTTTTGGATTGAGATTTTTTTAATTTAAAATACGTGAGCAACTTGGAAACTATGAAACTGCATAAAAAATTGAAATGAAATGTCTTGACAACCCTGTTGTGACTGAGAGTTCTTTTCAACAATTTGTCCACTTCCTTATATCATAAAATTGTACGTAAGATTCAAGCTGTATGTCCCTATCACTTTTTTGTTTTTAAAGTCCTGGAGTTACGAGGGAGGGGGAGGGGAAGGTGAATTTAAAAGTATATTTCCCTATTAGCAAAAAGTACAATGTCTGGTCTGTGGGAAGAGCTGTGTATCTTTGTTGTGCTCCATTTAGAAAGTGAACGGCGGAAACAGGTCCCTGTAATGTAGTTCAGACTTGCCCGAAGATTTTTTTTTTCTTTTAATTTATAACAGACTACTGTGTTTTTTTAATTGCCTGAAAAATGAAGAACTGACATAAGTAAGCTAAAGTTTCATCTGTTAAATATGAATATTTACTTTATTGGGCTCTGCTTTAACTATAACTGTTACTTTTCAAGTGAAATTGCTTATGTACATGCAAGAAACACTTGCATGTCCTGGTAAAGTACAAATAAATTACTACAAACTGATTCCAATTTCCTTTTTATCCTTTTTGTATTGTGAAACTGGAAATCTTTATGATATTGTAAATTATCAGCTGGTTTTCTGAACATAGTGTGGAAACATGGGACAATATTTTGATCTATTTGATAATTTTGTGGGTTTTTTTGAAGAATTAATGAGCATGTACATAGAAATAGTGACTGCTTGAATACTGTATTTACCTGCACTCTTTCAGTACTTCAAGATTCCTGTATATTTTGCGGAGTATAATAAAACCCAAATGTGAGTTCTACTAATGAATAATTTATTTGTATCTATTAAGCATTAATGGCAGAGTCTCTTTTGTTAAACTGTTAGAGTTTGTACAATCTACTTTACAAAGGCTTTGTAATTCTGAAGTGAAGGTGAGCCATTTGAATTTAAAGTAATCGTAAATGTTAAATTAATTTTTTCCACTAGGCTTCCTTTTATGTATTACTTTTCACCGTTTGTGCCTGCGTTCATTGTTTATATACCCAGTATGTTTGTCTTTGAACAGAATTAGATGACTTCAGGGAGATCGTGATTTCTCTTTTCTTCCCTCTGAACCTCTCAAAGTGCAGGGCTACGTGGGAGTGATGTACACGCCTCAGCCAAGATACTCAGAAGATCCGTGTTAGCCTGCCTTGAGATTCACTGCATGTATTTAAATACCAAGGTGGAAACAGCATGGATCCATTTCTCCTCATATTCTTGTGGAAAATCAGAATGCCAAGTTGCATCCATGTTATTTGAAAGGTAACTATCGAATATTTCTGTTAATGAAGCTGTCCAATTTTGGTTGTTCCAAACAAACTGTGTGATGATGTTAATAGGCTTTTGTTATCCGGGCTTGACTTCTATTTGACTTCAAGATGACCCGTTGTCTCAGCGTGTGCTGTCTGCTGCCATAGGACAGTTTATAGAAAGGACGCTCCTACCTTACTTGAAATATTAGCAAGGGAGCAGAAACAGAACTATTCGTGTCTGCTGTGTGCCTGGATGACTGAGGGGGAAAAACTTGGAAGGTGTTGACTTGAAAGTTAGGTTCAAATATGGAATACAGACAAATGGAGAAAATAATGCTGCTAAACACCTGTATGTCAATCAGAAATTGAGCCTCCTGTAATTCATTGCTCCTCACATCTTGAGGAAGAAAACTGTTTTTCTGCCACATTAAATTACCTTATTTTTGAGTTAAAAAGAAGTTCTGTGAACTTCATAGGGTTAAAGATGTTTGACTTGTGTTACAAACCACTAACTCCATGTAGGGATGCAGAGCTGCATGTATCTCATTAGAATTCATCCAGCGAACCTGTGGATTTCAATTTGCCTTTGGTTGTTCCATGCTGCTGGTATAGGTTGGACAGTAACTGAGTAACTGTGCCTTGTAAGTGATAATTGGGACTATTGCTAGAATACGGTCTTATTCCAGAAATGGAACAAAGTTTGTTTAAAGAACATGTTTCCCTTGTTTCAGGCTACTTCATTAATGAGAAGTCAACAAACAGAAGGTGCCTTGTTGCTGAAAAACAAATAGTGCTGTCTGTAGTCAGAATGGCTGTTTTTCTGTTTGTGTTCATACCTGAATGGAGGCCTGTTTACTTCCAGGAAATGATGCTGGATCCCGCATCCTTCAAAATAAGTCCTACTTTTTTTGTTGTTGTTCTTCTACAGATTAATAAGGCATCATTACTGTTACAACCTTCATCCAAACAACCTCTTGGATTTTCACCAAGAGGAGGGCAGGGAGGCTTGGCTGGTCCACTGAAGCAAAGTATTAGAATAAAGGAAACCCTTTTTATGCTGGAAAAAAAAAAAAAAAAATGAATGGACTTAGGAATGAAAACAACAAGCTTGGATCAGCTTTTTGTGTTCTCTAACTTCTTTGTAATTTTATAGACTTTTCAGTTCTCAGGATAAATGTTCTGTAGGAGAAAATGCCAAGTTAGCACAGAACCCACCAGGCTGTGCTGTTACTTTTAGAGTGTAAATGCTTGATGCTGTTACAAAGAAGAATCCAGTCAAATTTATTTATTGATTTTTCTTCCAGGCATGTAATCAAAAAATATTTTATCTTATAATATTGTATAAAGTCTTGTCTCCTACTTCATGTTTCTTGCTACTACTTATTGCTTCTCCAGCACCAAATCTCTCCAAAACAATCATATAAATATATTTGGAAAAATCAGAGCTTAGAAATATGCATGTTTTAAAAGTTGGATCTTCTTCTTTTTTCTGGTCATACAGTTTCTACCTTAAAATTCTGACTTAAATTGTCAACCAACCTACAGAATTAAAAATGTTTTTTTTAAAAAAAAAAAAAGTTATCGTTTAAAAATGAACAACTTCTAAGTTGCTCCAGTTAACATCTGAATAATGGGTGCTAAAGATCCCAAAGCTCTTACCTGTATGTCAGATGTCTAAAACAGAGCAGGAGATAACGTTTATGGATTCTTTGACGCCATGGTTCTGTTTTGAGAGGAATTGTCCTTCCTGTCTTGCCTAGAGATTCTGCCTATTTGAAAGCAACAAATACTGCAATAATCTGAATAACTTACTCTATTTATATTCTAGTTTCAGAGAGCAAGAGCGTTCATTAGAATCAGTTGGTTTGAAATAATACTAGTGTTGTTCTGGTAGTTGAGCTTCTTTATTTAAAGAAAAAAACGTTTGTAGTGAGCTTTCTGTTAATCATGTAATAACTGGGTGAGCGGATAAGCCTATAAAAAGATTGTAAGTGAATACCGTACAGTACTGTCCAAAGGATTGTTGTCTTTGTTGTCTTAGTTTTGAGAAGTTCTATCACATGGACAATCACAGAACATTTTTAATAGCACCAGATGTCCGTGGCACTTACACTCCCTAATTCCATCTGTGGGTCAGCGAGGTTCACGTCTTAAAAGCAGAAACCTAAATAAAAAGGCTAAGTGTTCAGGGAAGCAGCAGTTCTGCAGAAGAACTGGAGGACATGCTCTTTGCTCAGAGAGCACACAGCAGCAGCGAGGGAGGTCCCTAGGCTTCCCCGGCTGCAGCAGGAGGAGCTGGGGGACAGCTCTCCTCGCTTCCCACCACTGCTCTGTGACTGCTGATGGTACTTAGCCACTTCCCAACAGAAAGGCCACAGTGCTTTTGGTTTAAAAGCATTGATTTGAGATAATAATAATCCCCAATTGATCCTGACTGGATTTGGAATAATAACCTTGGAGAAAAAGGGCCTTTATTGTGTCCTAACAAGTAGTTAAAACTTTTAACACCACCTCCCTAAGTCCAGATTTAAACTCAGCAAAGTACGTATTTTAATATTAGGGGAAAAAAGCAAGTATTTAATTTCTTGAAGTTGGTCCAGCAAATTTATATAAATTCTTAAATCAGAGATTGACTGGTAATTATAGCCTCTTATGGTAATCTCCCAATGGTTTGGGATGAATTTCTCATAATCCTTTAATACGGTGGAAGAGTTGATAGGACTTGAAGAAACTTTTTTTGAGATTAGGGTTAAAAACCTTTATTTATAAATCTGTAGCTGTGACTATATAAAATGGACAAGAATTTGTGAAACACAGGTCTGTCTCCTTTACAGACCAAAACCAGAGATGTCAAATGGAAAGAGATGTAACATAGGTCTCCTGATTTCTATTTGTTCAAGCTCATAGCTTTAGCTTTATTTTTCTGTAGTCCTTTTCTCACTATACCATCTCAATATTCTGAAGACTCAAATTCAAGGAACCATGCATTTATTTGAAATGGCAAAAGTGGTTATTCTTAAAATGTCATCATGCAATTACACATGTACAATCCTACACCCAGGCCGCTAGTGTGATCCCTGTATCCTTACCTACCTACTGAAAGAAAACTTTATGAAATTTCAGCCTAGGAAAGAGCATTTCTGTCAGTTGTTCAGTCATCCAAAACCCACTAAAATGCATTGGTTCCCTTTCCCTGGGGAAGACAAGTTTCAGCCATGAGTAAAATTTTCAAGCAGTGGTGTTTTTTTTTCCCCCCCGTCTCTCCAACTCATCTCTGACCTAACACTCCTTATGGGGGAAGAAGATGAATGTCGCTACTTTCAGGACTTGAAGCTTCTTTGCAATTCTTTGCAACCTGGCATCCCAATCTCTTAGCACTGATGTTTGTCTTCCAATGAAGCAGTATCTAAATTGGCTGTGCTTCTGTAACGCCTTGTGTCACTGCGCACCATGATATACTGAGCTCCTACGTTCCAGGCGGCATTTTAAAATCTAGCAATTTTCCAGCTGAGGTAGGGAAAGGAATCTTGCAGTATTTCATCGTGTAACTGTAAACATAGTTGAATAATATGGAACCTAAAGAGCCTTTCAAGCTGTCTCACCATTGTTAGTGTCATTAAATATTTAAAACCACCTTACATTCGCTTATGCATTAAAATTGCAATAGAAGCAACCAGAAATGTTGCTATTCAGTTTCACAGCAGAACAAAACAAACCCCCGTTTCCAAGCCTTTTCAATGACAAGTGCTCAGGTTTTCTTCTCGATGTCTCCAGGAGTTGATTTGGTTCAGAAAATTTAAGACACGGCTTTTTGTTTTCAGGAGTGGTGTTTTGTTTTTTTGTTTTAATATGCATAAATGAAGGAAGAGGGTAGTTCTTCTTTCTAGCCACTGTGTGTGCCAGTAGTGTTGATTAACCATTGTTTAGATTCTGTAAGAGTTCTGAAAATGTTCTTCATTATTCATCTAAACTGAATAAAAGATCAGTTTAGCTGCTCTCTCTGAAGCAGCCAAAGAAGGTGGTCAGTTTCCTGTGGTCCTCCTCCTGGGATTTCCGAGCTGCCAGGCTGTTAATTAAATCCCTGATGCTGCAGGACAGGCCACAGCCGGGGCAAGGCTGTGCTGTGCCTCATGAAAGCGGTGGTGTCCTCAGTTCCATGTTGGCTGCAGGAGGCTCTCGAAGCTCTCACTTCAGTCTGTCCATTTCACCTGTGAAGATCTGCTTGTGCCCCGCATGTGTTGTAAAGGTGTTTGTTCTCAACAGCTTGTCCTGGTCCCTTACCAGTTTCTAAGCTTGTTCGTGTGCTTCTCAGTAACTTATCTCTGAAGTCCTGATTGTCAAATATTCCTTTGGTGTGTCTCCTGGCCATTTCTCTTGCTGTGCTCAGTGTCCCCACAGCTGCCTGTGTAACTCACTGGGGATTTGAATCCCAAAGCAGCAGCTTCCTTATGAAGAAACCCCAGCACCTCTGACCTGAATGCTGATGCCCCTAGCAGCACGGGGCTTTTTGGTCATCTTCCCCTTCACCGTGGGCAGCATCAAGACCATTTAGAGATAGGGTCCCCTGCTGTCCTTCTCAGACAGGGTGTTCCTTTGGTCTCGGTACGGATTTCTTCCAAACCCTGACTGCATTTACCTCAACAGTGTGATTTATAGCTGTTGGCAACTCAAGCTGTGCTTCCTGTATGTCGGAAGATCCTTGTTTTCTGGGTGGGTTGGTTGGTTGTGCTCAGAGATGGAAGCTGCTCAGGAAACTTTAATAAAGCTGTTTTATGCCCAGTGAGGAGAGATGCTGAAGATCTGGGTTACGGTGTGTAACGAGTCTGCCTGCGTGAGCTTCAACCTTGCTAAAGGCTTCCCACGACCTCAGTCAATGGCATTTAGCCTCACACCCTAAGAACACGGGGCTGTTGAAGAATGGAGCTGCATTGGGATTGCTGTCTCAGCGCAGACGTTCAGGACACACTCAGCGCTGTTATGAGTGTGGTGGGTTACTGCTCAGCCACCCGGTTTTAGAGTGGATGCATCTGTTGTTGCTCGAAGGTTGGCAGGTCAAGGTTCCTTGATGGTAATTTTTTGCGTAGTACTATCTGGTTGGCTTTTTCCACAGTAGTTAAAGGCTGCATTTAGGGGGGTGAAGGGGACAAGGTATGAAAACACACCCTAGAACTTAAGCTGTCCTCTTCAAGGAAAGAACAGAGCAATGTGCCCTATGCAAACTGTTAGGCCAGAATGTCTGTTTTCTAATAGCTGTGATGTACTCAAAGTTAGAAAAGCTCCGTGGAACAAGCTTTGCAAATATCTCTCAGATAATTGCCCTTTTGTTTTTTTTTCCCCTTAAGCATAGCAAATATGTAATGCAGCTTACTTGTTTATTGTAACAACTGCTTTGGAACTAAATATGGAAGAGTACTTAGCACAAAAGAATGCGTGGTTTTCAACCCACGAAGCGGGGTGGGGAGGCCACTCCTGGTGGCTGAAGTTCTCCGGTCATTTCATCCTTTCTTTCCTTTGGATGTGATCACTGTGGGACTACAACCCGATCACTCGGTAAACACCACAAATGCTCTTCCGTGCTATTCTGCGTGTTCTGACATTTGTGCAGCTTTCAGCAGGAGCACCACTATGGGTTTAAAACAATTAATGATTTGTGGTCTGTGTGGCAGGGAGCTACTTTTACGTGAGCAAATTTATCTCTAATGAGATACAGGAACTCCCCTCCCCATACTTCTGCCAAACAAATGCTGCAGGATAAACAGACTTGTCTTGCTGTATCAAAGCAGTGTGACCAGGTCCTGGCTCAGAGTAATGTAGGTTGGAGAAGGGAAGTCCGATAGAACAGAAGATTGTAAATATTTATATAATCATTTTGCATAAATACTTGAGATACTTTGAGGTAGGAAATTAGCAATTTCATGAATATTATGCTTTCTGAAACCACAACATGAATTTGTTCAAAGCAGGAGATTGAGTAACTTTCAGTGTATGTACTTATTGCCAAAGTGGTTTGAGTTTGAAGACATCTTGGAGCTGCCTCAGACAACCCCACCTGAGAATCGCAGCTCTCCCCTTCACGCTGTACTCCTCTCAGCAACCAGAACGGCAGATTCGGTGCCTGGAACACGAGGACTCACCAAAGAAATGACTGTGTTTATTGTTGTTTACTTAACAGCTGTTAACACAGATTATAACAGCCAATGAGACCACGAGAAGTTGGAATACTTGAGAAGAAATTACTTTCTCTGAATCTAAACCCAAATTAATATCCTTTGAATATTCTCTTCCTAACGTCTTCACTGCGGTAGAAGAGTTTGTCACTGCAGTACAGTATTTATAGCACCTAATCTCATTATTGCTCTGGAAAGAAGGGTGTGTTTTACTCATCTAGCAGCAGGAACCTGCCATCTGGCACACAATTTATGTAAAAACCTTACTGTCCCACAATTCATTATGTGCTTTTCACAGCTTATTGAATGAGTTTATGAACAATGCGTAAGATGTCTCAAGTCAAAACAGGCTTGAAATGACCTCTCTTTTACACAGGGACAGTTACGGTACTACAGTAGTACATAACCTGAGCAATGAACAGCAACAACTGTTTTCTCTAAACACAATTCTTTGCAGAGGAGGGTGGAAAGTATGTCTTAATGAAGTCTGGTGTTTCACAGTCAGTTGATATGCTCTTCCCCAGCCGAGCTGTTCCATAGATGTTTAAAGCAGTACTGTTCAGTTATTCTTTATATAGGAAAAGTTACAGAGGTTGCTGCAGACAACCAAGTGGCCGGTCAATGGTAATCATTTCAGAAAAAAAATCCTTGCGCCCTAACCAGAAATCAGAACTTCACCATATACAAGCTATATTTTCATGCATGTCATGCATGGTATTTGCGTCGTCAACTCTGTTCCCTATTTTTCTTCCTTTTGTAGTGGTTTTCCGTTCCATTTATTTCCATAATCCTAGCCAGGACCCAAGAAAAACAAAAGATTAAATTTAAAGGGGTAAATTCAGTTCAAATGAGAGATTATTTTCTCAGTATAAAACATCTCAACACATTATAACAAGCCGTCATAGTTGCAAGGCAGTTTGTTTACTTCTGGAATGACACGAGCTTCCAAGGTACAGACCGTGGTTTATAGCCTCTTCGATTAATTGCTTTGGTTATCGTTTCAAATGGGGAATGTAATTGGCCGGTCGTGTAACAAACATACCTGAAGATCTTGGAAGTACAGATAGTCAACAGTTCTTGTTAAGGTACACGCTCTGAAAATGTAAGCAGTTTTCTGATTCAGACAAATATCTATGCTAGTCCTTTTCATACCACCTCCCGTACAGAGCAGCAGTCAGTAAGCCAGATGATGTTCTATTTTTGCTCATGAAATAGTGGTGGTTTTTCCAGCCCATGTGATCCGCAAAGTCCAAGGTAATGCCAGATGTCAGCAGTAAAGGGAAGATATATGGAGTACTCATATTTCCCCATAGCTGGAAATCTATCAAGGCAGAGGCATCCGTAACCTCCTGCCCGCAAGTGCTAAAGCTGAGACCACCACACTTCACTAGGGCACAGGCCTGGACATAGTATGTGCCGTGCACCGTATGGAGCCCATCAAAAACTCCCAAAGCATATAATTCATCTGTTAAAACAGCTCTTTTATAATTTAAGTAACAACAGAGGGTGTTGGAACAAACCTGGAGCTCTCCCTTTTCGCCCCAGACAGGAACAAAAGTGAAGTTGTCATACATCATTTCTGCATAGAACTGGGGAGGTAACTGTTCCATTCCTTTTTCTAATACTCTAGCAGGGGTCTCCTGCCCTTCATTAAAGCAAACTTGATCATCCATTGAGGTACTTGTAAAAGTCTTGCACGATTGATATAAGTTCTCTCCGAATCTTTCGTTACTCTCTAAACTGGTTTTGTAATCAGCGGTAATCACAGGAATTTCTGCGACTATGAGCTTGCCACCGTAGCTTTCCATGTTGTGGTAGATGAACGACTTGACTGGAGTGTATATGCCGCTCCCTGTCATGCCCAAGGTAGGGTGGTGGATATTAGCTGCTAAAATGTTGATGTTGAAAGCTGTTGCAAAAGCTTGTTGAAACTCTACAGCAGACAGGAGCGGGAGCTGGTTCATCCAGGCAGTGGGATACACAACTTGCTTTACGTTGTACTGTCTGATTAGCTTCACTGCAGGCTCAAAGAAGAGTATATCAAAGCACGTGAACATACCAAACTTGCCAGCAAAGGGGGTCTCAAAGAGCGTATAGTCAGGCTCTGGAGGGGCATCAAAAGCATATTCAAAATACAGATTGTGCTTGCGGTAGGTGGCTACCAGCATACCGGCATCGTCAAATGCCACGTTGGTATTGAACTGGTATCTGCCATCAGGTGGGCAGTGAGGATCAGTGTGTGCACAGGGCTGCTTGGTCCCTAGGTTTGCCACGAGGAATATTTTGTTGTTCAATGCCATGCAGCTCAGACGCTGCAGAACCTGGAGAAACAGGATATGGAGGGATAAGTTTTATTTCAGCAACTATAACATTTCATACTGTCCAAATTGTTCAATTTCTAGTCAAAATCCATACATTTGAGCTTATCTGTAAAATTTACATACAGTGATAATGTTATGATGGAAGCTATCGGAACCCATTACTTTCTAGACCAAAAACTATTTCAGATACTAATTTAAAAATGGCTTTGAAAAAAAATATATCTGGCTTTTATTTCCTGAGAAGTAAAAAAAAATATATAATAATACTCTACTTCAAGGGCTTGCTGGTACACCAGTGGCCTTAAACCACCATAACAGATCTACATTTACCTTTAGAAAGACAAACTTCTACTTATGATCATTTGCAGCTGCAATCTTTTGTTACTTCAACTACTTTTAGAGTTTTTGCCCTAAATTAAAAAAAAAAAAAAAAAAAAAAAAGAAAGAAAAAAGTGATTACTACCTGCAACTTACAGAAGCAGAGAGATAATCAGGTTTTACTTAGTTTTAGAAAAGAAACACTGAAAATGAGACTGCAGTACTACCAGGATGGTTCTTCCAACCTAGAGAAAGCTGCACGTTAACTGCTGTTCATTTTCTGTGTGGGTAGGACCGCACAGTATGATGCAGCACGGTGCAGATATATCTGAAGCTAAATCTGAGCAAGCACAAATAAACCAGTAGAACTTGAATCATGTTCCTAGGGCAGACCCCCAAAGTGAATAACGCTGCTGAGAAGGCATGTGTATTGCTCAGGCAGAACACAGTTTACTGGCTTCTGAGGCACAGGCCTCCTAGGATTTCTCTGCACTGCACCATGCCACCCAGATATATTGGCCACCTTAAATCAGACTATGTAGATATTTTTTGATAGCTTTGTAGGTTATGATGGGGTATCACTGTAATTTAAAGATATGCATTAATATAAAACATATCTTCAAAACACTTTCTGTAGTTCTGCTGAAATGAGAAGCTGTGCATTAGCGAGAGTGCTGACATGCAAGTAGCAAAATGGGTGGGAATTTAAACATCCTGCTTGTTTTGTCTGTTTGGCATATTTAAAGACAGTAGATAAAGGTATATCATCATAAAACACCATTTAAAATGTATTTTTAAAAATCTTTTCATTCTGTGTCTTCAAGCTTGCCCTGGCTAAGTGCAGTTCTGGAAGTCTTTGGGTTTTATTGCAAACTCCAAATAGGATCTGAATATCAAACTAAATTGTAGCTTGCTTGCTTGCACATGGTTATTGGTAATAAAGACTCATAAGCCAAGGTAGGTCACCATTTATAACTGTTATTCCTGTTTGCACAGGAATTCTGCTGTCTTAGTAGGCACATGAACAATTGTAGTATTAACTACTGTAACATTAGAGAAATAAATAGTTTGTATTACTAAGTTTAGCATAATTTTTAACATTAGGTCCAGAAGAGTAAATGGAAGTACTATTTTTGTAAGTTGCAGGTTACCTCCTCTGTAATCACACTCCCTCTGTGTTAAGTTGTGACTTCTATTGCATTTCAGCAGGTCCAGCCCTGTTACTTTTGCAATTTTACAGCAAATCAATGAGTCAGAATGTTCTCAAATCATTACATCCAGGGAAAGCTCAGACTGTTAAGACTGAGTAACAAGAATGTATCAGAAGTGATGATACTGTAATGTTGTTTTATTAAAACAGTGTTGTTCAAAATGAAATCCCAAACCACTAGCAATATATCTTACTACCATTCCGTAGGCTGGGAAGCAGGAGCTTAGAAGCCCAGAAGGCTCATAAACAAGCTAATCTTTCTTCTGTGTATCTAAAATCCTCCTCCGCTAAGAATTAAACCAGCATCAACAGAGTCCATGAAAGCAGAATCTGATACTGTGAGTTATTACACTTCTTGCTTACTTCCCTAAGCAAAACTAGAGGTAGTTATGCACTTGGAGAATGAATCTAGCATTTAGTTATTCCGCTTCTCTGCAGAAAACATTCCTACAATTACCTCCGTGTCATTGAACAAATACATCTCTCTGCATGGATTCCATTTCACAGCACGTGAATGTGGAACAAAATCTAAGTAAGGATAAATGGATCTTCTGGTGAAGTTGAAGCCATGGATTCCATCTTCAGGGAAAACAATGATCTGTGCCCCCTGTACATAAAACAAAGGCATGTTTTGTAGGGATAGAAAAACAAGCCTAAATATGAAATGAAAAAAAGGGAATATATTGGTGAAGGAGAGCTAAAGAAAGTTGAGGATAATCCAAGTTTGGTTTGATTTGAATGTAGTTTGAAGGTATCTTTTCTTTAACAGCATGGTAGGTGTAACTGTGTATATATAAAAATATATATATTTAAACTAAGTCATAACTTTAGCTCGAGAAATAACTTGACATTATTTTAAGGGTGTGTTAGTAAGAGCAGACTTCTCTGAATTCTTACCAGAAATATTCTCCCTTCACATGAGTCACAAGAACAACATCATTCAGGTTAAAGATTAATAATGTTAAAATTTGTCTTAACTTCGTTTTCAGAACGATGTCAGTTGTGGATGAAGTCTATCAAAGGTGCAGTATCTGCATCAAACGTACCATAACTGTGTCAAAGGAGCAGCATCACTTGAGTCCTGTCCTACTGGAATCCTACCTGAAAACAAACAATCCAGGCAGGATTGTTTTCAGAAACAGCATGACAAGACTAGGTTGGCACTACCTAAAACTTACAGATATCTGTTCTTATAAAAAATGGTTGATTCCTCTTACGTCAGACCTAGTATCAGTCACTCAAATCCCCATGTCTTTTGAAAAGTCACTTCAAATGTGTTGTGTGTGCTATTGCTTTGGGATAATTTATGGTAGTTTGGATGCAGTACTGAATAAAAATAGCTATTATGCTTTCAGGACTGTGAGGCCCAGGAACCTGACCTTCTCAAAAACAAACGAACAAACAGAAAAAAACAAACAAACAAAAAAAAAAAAAACACCCCACCACCTTTTTAAATTATATAAAAACGTTAATTCTGGTCCAAAACAACAGCTTTGTGTAACCTGCAAATCACTTCTTCTCTGCATAGGAACAATAAGGCCTGCTTCCTCTGACTAGAAGCAGCTTTGAGTTTTCTTGGGGAGGAAGGGAAAGGAGGCTGTGCATAACAAGTGCCAGAAATACAAGCCTTTCTCTTCTGAATATATTTAGAAAGGACCATTCCATGAGCGGTAGGAGAAAGGAATGGAAAACTTTACTTCCACAAAACTGTTAATGGTGGAACATTCATTTCCAAAGTATTAAACTTCTTTGGTGTTTAGAAACATTCAGGAATTTCCATTGAGAGCACTGGAATAAAATCAAAGCCAGAGACGTAAAACAATCTTTCAATAAAAACATTCCATTGAAGAAAACAGAAAGGAGGAAGGTATTCAGACCAAAATAGAAAAATAATTTCCCTACACTAAATAACTATAGGCATGTTTTTCCAGGCTTGGAATACCTCAAGTCAGGCAAGCTGCTAATTGGCCTGACTTTTTCCTGAGCGGCTGGCAGGTCAGAATGTCTGAAAAAAACAGACCATACTTATGTATATAAATATGGCTGCAGTTGCCTGGGAACACAAATGTGCAAGATTATCCTCAAATAGCACTTACTCTATATATACATAGGGCACACGCAACCGCTCCTAAGCCGTGGCATACCTGCCTTGCAGCAGCCACGACTTGCTGCTCGTAGATGTCCAGGTTTCTGCCCATGAGCTGCAGCGCTGAGCGGCGATCAACGAGGGCGGTGGGGTCAGGGCTCAGTATGGACTCGTGTTCATACACAGCGGCGATGTAACGCGCCTCCTCAACTCTTCCTGAGACAACTTGAGAGCAGAAAAAGCAGACGGACAGCTTCCAGCACAGATCCGCCATGTCGTAGGCCATAAATCTGGAGGGGAGAAAACAGCTGGGTGGGGGGCCTCGAATAACAACTCACACCAGGAATTTCAGATTAAACATGGCCTGTAACTGAGACTCTGAGCAGTGGTTCAACTGAGTGTGGTCTTTTAAATTCCCAAGCACACGTGTATATTGTTTCTAAAACTTCAGTCTAAGTACCTTGGTGTTTTGATGGCCTGTTCTCTTTAAAAGCATTTTTGCTAGGTACAGAGTTGCACCGATCTCTTTGCTTGATCTCCCTTTACAGTTAACTTCCTCATCCATTTATAGATTATCATACCACGTATCAAAACATCTCTGGGCAACGTTAAAAGCAGATCACAAACATGCGGTTTCTCCCCCATTTGGTGATAATGGCGATTTGCAAGCAGCAATTCTTAAAATTATTTGGACACTATGTTTAGTAGACAAGTAGCAACACAACATTTTATCAGTACTAACAGGTAATTGCAAAAAAAAATCATTGAAATTTTTGCATTTATCTATTTTTCCATCTCCTCATGGATTCTGAATTTTCACTTGATTCCAACTCTGCACGTGTAATAAATAGACTAATTTGTTTCATATAATGAGGCTTTTTTCAACTTTGACAAAAATGTTGAGTGCAACTCAGATCCACATTCCTCCTGTGCAGTGCAGATAGGTAACAAATGCTTTCACAAGAATGACAACAAAGCAAAAATCCCAACAAAATGCAAAAAACCTTGCATTACTGAGCTTTTCTTAGATTTACTTCTTTCCTAACTTGTTCAATCCCCATGACCTCAATAGTAGCATTGAAAGGCAGTGGAACAGAACATGTTCACTGTATTTTCTCGGTGGAGAAATCCCTTTATGCTCCTACTTTTGAGGCTGTGCAACAGAAATAAATGATTTGGAATCTGGAAGGCTGGGACACCCTCTCTAATGTGGGCTCCCTACGTAGCTTTTTTTGACTTCCCAAGTTGGTAACACCCTATACTTACAGAGAACATGGTCAGTGACTGTGCAATACTTATGAAATACTACAGAAACACCATGCTCTCCAGAATTTGAGCAATAAATATACAATGTGAGATTTCCGTCTGTAACCCCTGTGTTACTAGCATTAAGAAATAAATGCTGAATGTCAGTGAAGATGAAAGAGTGTGAAGGAGAGATGTGCTGATGCTAGGTATTGATGGCCCCCAGTCTTCAAGTTCAGTTATTGACTGTGTAATCTCCAACTTTGTCCTGTGCAGTGGTCAGCTTTGCAAATGAAATCTGATCAGAATTCAATATCAAGGTGCAAATGAAGATATAAAGCAGTAGCAGAGGTACAGAGAAGGGAGAAGAGGTGGGAAGCCTCGCACTGAAGCCACTGAAAATAAACACACTGGAGCACTTCACTGACAAAACCCTTTTCTATTTCTGTCATCCCTTCAGAGCCAAAACGCCTATTTAGGACAGGAATGGGTTCTCGTCAGCCATTCCTTAACAAAGTTGTCAACAAGGATGTAATTAGAATTCTTTGCTACTAGCAATGGAAAACTTGCAGAGTTTGAGATCACAGGATGAAACTGCTATGCATCAGAAAAACAGCCTTTTTGTCTTAGAAGCCAAACATAGCAACATACAAAATGAACAGGGCATCTAAAAGAGGAAGGGACTCACTATCTCAAATGTTTCAGACCGGCAGAAAATAAACCGTGGCTAAAAAGTGAGAATTTTCCAAGCCTATCAGTAAAATACATCATTTTGTCGTTGCCCTTCCTCTTTTAGATGCACGAGAGTTTTAGCAGCGAACATCTGACTACACAAGCTCATCCATCTGAACCTGTGACAACTGAAACAATTCAGTAACTGAAGTAATTCCCCTGAGTCCTTTCCCCTGGCTGAGATTACCGCTAGTTCCACGCGCAATGGCTGAGTGCTGGTGAGTGCTCCCTAATGCCCTTTTTGACAGCTTCAACAACAGAAATGTGGTAGCTAATGCAGTGCTTCTAACAGGGAGAGCTGTGACGAGCTTCAGGGCTGGGCTTGGGGACCGTAACCTTTTCAGCCAAAAGTAGGACACCGTCAGGGTTTACTCATTCCTTAGGCCGTGAGGCTCCAAATAAGTCTCAGCTACGTTCTCTCTCTCTTTTATTTTCCCTACCCCTAATGGCAAGGGCAATCTAATAAATCCTTTCCCTGAAGAGAAGGTAACATGTTTAGGGTCTACAGAGCTGTCAGCTCACCTACATGTAAGCCCCAGCTTTAAAAGAAATTTTCATAAATGGAAAGGCTTTATAACCTAACCTCTCGTCCTGTCTCTTTCCTGTGATTTTTGTGGTCTCTTGCCTGGCACCTACGCTTCAGTGTGACCGCCTCACAAAGCCAAAGGTGTTTCCCAGCGGTGAAACGCAGCACACGGAGAGAAAAGCAATGCGAATGCTGCTTCTTAGCACCAGTCTACTCCGCAGAACCCAACAGACTGTACAAAGCAGAAGCTCCAGGCCCCCTTAGATGGCTGTTAAGCTCCATCAGCAGCACAGCTGCTGGGCAGGAGCGATTCCGCCTTCTCCACAGGGCGTTTTACCCACAACTTACGCGGCGCCGCTGCCACTCGCAGGACACGCAACCAGCGCGGAAACAACCTGCGGACACAACCAGACCCCAGTTACATTTTATTTCTCCTCCGCCCACCCCTCCCGCCCGCCGACTGTGCGGGCAGCGCCGCCCCCCACCGTGTCCCCCCAGGCCTCCGCCGCCTCCGCCCCGCTCCCCTCATGGCCCCCTCACGGCCCCCGCCGCCGCCTCACGCACCGCCCCGGCCGTTTAACGGCCGCCCCCTAGCGGCCAACGGCCGCCGCCTCCCGCCCTCTGGCCGAGCGCCAGCTCTGACCAATGGGAGCCCTTTCTCGCGGGATAGGCCCGCCCCCTCTGCGCTCTCATTGGCCGGGAGGCGTGTCGCTCAGCCGCCTCAGGTGGCGGAGGCGCTGTCATGGCGGCAGGGGAGGCGGTGAGCGGGGCCCTGCTGGTGGCCGAGGCGCTCCGAGCTCAAGTAAGGCCCCGGCCGTGCGGGGCGAGGCGAGGCCGGGGAGGAGCGGCTGTGCGCGGCTGTGCGCGGCTCGGCCTCTCCCTTTGCCCGAGCTGGGCACGGTTTGCCCTGAGGGGGGGTCCCATGGCGGCCCGGGGGCGTCAGGTAACGGGTGGAGGTGAGGGAGCGGCGGGGCTCAGGTCTGTGGGGCCGCTGCCCAGAGGCCTTCGCTCGGCTCTTCCCTCTCAGGAGCCTGCTGGGCCCCCGCAAACTCACCGCAGGATGCTGTCATGCAATGTCCATCACCCCTTCCACTGGTACACAGCACCTGCAGCACGTTTGAGGTTACCAGTAGCCTCTGTTGTTTATGTAAACTCGAAATGGTGTAGAATTAGCACTAATTGTACCAAAAGCCTTTCTGTTTGGACTACCACATGCGAAAAGGTAGCTTGGTTGCCATAAAAATTCACATCATCTTGTCATTTGTCAGTTTGCCCTCACAAAGTATAATCCCAGTTGTTTCTTGGGGCTTTTTTTAACATTAATTCTCACTGAAAGCTTAACAAGAGGAAACTGTACTAGGAGTTCTCAGAGTCAGTGAAGCTGACATACTGATTAATGGGAAAATGATGGAGGAGAGACACCGTAAGAAGTGGTCATCAGAAAGAGATGAATTGAGTGCTGAGCTGTGCTGAGCCGTTGTGAGAGGAGTGGGTTTTGGAGGTCTGCGAACTGTGGAACAATTACAGAGGACTGCGCTGCAAATAACACCTGTCATTGTACACCTTAAAATGTCCCATGAAGTTTTAAGTGAATATATGTGATGGTATGGTGTGTGTGTTTTTTGTTTGTTTGTTTGTTTGTTTGTTTGTTTCCACTCTGACATTTGAAAACCATTCTGATGGCTTCTAACATTTTCTTTTTAGAATATTGAATACATGTTTGGCATTGTTGGTATTCCAGTCACTGAAATCGCAGTTGCAGCCCAAGCAGTTGGAATCAAATACATAGGAATGAGAAATGAACAAGCTGTAAGTATCTGCCTGGTAGGACCAATCCTTTCTTTATCTGTTTTACAACAGAATGAAATCCATCATCTTACTAGAAAGAATGTAGCCTCTGAACATTCTTTTAAGGAGACAGCAGAGAAACAGCTACTGCACTAGTCTACACTTAAGTAGTCTCCCTATATTTCAGGTTAGTTGCGTAGGTATCAGAAATCAGACTTGAGGTTGTTAGCATTTTGATTGTGTTGCCACAATTGTGATTGCCACTGTTCTGGGTTTGTTTTTTTCCCCTGTAGTAACATTTCCAGAATTCAGTGGTCTCCTGGACATCCTGAGGTTGAATATGATAGCATTCTTTATTGAATTTGAAGTTAAGAACAGCTCTCCTGAATCAGGTGGTCATGAACTGTGTGGTTTTGCTGTCTGATCCTGACACGTATATAAGAGTGTGAGAACTCAGAGGAATGCACGTCTCTACATGGAAAGTCTGTATCTACCATGTGAGACAGGCAAACGTGCGCTAAAAAAATTTAAAAGGTGTATTTAATACAGGATGTCAACATGGTCTTTATATTCCTGTACACCACTTAGCAAGTATTCTAATTTTAGTTTTAGTTATTAGCATAATTTAAATTAATTTTGTCATGTATCTGTAATTAATAGAGAAGATTGCTTTGCACTGCAAAATGAGATGCTGTCTATCACTCTTTACTAGGCTCTTTTCTGTTAGAGCAAGGAAGACAAGAAACATTTTACCTTGTAAACAGTGAGATACTTTTATTTAGGGTTATTGAAATAGCTTGAAGACTTGTTTTAACATCAAAACATCAGGGTTTCTCTTCTCGGGGAATGGGCAAGGATGAACCAAGGATATCTTGTGGCAGGTTTTGTTTTGTTCTTTGTCCTCAATGAAGACAGAGTAACTACTTGGCAGGGGAGAGGGTAAAATGTTTGTATGTATCATGTATTCAAGATACGATTAATATTTACATGTCCTAATGTTTCTAATTGTCCAAGTTTATTAGTTGTGCAGTGTGGTTGCAGAGGACACGTATGCAGCTGCTCCCTTTATTCATATTGATGTATGTGATTGGAGATGTATGGAAGACAAAGTTTTATCCGGGAGTTGAGTGTATGCTTCATTTCTGAGCCAGATGTAGCAAAAGCACGTTTGTATAAGAACTTGTTAGAGCAGGAAGACCAGATTAAAGCATGAAGTTAAAGGTTTATCCTTCAGCTAATCCCTGCAGCCTGTAACATGGTCCAGATTTGCTGCTAGCAGTTTAACCCCTGACCCACTTGCCACTTGAACACTTGAGTTATGTTGCAACTCAACAGGGGTGTGTCTTTTGTGCGTTTGTCCCTGGGTAGAGATCGCTCTGATAGATTTAGATCGATAGGTTAGTTTTAAACCATAAAAAAAACTATTTGATTTTTATTCATTTAACACCACGTATTGCTAATGTTTAGTTCTTAATCTTAAACAGTAATCACTGCTATGTATTCAGAGCAGTCCGTTTTTGATAACAATGTCCTTTGTTTGTGATGAACATCCAGTATGCTGGAGCTGGTGCAGTAAAGTTGGTGCTGATGCTCGTAGCTGCAAAGGGAATTGGGCTTGAGAGCCTCTCAGTAAGGGCAGCTGGAACCAAAATGGACATCTTTTTTTCTCCACCCCCAGCTTCAAGATCTCGTTTTGTAAGATGTTGCAGTCTGTGAACAGTTCATAGCCCTTGGCCTCCGTGCCTGGACTGTGTGGTGTTGGACGGGTGCTGATGGCGCAGGCCAAGGCAGGTGCCTTGCCCTTTCACACATTTGGGTTGTTCTGTTCCTTTTGTGTGTTTTTTTTTTTGTTTGTTTGTTTGTTATTTTTTGTTATTTTCCTAAAGCAAAAGAGCAAAAGCAGCATTTTCACAGCTTTCAAAGCTGCATTTTTTCGGTGGCCAGTAATAGTCCATGAGCAAGTTACTTATTATTCTGGGACTGCTGCTTTCAACCGGTGGTCACACCTGCAAGGAAGGGCTTTTCAAGCCTACACTTAAGCTGTACATAACAGAAGACACCATGTAGCAAGCAGCAGCCTCATGTGCCTATAGCAGGTTCTCCTAGCAAGTTGGTCACAAGCCCTACTGCCAGTCCCAGAATGTGTAGGGTAGGGTAAGGTACATTTAGGCACAATTAGTGTAAGGACCTCAGGCCTGCTCCTTGTCATGGTTGTTGTGTTTATACCAGATAACTACATACAAAAAATGTTTAAGTGTTGTTTACTAGTTATATTGTATTAATTTGCTTGTATGTGAGTTGAAAACAGGCTAAGATTTAGTTAAACCCTGCTTAATGTTTCCAGTTGTCTGGGAGCAGCAGCCCTCTGCTTTAGCTACAGCTCAAAACCCCATGTTCGCGAGTAGTTTTAAATTTTGACTTCAGTGCCAGCATCTGGGTTTACTGTATTTCTCGCTAATGCTGACTGCAGTTTGGGAGGTTAATGACATTTTATGTGCCCAGGTCCTTCTGGAATGCATGAGGAACATAAGGATCTGCTTTCAGCTGAGCCACTGTGTTGTGACCTTGACAGATAATATGCATGCAGGTGCTCATGTGTTAGTGGGACAAGATGTTAGATGTAACAGTAAGAATAAAAAAATCCTTTTACAAAAAATCTTCAAGTATAGCTTCAGAACTATTTACAATCTCCTAATCTCTAAATAGCGATAGTTTTAGTCACGTTGCTTCCTTGTAGAAATAAACAGTAAAAATCTTAATGGCAATGACTGTACGTGAACTTAAATTCTGTGTGCTGTTTACTTTGCCACTCAGTTCTCAAACAACATTGCCATGGAAACTCAGCACCATGCTTTGAGCTTCATTAGCAGGATTTTAGTAACACCTACTCCAAATATTATTTCTAAACTTTTGCATACCAGTGTCATCAAATAGTTACCTAATTCTTATATCAGTGATATTTTTCCTCTCTATGTCAAAGATTTATGAAAAGTAGGAAGAGATTTTTCTTGTCAGTGTGCTTTTTTTGTCAACAATTCCCTTATCTACTGCTGCAAAGAAAATAAGGTATGCCTATTATTCTTCTACTAAGCCCCACTTTTTTACTGTGACAGTTAGTCTATATCTGTAAGAGCATGAGGATATTCAAGACAGTTTCTCCTTCCTTGTAACAGCTTATTATAAAGCTATGTTTCACTCATTTAAGCTCAGATTGCTAACATGTTTTGTTACCTAGAATTATTCATAGGTCTGAGGAAAATGTTTAGCAGCTCGCTAAATGTTTAGAAAGATCTTTGGTGTCACTTACTCTTTTAGCCACAATGGTACTTGAAATATAATAATAAATAAAAAACAAAATCCCAGCTCTATTTCAAAATAAGGGAGGTAGGCTAGAAGGCCAGCAGTTTACTTTAAAAATAAAAATAAAATGAGAAAAATTGCAAAATGATTTTTTTTGCCTTAAGGGTTAGAACTTTCTGATTTCAAGATAAAATTACGATTACAACCTTTCCCTTAACTTCTGAAATATGAGTCATTCCAGTGATGGCTGCATTTCTGTTCGTCGCCTGTCTACATAAATCCCTCTTCCATGTTATCTGTGAAGTCCTGAGATTTTTCATATAAACCTTCATGAGCATATCTCTAAAATGGAGAGGGTGAAGGGGTGCTTCTATGTAAGCTGTATTTATCAGGGAAAAATCCATGCTTGCTTAATTTCAGTATTGATATTGAACATTATTTAAATATCATGAAACAAGTTTATAATAATAATTGTATAATTCCACAATCTTTTCAACAGGCCTGTTATGCTGCATCTGCTATTGGATATTTGACTGGCAGGTACATTCCATATTTATCAATATTTACAATATTTATTTTAATATGTAGTAACTCAACAGAAGCTAGGAACGTTTTTCTGTTTTGGAGCTCTTTTTTAGCATATGCAGAGATAGGGCAGTTAAACAGGGACATCAATTTTAAATGAATTGTCAGTACAGTTGTCAATATTTCTGTTGGTATGTTTCAGAGCAGGAGCTAAAACTCATATAATACTGTCAATCTTATAACTGTCTTTAATTCTTCCCCTTTGATTTCTGATTATTTGTTTAACATCATTGGTGTGAGGGGCAGAAATGACACTATCGTGGTTTGCTGCAATGTGGTAGGCCTGCTATAACTTAATCTTGTCATTATTTACTCAACAAATATCTTGCTAATACAGAGACTAATCACATGCCTGCCTGTCTCCCCTTCTCCTGAGATGAAATGCTGGCTTTTCCTCATGCACTGCATTTTGGTCTTAGTGTTGGGATTCTGTGGCTTGTGATTTAAAGGGTATCCCAGGGATCCTTTCCTAAAGTACCATCTGCTGTCTGCTTACTCACAAATGCAGACATGATGATGCAGAGGATCAATCCTTATTCTATCTGCAAGTGTTATACCTGTGATACACAGTTATTTGGGTTTTCTTCCTTTCAATAGACCCCTAGAAAGAAGATGATTTTTTTTCTCTCCTATTTAGAGAGTCTGTAGAGCCACTAAGGAATGCTCAGTAGTTAAAAACGAGGATTTTTATCTCACTGGAATAAGAAGTGTCTCTGCCTGAATTAGACTATAATAGAGTTATAAATAAGATTGCATTGAGTCAGATGCACTTCTCTCTTTGCGAGCTTTCTTCGTTGACTAAAGTGCTAAAGTGGAGTTGAGAAAACTGAAAAAAGGGGGGGCGTACCAAATCCACATCAATGCTAAATGGTGGAGCAGATGTGGTAAAAGAAACACGGAGCTGAGAAATCATGAAGTGAAACACGATGAACCTGTGTGTATAGCAGACACAGACATTGCATGAGCGGGTGGCATGTAACAACAGTTCACATGATTTTTTTAATTGGGTTGATAAATGATTTCTGATTGCAATATCAGTCCTTCGTGTAAATCCCATGTTGCCGATGCGTTTTGAAAACATAAGTACGAGTTCAATATCTTGTATTTCAGCATCTTTTCTTTTTTTTTTTTCCTTCCCTCTAGGCCAGGAGTATGTCTTGTAGTGTCTGGTCCAGGTTTTTTACATGCCCTTGGTGGGATGGCAAATGCAACCGTGAACTGCTGGTAATTTAAGTGCATTTTCTCTTTGAAATTCTAATAATTATTTGCTATTATTTGTTGCAGATACTGGGCTTTGCAGTATTTAGTATGGGAACTTTTTTTCTTTATGCAATCAGAAGTAAATTCTTCATTTGTCTTCCCTAAAAGTAATTTACTTTTTTTTTTTTTTTGTACTCTCCTGGATAAAATTCTTTTTTCTTACCCCAGTATGCATTATTGAAAAATCTGTCAACATACCTGATTGCATGGATATGTTTTCAAATAAAGATGATATTCAGCCTATAATGCTTTACTTTTTTTTTTTTTTTTTTTTTTAAGAGTTTGAGCTTTTTCTAAATTGAAAAGCCATGTTACCTTTGAATTACTGTATTTGCCATATTTCATACATGAACAAATTGACAACTGCATTGTTAAAAGCTGAAGCTGTGTTTGCTCCCCACGCAGACATTTTGAGGGGTAATTAAGAATTGAATTAAATGATGGTACAGCGATAGCATGTACTCCCACAAGCCTTCACTGAAACATGGCAACTTTAGCTGGTCTGCCACTAAAAGCTGTTCAGAATGCTGTGTGAGGTTTTTTGGGGAGAAGCTGTGGTGTTACCAAGCACACGTCACCTGGAGAATTAGATTAGAAATGGCTGATGGACAAGGGAAGCTAGATAATGGGAGCTCTAACAAAGTTTCGAACACGTTGAAAAAAGATATATAGTGTTAAAACTTTTTTAAAAAAAATCGACTGAAGTTTTGCTGTCCCTATGTGGCTTTAGATAAAAATAGATCACATGAAAACTTTGCATTTGAGCAGTCATGAATTTGGCTGTAAGAAAAAAACAAAACACATTGTGCTTGCAGGAGACATTTCTCTTTTCTCACAAGTTGTTTCCTGTCTGAGATAAGCTCTGTTTACCTGACTTTATCTTGTGTAAACCTGTGCACTTGGCAAAAGGATAAAGAAGCAATTTATCTAGTTTGCCGGAAGATTTGACAATGGGGTACGCAGCTGGGAGCAGAAGTTAGAGAGAGGGCTTCTAGCTTCTGTGGCAACAAGGTGTTACGTCCCCATCGTGGGCAAGGAAGTCACATAACGAGACCAAATCTTTAAGGCAAGGTTAGCACCCAGCATTAAGTCTTGTGATTCCGTGACGTAATACCTGGCTTTTAACATGCTGCGGTAGATTGAGCGTTGGCTTACTTCTCACAGAAGGAGGCAAATGGCTGAACTGACCCCACTGGCACTGACTTCGAATAATTCTAAGGGATGGTCCTTAGAGCTCAGAGTTATCCTCCTTGAGTCTGGAAACCTGTTCTTCTGATTACTGTTTCAGTCCCATCCAGGAGAAAAAACCCTCTACTATATCGACTGTAAGAAAGTCAAGCAGTCTGATAGCACAATTTACTAGTGATTGTGTTTTTTGATTTTATTGCCTGAACACAGGTTGCTTGAGTGGAAGAGCCTTTAGTTTACCCTGGAAACTTGTCACAGTGAGCTGTTGGACATGTGAATCTAGCCAACTAGGAAGCTAGTGAGGTCTTGGTAAACTACATTTCCAAGGGTATAATGTGTTACTTCACATTAAAAATTACCTACAACACTGCTGCTTCCTTTCCTGCCTCACCCTGAGCAAAAGATTTTTGTTATTTCAGTTAGGCTTTGAAAATAAACTCCGAAGAAGAGTTTGCATTAAAGATTTCTGTATGCTGTCGCATGGTGCAGTACTGTTCTTTACCAGAGATTGCACTTGATTTTTTTCAGTTTACTAAAGTTCTTCTCTTCCAAGTCCATAATGCTTGAAACTCTTATTAGTTTCATTGTAGTCAGTGTTCTTCCTGCTTCACTGTTGTTTTGGACTTAATTTAATTTAACTACTTGCAGTAATAAGCACCGCTCTTACAAATGTCTACAGTATAGTGCCAGTAGTACAGTATGATGAGTACACGGGGGAAAAACTTATTTCTGGTTACAATTATATAAGATTTAAAAGCAAAATCAAATATTTTGAAGGTATAGCTGTTGGGGGTAGCTGTATTAAGAATAGAGTATTCTCCTTATTGTATTTCAAAATTTTGGGAAGTAGTTTATTTTTTTATTAATACTTTTAAATAAAAACATGAAAAAGGAATATAGGGTTTGTCACTGTTAAACAGACTGGTTTAAACTATCATTTAATATGGCCAGAATGTTCTAAAACTAGACACCTAAAGGCTGCTAAGAAGTCAACCACCTGATATTGATATTTAGAGTCCACCCCTGTAATGTGCTGGCCACTTTCTATTCACGTTGATGTCTTTACAGTAGTAGGATTTGGCAGTAAGGTGAATTTACAGATGTGATTGCTGTTACAAAAACATATGTATGCATATATATTTTTTAATCCTTTTCTAGGCCTTTGATTGTTATTGGAGGGTCTTCTGACAGAAATCAGGAAACCATGGGAGCTTTCCAAGAATTTCCACAGGTACATAGACATAACTTTCTACAAAATAGTTTCAGTTAAATAACCAGTGATATTTCTTCCTTAGTGTAGGGATAACAATCCCAGTTACTAACGTTTCCTAGCAGGTTGTGTAATGCTGTTGATTTGCTCCATCTACTGGTTTAACATTGACACTGTAATCCACCAGATTACTTGTATTGTCTTTATCCATCATCATGCTGCAATTCGTGCTGTTTTAGGTCTCAGCTGGTATTTATTGTCCTTGCCTGTCTGTTCTGAGATGGAAGAGAAAAAAAATAAACCTTACAAGAACAGAAGCAGCACTTCCTGGGAAAAATACATAAGCACTTAGTGAATGAGTGTGGCTTGACAATTTACACCAGCTGAGGAACTTTGATTTTCTGTGTGGGAGTTTTCCCCTTGTTGCTTTCAATCTGTCATTTTTTCATTTCATTCATGTCGAAGGGAGTTGGAAATGACCAAATCGCTTTGATAAATGCGTTTAACCATTCTATTGATTTATTTAGGTTGAAGCTGGTAGGCTGTACAACAAACTATCTGTCCGCCCAAGCAGCCTTGAAGTTATTCCTGCTGTTATTGAAAAGGTATGAAAAATTAGCAACAGAACATCTTGTAAATGTCTCCTACTGCATAAGGTCTGTGGGTTTTTTTCTTTTGTTTTGTTTGTTTGATTTGTTGATTTTGTTGTTGTTTTGTAAAGTTGCTACTATAACTACTTTGATCATGCAGATGCTAGCTGGTGATGTTGACTGAGTGAATTAACACCCAGGGCTTTTTTTTTTTTTTTTTTTTTTTCTATGAACAGTGCTGTGGAAAAGATTAGAAATAAATATTGTTCTAGTCTGATGTTTACTGATGCCTGCAGCATTTTTTGTTAGCTTCAGTCAGAGCTGCAAGGATTTTGATGAAAAAATGCTCTTAGGGAGATGTGCAAGAACCAGAAATGCAATAATGCAAACTTCAATTCTTTTAGCTCTGAAGTTCTGTTACTAAGCGCTTTCATTATGCGAAGATTTGGAGGAGGAGAGGCGGAGATGGCTGTATTTAGATTTGAGGTGTGCAGATTGTTTTTGTTTGTTTGTTTTGCATGTTTGTCTGAGAAAGAACACATCCTTATCTCCATGCTTCAGGAAGGGTTTCAGAAGACTTCTGCTCTAGGAACAATTTAGCCATGTCAGCCTGAATTCTGTATAATTCTGAATAATGCTGTTTTCAGAAGTGCAAATTCTGAAATTCAGAATATCTAGCTGTAACAGAAGAGCTAAGAGCATAATAGAAGATGGAGGAGTTGGTTGTCTTTTTTCTCTGTTTATGCTACCTTAAATATTTTATTCTAGTATTTCCAAATACAATTGCTTGTAATACAGTTGTCTTATTCTAAATTAAATAAAGAATTTACAGTCTAATACTGTGCGTAGGGAGAAATGTAAATAACTGTTAAACCTTAAATCTATAGGTATAAATCGGTCCTTGGGATTTTTCCCTGTGATGGTTCAGCAATCTGAAACACCTCAGTACATACTGAAGCATGTTCTTTGTTGTTTGTTTGTTTAAAGTTCTTTAACATCCTTCCAAATGCGTTAAAGCTGATCATCTGTTTTCTAGGCTGTAAGAACCAGCATGTATGGTCGTCCAGGTTCCTGCTATATTGACATACCTGGAGATTTTGTGAATCTGGAGGTGAATAAGAGCTCTGTCAAGTATGTACAGATTACATTCATTATTTTTCAAGGAACTGAATAAATTTTAGTTTTAAGTTTCTTTAGTATTTTCTTAAGAAAAAGATAAAAAGAAAAAGAGATCAAATAATCTGCTATGAGGCTGAAATAATGATACTAAAAATTGACTCTCTTAATTTAACTTTCCATTATAATGTTATTTGGATTATAGTTTATCATTAAGTGTGCAAAAAATGAATGAATTACTGTGATGGTAGAACACCAATGTTACTTCATCTCTGGAGTAATGCTACCTATAGGATTAAAGGAACATGCAAGCAAAATTTTGGAGTCTGTTTTAAAAAATATATGTATTCTGTTCTCATAAATTCTGTGGGTAATGTGGTATGAAGCAGCTGTGGTTTTATGCTAAACAATGGGTCTTATCTTCTGACATTTCTTCTTTTGTATTTTCTTTTAAAGACCCTCTTCTATTCTGCCTTTTTTCCAGGTACGTAGAATGCTGCCCACCACCTCCCACCAGCATGGCTGAACACTCTGCTGTATCCAAGGCAGTATCTATTATCGCTCATGCCAAGCAGCCTCTGTTAATCATTGGCAAAGGTAGCATGCTTTGACTGCACATATGTAGGAAAAGACCAATGACCGAAATGATTTCTTTTCCCCACTAATGTTAGCCATCTATTTTTCACACTATATTAAAAAAAAAAAAAAAAAAAAAAAAACAACTTTGAAATTTGATGTTAAAATCTGTTCTAAAACATTTTAATTTTGTGCAACTTCCTTTTTTTCATCTAGGTCAAAAGAAAAGTCGGTTGATGAAATATGAGTTTAAGCAGAAAAAAAACAGCCATTTTTTTTAACTGTAAAGATACCACCAGGAATTCCCAAATTCCCAACAAATTTCTATGCCATAATACAGAACTTCAACCATCCAAAATTAAATTTGAGCCCAAATACCTATTGTTCAGTGTGTTATATTTGAGTTTTCCAGAATGAAAAGTAACAGGCAGCTTTCACAATGGGAAATAGTGCTTTTTCTGCCACTAATGTAACCAGGCTAATTGAAACTCAGGTGGATGCAGTAAGTTTCAGTAGTATTAAGCAGTCTCTTTCGTTTCATTCAGGTGCTGCTTATTCACATGCTGAAAATAACATCAGAAAGTTGGTGGACCTTTGTGGACTGCCTTTTTTACCTACCCCAATGGCAAAAGGAGTAGTTCCTGATAACCATCCAAATTGTGTAGCTGCAGCAAGATCCACGTAAATATAAAGCAAGGCTTCTAACCCTAACATCTGAGAAACAACTGGGAATTGTGGTGTTTTACAAATTCCAGGGAAGACAAAACATATACATCAGAAAGTGTTTTCAGCTATGTTTCGCAGCTCATTTTAGAGTGCTGAAGATCTTGCTTGGAAAGAAACAACAAATTTAGGTGAATTGCTTCTGACAGCGCTTAGAATGCGGACCAGGAAGATGCTTGTCTGAGAGCTAGTCTTTTGTAGCTATGAAACCTATGGCAAGTAGATGTATCAATGTTGCTAGTGTGCATTTCATAACAAAGTGAAACTAGTGAACAGTTTATCTTAAGTATTTAATTTAGTGCACTTGAAAAACTATTAGCCTTCTACTTTAACACCAGAGAAGCAAACGGTGCACACATAACAGACAGCAAAACTTGAACTGCAGTAGTTGTGTGGTGTTTGCCATCACTGTATTGCACTTTAGTTAGAAAGAAAAAGAAAAGTATTTCAAAATCTATTGAATGAATTTATAAAATTTTATTCATAAGAGTTTTTGCAAAACTAATGTGAGTGAACTGTAAGAACCGTGGCAGGTATGAGTATGCACAGTTAGCTTGCAGATGGCACACTGTTATACTCGAAAACTAAAACATTTGCCCTTTGTCAGGGATCATAGCTTTATCATTGGTAAGCATACTCATAAGAAAAATTGAGAACAAAAGAAAACACCATGTATTGTGTACATAGCTGGAAGGTAAATTAACAGGAGCCTAAACTGAGAGGGCTGCAACACTCTTAATTTTGGCAATTACCGTTGTCAGTATCAGAGTAGTGAGTGTTTTGCTTTAACCTCAGCTTCATGGTAGCATTTTATTAGTCTCCCAGTGTTACAATTACTTTCTTAACACAGTGTATTAGGAAAACAGTAATTTTTTTTTCTTGAGCTCCTAAACTCAAGAATGGCTTAATGATTGGCTATGTAAAAGTTCAGGGGTTTATAGAGCTAAACAAGAAGCTGAGAGGAGGAAAGGATTATACATACATTCTTGTGGTTATACATATATACATATATACTTTGATGATTATTATTACTTCTAATTTTGAAAACACTTTTAAATTTAGCAACAATTCCTCCTAATCTAATTCTCGTTTGCCTTTATAGGGCATTACAGCATGCTGATGTAGTCATCTTGCTTGGTGCAAGGTTGAACTGGATTTTGCATTTTGGTCTTCCACCAAGGTTTCGAAAAGATGTAAAGGTTATTCAGGTAAGCACAAAATTTACAAGTTGAAGGAAGTCCTCTGTGTTCCAGCATTGTCTAGAGCAGTTTTTGCAAATTATTTTGGTAGCATAGTTTGTGGCAAATTCTGCCCTACAGACAGCGCAATAGAGATCACATAGTTACAGTAGTTCTCTAGAAATAGTTGTAATTCCTTTAATTTTAATTTATTCCTTGTATTTTCTAAAAATGCTTAAAAAACTTTTCCAGCTATAAAGGACTTGGTGCTGATGTTGTGAGGAGGGCAGACACTTTTGTGTAGTTGTTTAATACAAGATCGGACTCGTGATATGCATATGATCTTCGGAGCTCTGGAATGTCAGTGGTTGAAAACAAATTGTCCTTAAATTGTGAAACCTTTCGTACTGTTCGACTGCTCTCTCAGTTGGATATTTTCAAAAGACAATTACCTTCAGATCCAGAGTCAGTCAGTCATTATAAGAGCTCAGTCACTCAGAGATGTTCATGGGGGAAAAAAAAAAAAAAAAAGAAAGGCTATTTAACTAATTAGTGGATTTGGTAATATGCCAGCTCCTAGAAAGACAAGTTGTTAAATTGATTATGTCCCAAAGATACCCTTCCTTAGAGCCTGTGATCGAAGAGTAATAGTTGACTTAGTGCAGTGTGGCTGGCCCGCTTTCAGTGATCTGGAACATTATCTCAGTTTCCAAACTTCATCTTTTTCAGAGGAATAACATTTTTTGTTTAACTAGAATTCTTTTTGACTTTTGAAATCAGTATTTCTTCTGTTTCTTTTATCTAAAAAATGCAAAAATACTTTTTAATCTCATTTAGAGTCACTTTTTTTTCACTGTCAAGGGTTAATATTAAAAATTGACTTCAAATAAAGCATTTCCAGATGTTATTTCAGTAAAAGGCAGAGGAATTTGTTTGTACGGCCAAAACAGTGTATAAAAACAGTCAGATAATGTTCCTCACTTGAACTGGAAAAAAAGTAAATCCCTATAATAACTTTGAGTTAATGGTGGCCTTTCTTTTTGAAATACAGATTGATATTTGTGCAGAAGAGCTGGGGAATAATGTGAGACCAGCTGCAGCTTTACTAGGTGACATAAATGCCGTGACTAAGCAGGTAATGTAATGTCAGGTGTTCTCCTTTTTTGACCTTAATTTCTTGTGATGTATAGTTACTAGTTTAAAACAAAAACAAGGAAAGGCATGTTTCCTGCAATGTACCCGTGCTGTGCATCCCAAGTTAAATGTTAAAGATTCTGGTTTGTGTAGGGATCCTTCTTGATAACGTTCTTGATGCTTGTTGTATTCTTATATCTATTGAAAGACATTTGCAACATTTCAAATGTCTTTGCAGCTTTTAGAAGAGTTCAGCAAAAGACTACTGAAATATCCTTCTAATTCAGAGTGGTGGAAGAAACTAAGAGAGAAAATAAAGAACAATGAGGAAAGATCAAAGGTATTATATCAAAGAAATTAGGAGTTTTCTTGCCTTAACAGGTACTGATACATAATTTTATCACTGCTCTATTTTCAAACTTCTCAGTTAGTTCGGACATTTATGTCCAAAGCAAAGCTGGTGGAAACAATTTATATTAACTGTAAGTAGCTCTCAAGCCAAAATACCACAGACAGCGTATGCTTAACTTTATACAACCCATATTCTGCAAGTTCAGATGCTTTTTTCCAAGGTGGGATTAAAATAGATCAATCGTAGCAGTTCGCCCTTTTGAACTTCCTCCTAACATACAGATGGCAACTTGTTTAGAGTTACCAACAGTGAAACCTGTGTGTGTGAAAAAATTAATGTGTCACTCAGGTTAAGCTTGGTTTAGCAGGTTGCTGTTAATGATGGGCCAGCCAAGGGAGCAGGTTGCTGACCAGAATGCACCTCTGATAAGTGGTGTGACCAGAATAAACCATACGTGACCTTGAAATATAACACGGAAGGCCAAATACTTCATCCCTACCTTGTATAGTACCATAGTATTATTTATGTATCTCAATTCTGCACCTTACTCTGTATTCTGTTATTTTTAAGGAATTAGCATTGCAGAAATCCCTGCCTATGAATTACTACACAGTCTTTCATCACATCAGAGAACTGATACCCAAGGACAGCATTTTAGTAAGTGAGGGAGCAAACACCATGGACATTGGACGAACTATGCTTCCTAATTATTATCCCCGTCAAAGGTGTGGTATTTTCTTTGTTGTGCTGGCTCAACAGACTAGAGTTTTATATAAATGTTTTCATTTATATGAATTTTTATCAACCTTTTATAATTCCCAGAATTTTTATAATTCTTTTTTAAGTCTCTAAACAAAATAGATGTATGTTGGCTAAAGGGAAGTTATCCACTCATATCCTGATGTCCTGTCAGAGATTTTAAGTTCCCTGTGACCTGTGTGCTCTGCAGCAGAGGGATGATAGTTTCTCACTCTTTCTTTTGTGGAAAGTGAGCGAGGAGCATTATAATAAATTCTGCAATCCAGATGCTTCTTTCTGTGCTCAAAGGGTATGGTAAATGCTGATTTAAAATAAGAATAGTTGTTTGGAATCTCATGTTGAAAAGAATTCATGCAGAACAAGTGTTTCTTTGAAACATAACACTTAAAGAACAGGGAAAACTTGAGAAGACAAGTTCGTTTTGAAAATTGAATTATATATTGAACACACTTCCATGCAAACCTGTATGCCTAAAATGCAGGCACCCAAAATCAGAAATGTGTGGATGTCATCTTATTAAAGCTATACCACACAGAATTATTATAGGTAAGAATTAAGTTCCGTTTCTTGAAGAGTGGGGAAAAAGTTCTCCCTGGGTGAGATGAACCGTTTGATCTGACTGGGAAGCTTAGAGCCTTCTTGTGAAAGTAACACATCCTAGATGAACCTAAATACTTCTTTGTAAACAAAACAAAACCTAAAAACTTCCAGTGAACTTGGAGGAAGAGTTTGCATTTTTCCCACTTTTTAAAATAAGGACACAGTAAATTGGCTTCATATTGAATTGCGCATGTCTGAAAGCAAATATGAGAAGTTAACCCTAGAGTAATCTAGTTCTTCATGTACTTTTGTTTCCATTATGTGCTTCTGACTGAAATGATCTAACTTAATTACAGCTTGCAATTTGATTTCAAAAGTTGAACAGAAGACTAAAGTTTGAACAGCATTATTTAACTGATGGCTTTCAGACTTCTAGTTACGCTTCCAAGGAATTAAATACAGAGAGATTTCATGTAGTCTGCCTATCTCGAGAGTAATTACTATGTTACTATGCAAGCTAAAAGCATATAAGAATAGTCTTTCTTTATTGTAATACCACTAGTGTATGAGAGTTCTCAATTTTAATTAGTTTGAGTATGTTTGTCTCAAATTATTTTCAGTCTTATTTGATGTTTAAATGAATATAATAATCCACATATCTGGGATCCAAACAAACTAATTGTTTATGAAACACTATTGGAAAAGTATATGAGTAATTATTAAAATTAAATTGTGGATTAACTGAAAAGTTTGAGTGAACTTCGAGATTCTAGAGAATCTTAGATTCTATGTTCTCACCTTTAGGCTTGATGCAGGTACTTTTGGAACAATGGGAGTTGGACTGGGTTTTGCCATAGCAGCTGCACTGGTAGCTAAAGACCGAACACCTGAAAAGCGAGTCATCTGCATAGAAGGAGATAGTGCTTTTGGATTTTCTGGGATGGAAGTGGAAACAATTTGCAGGTAACTCATTTTTGCTCAAGAAGACCCTCTTTGTATGTTGCCTGGATCAATTAAACTAGAAGGCCAAGAATGCTGCTGTTATAGGGTACTCTTAAATTAAGACACAGGAAAACAAGCCAAACACTATCCGTAGTCATTTTTGACTGTATTGTTACCAGTAACAAGTAGATCATGTTTCAGGTGAAAGTGTTTTTTTTTAATTTATAGTTTTATTTTTAATGAAATGTAACACTTTCAACACCTTGCAGAAAGGTACAGATATTTCAAAGATCTTCCAAATGTATCTCTGTAGGTACAACTTGCCAATCGTGATTATCGTGGTAAACAACAACGGGATTTACACTGGTTTGAATGCGGATAACTGGAAAGAAATGTTACAATATGGAGATCCTGCTACATGGTGAGCATCTTCAGTGTCTTGTTAATTAAGGAAGAAATGACCAAAATAGTCATTCTGTTCATTTTTAATGCTTTATGATTCACAGTGAAATTTTTCATGAAGTGAACCTAAGTCCTAGGGTTAGTTTGAGTAAAAAAGAACCAGTTACCAAAGGTGAGGAATTAACCTAATTACAGACTTTTGTTTACACAATGTCTAGCAGAGATGACTCTGTTAGTCATCTCAGGTTCCAGTAGCAGCTCAGGCCACACAGGATATAGAGTTCATAGTGGGATAACCTCCAAAATGACAGTGGTCTTCCAAACTACCCAAGGCCTGTGTTGTAAGTATACGCTGGGCTTCTGCTTCTGGAGCTGAGATCCCTGTGCCCTGAACTAGGCTAAAAGCCTACTCAAGAGTGTTTCCAGATGAAAGTGTGACTGTAAGCATAGCTTAAGTGGTATAGGAAACAGTTCCTCCAGCCCAGAAGAATTCATCAGGCCAGAACAATAATCATAGCATACTTTTAGAATTGGTGCAATGAAGTAATTAAATTGGTCAATCTGGCAATTCTTCCCTGCTGTTTCTCAGAGTTTTCTGTTTCACCGCAGTGTACCTCCAGTTTCTCTCCTGCCAAATTCACACTATGAGGAAATTATGTCTGCATTTGGTGGTAAAGGATATTTTGTTAAAACACCAGAAGAATTGCAGAAAGCTCTGAAAGCAAGCATGACTGACAAGCAAACACCTTCTCTTATAAATGTAATGATTGATCCACAGTCTGACAGGAAGAAACAGGTATTTATGTTTTCCTTTTTTGAGTAGTTAGGAAGCATCACCAAAACTGCAGAGAATGCAGATGATTGAAAGGCAGATTCTCTTCAGAGTTGGGAGATGGCAAAATCAGTGCCCTTACACTGCTTTGTCTTCTTTCCTTGTTTTTTCATTGGCTCCTACTGATGCCTAGCATCTTTAATGACTCTTTGCAGACATGACAGTTGTTCCTTCCCATTCCTGACAAAATGAGACAAAATATTTTTCTGAGCAGTCTTTATTTATGTCTTGTGGATTCCATCTGGTAGTTAGTACATATTTGTATCAGGATCCCCTTACTGTTCGCCCATTCTGATAAGTATTTTATTCTCTTTTTGGCTTCCAGGAATTTCCTTGGCTTACTCGATCTAACCTGTAAAAGAAGATGAAGTTAATGGTGGTGTAAGGCAACGCATTAAGGAGAACTAAATTGGTTTCCAGAAGTGAAACCAGTAAAATGCTTTTACATAAACAGTGGACTGATGGGATTAAAAAAAAAAAAGATACTAAAGTAATCTTTAAGTGCTGAAATTAGGTAACTGTACAATGAACAAGACACATTTTAATGCATACTAGGCTTTCTGAGCTGATTGCACAGAGACATTGATGATAAAACTGTGTAATTTTTCTTTTATTCATAGTCATATCCATCAAGATTCGTGAATTGATATCTAAATTATCTTAGCTCTGGAAGAAGGGAATAAGCTGGTGGTTTTTACTGCTAGAAACACTGAAGTCTGCGATTACAGTAGCTTCATTTTTATCTGACCATCGTGTTACTTGTTTGAGAACTGATCTTGTAATGAGCAAAATGAAGGATCTTTATTATGAAAGTGCTCGTTTGCCTTGTTGTGCACTGAAGCCCACAGGGGAGATAGTTGCCTCATAATTTTACATGATGCTTTTTCAGCTTCTACTCCAGGTAGAAGTAGTGTATCAAAAAACTCAAGGACTGAGTTTGTCTATTGCAGTTGGGTTGTGATGGCCTGTTAACTGGGGCTTCTGGGGCTTGCAGGAAAAAACACTAAAATGTTGTTTGAAGTTTTACTCTTTGCAAAAGCACTGTCATCCCTGTAGGCAGAAAATGGGACTGAACTCATTAATGAGCTTTCCAGGATTCATAGGCTGTATATCCTTATAAGCATTTAAAGAAAAGAAAAGAAAAGGAAAGAGAATGTTAGCTGGAGCTTAATGTTTAGTTCAGCTGGCATCACAAAGCAACTGCCCTATGCCTGGTTAATTGTGCAACAAAAGCTCTTCCATACAGTGTATTCACTGTATAGAAACTTAGTGTCCAGCTCCCATGGACTGTGGTACAGAGCTGAGATTTTAAAGAGCAGAGGCTGGCCTACTTGAGGCTGTATCTACTGTTTTTACTTGCATCTGACAATCTGACGTAGAACTTGGACTTTAAAAGTAGCTCTTTCTCTGTGCTTCGGTCACAGTGGCCTACAACAACTACGTTCAGTATACAGTAAGCAAGTCACTTTATATGTTCTTAAATACACTGGCAGGTTCTTTGTTATTCTGCGCGTATGACAAAATTCTGGCTTTGATTGGGCTTTGGTTGCTTTATGGTCAGTTATTCCAGTAACATTAAATATTAATTAACTAATGAAAGGCATTTGGATGACTGAAGGAAGAGAAGGACTGGGCTGGCCGGAGGTCCTGGGCTACAGTTAGATGTGCTGGAAGAACCTTAGCTTGTTAGTTCTTACACTTCAATCTGGGTATTATTTTTGTGCAGGTCTATCTGACGTGAGCAAGTACTGCAGGCTGCTGGAGATAACGCTACTTGCTGTGTGTTTGGCTATGTATATGTGGGGTGTGAAAACTTTAGTGTAGGACTTCTGAGATGGCAGAGTTGCTGTGTTCTGTGGGGTCTTCTGCAGGGAGCATGGAGCAACATTGGGTCTTGGCACAGGTTTTTGTTTCATTCCTCCTTATAACTTTCCACAAACTTATTTTAATATGTTAACTGATGTTGATGTGTTTAACTGATTAAACACGCTCTATTATGTAAAATGTTCATAAGAGATAATGTTGGGGCTGACCAGAGGGGCAATCATTTGTATTTGATAAACAAATGCATAAATTCTTGTTTGATATTTAAAAATTAATAAAAATATATATTTTCCTGGTGTTTCTCCTTTAACAAGAGTACTTGAATTGTGTTAACATTTTGTGTCAGCTGTAGCAAATCAGTTTAAGTTGGATTTGTAGAAAACTTGTTGATTAACCGCAATAGTATGCACGGTTCATTTTAATAAGGCAGCTGGAAGATGGAAAGTAAAGAATTTGAAACTGTGGAGAGGTGACAACATAATTGATACCATTAGTTTGGATGCCATTGAGCTTTTGAGAAGCTCAGAAAAGAATTAGCACTGCATTTCTTATAGCTTTAAACTAGACTAATGCCATGATACAATAGAAACTCTCAGGTTGTAGTAATTAAGGGGTATTTTTCAGGAGAGCAAACATAGTTTCTATTTATAGAAAGCAAAAGGAAATTTTATTGAGAAAAGTGAAATTCATGCTACTTTGTTTATATAGCTTGCCTTGTCTTACACCATGGAGTTGCATCTAAGGGGGGTGTTAGGCAGCTGAAACTGCATGAAAGACAAACATTTTTTCAGAGTTGAGATGGGAAGAAAATATCTTTGACATGTCCCCGTTTTATTAAAAGGAGCAAGAAACTACAGATCTCATAGGTCTAGGGAGTGCTGGCCCATATGGCTTTAGCCAATGTGAAATCTTTCAAGGCCAGAGCACAGAATTAAAGGTACTGAACAGTCGCAAGGCACCAAACTCGCGAGGAGCAAAAGGCCAGGGCATCGGCTGAGAGAAGATGCTGTGGAAGAGGTACTGAGTGTAAGGTACTTTGTTTAAATTATGATTGAATGAGGCACAGCTCTGAGTCTTTTTTTAAGGTAAATAAAAAATATTTGAAGATTTGGTGTACCTATCATGGGTGACCTCTGTCAATCACTAGTTTAGTTCCCATGAAAGCTTTTCTTGCAGTGGCCTGCTCAGGTTGGGGAAACTCAGCAGTTCAAGCCAGCAGCGATTGTCCTCTACAAAGAGAAGACACAGGCATGCACAAAAGCCTGTGACTTATTTCTGCCCTGGCCACATTGTGGCTTTGTAAGTTGGGCTGAAGATCCCAGGTGCAGCTTTTTATGCTATTTAATAGACCTCGGTTGCTGTGCTTAGTGTAGAAAAGCGTGCTTGTCACCCTGCTACTCAGTGATGTTCTGAGATCACAGCAGATATCAGAGCTGATCACTGTAACAACATAGAGGCAGTGTAACTTCTGATTTATTTACTAATAACTGGATACCGTAATGAGCAAGAAACAGCTATTCTGAAGGGGACATTTGCTGTTTCTTTTGGTGATTTGATGGAAAACAGATGGACGGGTTTTAAAGAGGCCCTCAGTAAAGCAGACCCTTCGAGCTAATTATGGCACACACTAATATAAATGAAAATTATTTCAGTGTCTGTTCTTTCCAGGAATCTCTAGGCTGCCTGAAATAGTGCAGAAATAAGTAAGAGAAATTAATAGAATGACAATTTGCTTGCTTCAGTTAATACTCTGTAGATTTTTTGTCAGTGTTTTCAAGGTAGAGAGAAAGGAAACACCACTGAATATGTAGCGTAGAATAGTTTACTTCAGACTTTTTTGGCTTGTCAGCTCCAGCAGTCTGAGCAATTGTGTAATATCCTGGGGAAAACTCTTAAGTGGGATGCTTTTAAGACAGAGTTTGAGTTGCTGTGTTTTGGAGTTGACAGAATGCACTAGCTGTCAACCTGGGGTTGTATAAATCACCATGGACATACGAAAGTCAGCAACTTAGAAAAATCTTTGCACAGAGCTAGCTGATGGGAGATTTCCCTGTAGTCTCTAGTGTTGGTAATGCTACCAAATGAGGAAATAGTGGAAGACCCACATTAAGCATTTTTGCACCCAAAATGTATGCAGCACCATCAATCTGTGTGCCTCTTGCTTCCAGAAAGCAATCACTGCATTCCTGGGCATGGTTTTGTGCACTGACTAACTGTAGCCGTTGCAGCATGAAAAAGCATAACCTGTACCCTACCTGGGAACCGAAATGTCCGGTGCAGAGGCCCTTCTGCTGGCTGTGTGGTGGCTGCAGCAGGTCTGTGTACTTCCACACCACCTTGCAGCCGCAGTGACAACGTGCCCTCAGGCACGCGTCCAAGCTAGAGCTCCGTGGTGTCTGGATAAAAGTCTCTCTGTAATGAAATCAACACATTAGATGTATAAGGGGAAAAAAAAAAAAAGTTGGCACTCTTAAAGAGCACTTGAAGAACTTGTCATCTCTATCCTTGATGCTGTCATTAAGATAACGTGCATGTAGGGCATTTTATAGACCTTGGCCTTGGGAGGTGCTGATGCCAATACCCGGGGACTTGAAGGCATGCCTCAAGTGTCCTTGTCACAGCAAGGAGATGCGGCTGGGGGCTAGGTGTGAGCGCCTTTTTAGGCGGGCCACAAAGCTGCTCACTGCAAAGACTGGGGTAACATTCAAGGGCTCAGAAAAGCGGTAGAAATTCTGTTGGGAAAACTGAACGTTTCAGCCCTAGCAAGTATTTTTTATACCACCAGATAGGTAGCTCACCTGTGGCCTCATTCTAGGTAGCTGAAAGCAGTGAGCCCTTTATTACTGAGCTTGGAGTCAGAGCTGACTTTATTCAAAGTTTTCATCCCTGTGTGCCAAGTTGCCACTTGGCAAGGATGTCTTTAATACAAATGAGAGAACCTTCAAAAGTAGGACTTTAAAATGGCAATGCTAGCGCAGCCTTAATTATAGTTCCCTAATTCTGCAAAGGGAGCTTGGAAAATGCATTTGTCTGGTTTAATTAGGCTCAGCTGCATCCTGTGTTTAGAAGACGACAACTGGTGTACCAGGATGACTGGGCAATGTGCAGTGCCCAACTCTGTGCCTTGTGTGCTACCACAGTAAGAGTACTGCCCGGGCTTTGAAATTTAAAGCCCTGTAAAAAGGCAAAGCCTCTCTACCTGACCCAGCAGATTTGAAGTGGGGTTGTGGGCTGGGCTGCCTGACAAGTGCAGTTCCAGAGAAGTCTTGTTTATTCTGCATAGTTCTGCTTGCCATAGTGTCGTGGTCAGCACTTTTGCTTTTTATCTTAAAAAAAAAAAAAAAAAAAAAAAAAAAAACACATGCTTGATTTCAGGAGCAGCTTCGTTGGCTTCACTTGGATGTCTGAGGTTCCATTCATGATCACATCTTTTCCTGAATTGGGGTGCTCTGGCAACTCACCTAGCAGGGATCCTCTGCAGAAAGCTGCAGTGCCAACGCTGAGGGGCATTTTTCAAGGTGTGTGCCCTGGTGTTCTGCTCTGTTTGCTTACATCTTAATGATGCAATGGTGCAGTACAGAGAGCAGGTGCAGGTGCTGCATTGCCAGCATCCACATAGCACTCAGGGATGGAGAGTCCGGAGACCACAGTGACGGTTAAAGCAAGAATGTTCACAGAGGAAAAAAGAAGATTGTGCTTTGTGGTGTTTAATTGATTGGGCTTCTTGGCAGGCTGGATGATAAATCACTCAAGTAGGAGTCATGAGAGCCAATTACTGCCAGATCCTCTCCTGCTCTGTGCCTCCAGCAGCACTGCAGTGATACAAGTACAGGCAGCAACTCCTGCAGACCTTCACTAATAGGAGTAAAAAACAGCAAATAGACAACCCAAATTATTTAAGATGAAAGAATTACCCTGAGAACTATTTCCATTTCCTCTAGATGCATGCGTGATGAGTGCATTGCATCTAAAAAGCATTGCATATTGCGTTTGCCCTGCATGGTGGTCTGCTCCTGTGCAGCAGATAAAGCACAAAGAGGACACGCTGGACATGCTATATAGGCACTAAATAACCATTCTGCATCTCCATGAGATTCCTGACTGTCTGTTTCTTTACAGCAAACGCTTGCATTGTAGATATGCAGAGGCTTTCTGTATGTCTGCTGCTTTCTGCATTTATACACTCAAACAGCCCCGCTGTTGTACAGAATTATAAACAATCCCACAGCAAATGCTAAATGATTTGCAGTTTGAAAAACAAGGATGAAACAACAAGAAAGGGGAAGAGGAGTGATGTTAAAAAGGTCAGCAGCTGAATTATTGTTTTAAGGTTGTTTTGTTTTGTTCTGCCTTCCAGCATTAGAAGGCCACAGTGTAGTTCTTCTGATAGCTTTGATGGAAGTCACTTGGCATTATCCCCTAATGTTTAATCATGTTCATAACTCTTCTATGCTGTAGCTTGTTCCATTATCAATCAATGGGGAGGGGAAAAAAAAAAAAAAAAGCATGCATGGGAATCAATCATGGGGAAAAAAAAAGTGAAAGGCTGAGCCTTTGAAACAGGTCTAAAGGTACAAAGTTAGAGTTTGGATCTGAAAACTAAAAATGGGGTGAGATTTGGGCTGCTCTGAAGACAAATAATTTCTGGAAGGTGTAAAGTAAGTGAAAGTCTCTAACCGGTTTTGTATCTCTGCAAGTGGAGATGCATGGAGAAGTGGGGGACAGAAGGCCACTGCTTGCTGTGCAATGCATCAAACATCTGTTAAGTGACGAATTTGCCAAAAGGGTTGCTATTGGAAGTTGCTAGGCATCAATGTGCTGCCCTTAGGATGTGCTCATCCATCTGAAGACTTACTAGCACTGGCTTGCGTTTGGCTGGCTGTGCACAGTGACCTGCTGCCCTGCTGGGTGAGCAGCACGAGTGGAGCTGTGAAGTCAGAACTCTCCCACGTGGCTGAATTTACATCATCACTCAGTCTGTGGGTCTGGTCCTATATGGGCTTCAGAATTAAACAAATCTAAACTCATCAGCAACGAAATGATGAAGCCGTTCTTTGTTTTTCAGCGTTTACAATTTTTGTTTTCACTTCAGCAGTTGCCTCTGTTCTTGTAGATAATAATGTCTTCCAAAGCGATGTTAGCCATGTTGTCCAAGTACAAAATCTAAATGTTCGGCATGAATGATGCAAGTGTGTGAACTTGACCAGATATTTTTATTGTGAAAACCAATCACTGTTAAATAACTAACAAGTTTTGCAAGGAAGACATAATTATAAAAAATCTTCTCCATCTCGCACACTAATTGAATGAGCAGAATTCTTCTGTACTACTTTGCAGACAGCGTCTGTTATTGAATTATTGCATTACCACTGGGTTGCTGTTTTACCTTTGGCCCACTCAGCAGAAGAGCATTCAGCCTTTTGAACTAGAAAATCTCAATTATCTTTATCCTTTTAATTAGAACTGTGTTCATACTGGACCCTGAGATTGATGATATTTTATTTGAACTACATTCATTTTCCTTTGGATTGTTGATGAAGGATCTGCCAACAGAAAATGGATAGGACTGAGAAAAAAAGCATTCTTTTTAACAAGTATTCATTAATTCTTGCATAGGAAAGATAGGTCCATAAATTCTATCTGTATGGTAGGAATGATCAGCAGGTTCTTCCATCCACTTCGAAGAGGTCATCTCTGTGCTGAAAAGATCAAGCAACAGCAGGTAAACTTGTAAACTGTTCAGTCTTTTTTTTTTTTTTTTTTTTTTTTTTTTTCCTCAATGTGTAACTGCTAGTTGGTTTTTGATATTTTATTAGCTGTTACGGTATCTACTCAAACTAGGATTTTTAAAACTGTAGTTGATTGCCTGTAATGAAACTGTGGTATTCTTATATTTTTGAGTGTTAGATGTCAGATGACATTTTGGTTTCTGGGGTTCCCATTGTAGAAAGATTTTTAAAGTCAAGTCCTTCAGACTTTGTTCTCGCTTTAGGTCATGGTGGTATCTTATGAGACTTGGAAACTGCAGATTGTCAATACTTTGCTGTGTTTCTTTATTAAGCTATTGGCATCCGAAATAAAAATACCTCTGAAGCCATTGTATTGCCATTCAATAAGTAGCACTGCTGGTATCTGAGTAGCAATTCTAGGTGAGAGAGGTGAGTAAGAATCATATAGTATACAATTCCTTTGTTTTTAGCAGCTGCATAATTTCAGAGCAAAATTAAATAAAAAAAAAAAAATCCCAAATTTGTACAAGGTCTTGGTGGTTGCAGAATTAAGTCATTTTAATGTGGAGTTTCACTGCACCACCCATAGCAGCTGCAGTGTATATAGAAGGAAGAAAATAATCCAGGTTTGTTATTAATTACTATTTGCATGATAGAGACAACGATTCATGTTCTCAGAGCAGTGGCCTTAGCTATCTGATGCAGCTCTCTCTGAAGGGAGCAGAAGCTTTCCATTGACTTTGTGGGCCCATGGGAATAGCTGGAGAAATGAACCGCTTGGCTGAGCAAGCTCACAGCTGATCGATAGCTCAGGGGACTGGAAAGCACGTCTGTCGAGTTTCTCACACCATGTAAGACTCACTCTGCTACGTGACACTTCCCCTCCTCGGGATCATCTCCATCACGTGAGCCGATGCCACAGAGGTCAGGGACAAGCCCTGCAGCCAGGTGTGCATCCTTGTCATCTGGCACGAAGCGCCACTTAGCACCGAGTGGCAGTCGTGTACTCGGGCAAAAAGCCCACAGCTATTGTCCATTTTTATTGTCCATGTCCAAGGGACTTCATTCCTCTCCCACTGAAACCATCAGCAACCTTGCCAGCACTTTCAGCTAGTAAGGTCAATGCCTTAAAAGTAGAGCAAACATAAAGCCAGTGCCTGCATGGCCTGCCTTGCTGACCTGTAATGAGAGTACTTCTCCCTGCTGTCCTGAATGTGCTTCCACTGAAAACTAACAATGTGATGCACTACAGCTCCGTCATGATGAAGAGGTCTGTTCAAATATAAATCTGAACATCTCCTTTGAAGCTTTTGTGTGGAATATGCCGTGTTTTCCTCAGCACAGTGTGTGCCTACAGAGCTTTCCCTTGCATTGGCTGAGCGCCGTTTCAAGTCAAGCAGGCTCAGACTTTGAAGTGGTGGCAATGTTAAGTGAAGAGAGGAGAATGTTGACAAAGCAACCATGTTTAATCAGGGTTTTCCACAGGACCAAAAGTTTCTACTGAAAAATCGACTGCAAAGTGTATCGGGTTTACATGGCAAGGTTTTGGTAGTAGGGAAGCTACAGGAGTGGCTCCTGTGAGCAGAGCCCAGCAGCTGCCTCATGTCAGACCAGAGCCAGCTCCAGCCAACTCCAAAAGAGACCCACTGCTGGCCAGAGCCCAGCCATGAGCAATGCTGGTTGGGCCTCTGGGAGAGCAGATAATGGAAAGGGAAAAACTGCTGCACCACAGCAGCTGGGAGAGAGGGGTGAGAAGCAGCCCTGCAGCCCCCAAGGTCACTGCAGCAGGAGGGCAGGAGGTGCTCCAGGCAGAGAGCAGCAGTTCCCCTGCGGGCTGTGCAGGGAGAGGCCCGTGGTGGAGCAGGATGTCCCCCTGCAGCCCGTGGGTCCCACATGGAGCAGATCTCCACGCTGCAGCCCCCCCATGGGTGGAGGAGCCCCCGGTGGAGCAGGTGGATGTGGCCTGTAGGAGGCTGCGGCCCATGGAGAGCCCCCGTAGGAGCAGGCCCGGGCCGGAGCTGCAGCTCGTGGAGAGGAGCCCACGCAGGAGCAGGGGGTCTGGGGGGAGCTGCCGCCCACCCATGGGGGACCTGTGCTGGAGCAGTTTGCTCCTGGGGGATCTTAGTTTCTCACTGCTCTAACCTGTTAGGGAATAAAATGCATTAATTTCCCTATGCTGAGTCTATTTTGCCTGTGATGGTAAGTGTTGAGTGATCCCCCTGTCCTTGTCTCAACCCTTGAGCCTTTTTCATTGTATTTTCTCCCCCTTTCCCTTTGAGGAGAGGCAGTGAGGGAGCGGTTGTGGTGCAGTTCAGCTGGGTAAAACCCCCACACAAAGCTAACTGTATTTCTTTGGAAACCAGAAGCAGCCCTGGCTCCTGTACCCCTTCTGGCCACCTCCAGTAAAGCACTTGCCCTTGCAAGGAAGGGGTATATTCCTTGTTCCTATCTCATTTCAAGCAGTTACAAAGATGGATGTGGTTTGTGATAGAATTCCTTGCGTTATTCTTCAAGCAAGATGTTGACTTTTTACCCGATCTTGCATTTCTGTTGTAGCCTGGAGAACCAAGAACTCAAGCTGATGACAACAGGGTGGTGGAGGTGGGGGAAAATACGTGTCCTGCTGTGTGTTCTTGGTTCTTTGCAGTATTATTGGATTCAGTCATTACTTTATCGAACAGAATGTATTTTGTACTGCAGATTTCTACCAAGTTTTCTATTGCTACAAGACTATAGGAGGATTTCAGAAGGATTTGAAATTACTCATCCATTGCTTTCGCTAAGTATTGGTCAAACGTTTTCAGAGGTGAATCTTTTGATAAAATCATGACATTTTAACTTCTGAGGATTTTTTTCCAGTGTTCATGCAGCCTTCTAAGGTGGGAATTGTCCACTGCTTATCCTGATAAACAGGCAACTGGATATTTTTCTTATATACTCAGGGCTTGTCATGATAAGCTTTGCAGGGACTACTAAAAGCCAAGACAGTTTAGCTAGAATTGTGCAGATGCATCGCTTTGCCCTTTAGTAGTGTGCAGGAGGAGTTATCACCCGAGGGAATACATCACTGTCCCTGTCAGTGAGTAATTTTTCTCAAGTGAAAACAAAAAATCAATTCTGTAATTAATCCAAAAGATTCCCCTGTTTATCTCAGGAGACAAATAAGCAGCGGGCAACGAACATCTCCATCTGGTAGGGCAGGAATAATGATGGTTTTCACACCAGTGAGTACCTCTGCTTTTAATGGAAGCAGCTGTCAGATCCCAAGTGGAAAGGGAACGTGTGAAGGACCCTTCTCATGACAGAAACTTATTGCCAGTTGGAACAAAGCACAGAAACGCCAGGCTTTTGTACAGGTAACAAAGGCTCACACTGCTTTTCAGAAAACGAGAGGTTTGTTTTCCTCCCACGGTGCTGTGCGGTGCATCGGCTGCCACCACCCCCAGAGCCGATTGCGTTTCAGTCACCTCATAATGGCACACTTATTGTTTCTTCCACCTGTTGCGCCCTGTCACTAAACTCCTTGCAGTCACACAGTGTCTGATCAACTACTAGTGATGCTTTCGTTTTCTCTTAAATGCTAAATAATGATCTGTGGTTGTGGAGCCTCGGTAGCATCCCTCAGCCGAAGATGTACAGTGTAAGCGAATGCAAAGCACCCCCAGTTATAAACAGATGTTAGGTCACTGCTCATCTCTCTCATTAAGGCAATTAGTGACCTGTAGAAGATGATCAATCAGGGATTTTATTCATCTCGACATTGTTGTCTGGTTGCCTGCGCTGAGGGATGCTGTTTATAGTCCAGTTTCTAATCTCTCCCTTTCCTGCTCATTATTATTATCAACCCAAAGTGCCTTTTTGCTTCTGTTACCAAAACAGAATCCCCACCACCACCGTTTTAGCAGCTAACATCCACAATGGGGGCAACTGATCCAGCACAGGAGTTAAATATAACCGTGCCTAGTGTAAGGAGAAGATTTAATGGGAAATGGTTGGCATTCTTGCTTCCTAAAGGCACGGCGAGGGAGCGAGAGCGGTCGGAGCCGTACACACACACGCAGACACACAGACACACACGCATCCCGCAGCCAGCGAGGAAAGAGGAAGCGAGCAGGCAAGACAGACAGAGAGGCAGAGTAGAGAGCGAGCAAGCCCCAAAGCAGAGCTGCGCCTCCAGGCTGCAGTTGCCCAGGGCGCAAGCAGCATGTTTGCCCTCAGCCTTGTTGCCTGGGGATTTTACCTTCAGCTTGTCTCCTGCTTTGCTTTCTGTCAGACTTCGTACGTTGACAATGCCTTCTCAGTTTCCTCAGGTAAATCGCTTTAAGTCTTGTTACTTTGCCTTGTCTGGACCTCTCTGCACGCTGGTTCTTGCACTTTTCCAGTGACTGGGAGCACAGGAGGAAGGAATACTTCGCTTTGCAGATCTGGGTGAAGGAATTTTGCATTGCAGAGCTGCTCTGCCACAGGCTGGGACATTTTCATTGCTTCATGGCTTTTCCTTTTTGCTTTATTATTTCTCTTTTTTTAAACCCCTCCCTTCCCAACCCTGCAAGAAATAATAGACAAGAGCCTCAGCTGTGCTAAAATGCTGTTGTTTTTTTTTTTGTTCATTTGTTTTTGTTTTTTCCATTGGCTTGGTGTTGTGCTAATTCATGCCACTGGAGGATCTGGCCCAATTAGTATATTACTTGCATGTCTGCATGTTTCTTTCTATTTTGGATGAGCTTAGGTAGATTACAGCAAGGGAAAGAAAATGAATCTCAATGTATATCTGCTTCTATAAATAAAGCCCTGACCTCAATGAGTGCTGCTGGAGCCCGACTGGATGTTAGCAGAATAAACATCATCTGGCTCTGGCTATGACACTAACAAATACTCAGATGACTTACATAGCAAACAAGAGTCCGCTGCATGGAAAATCCCTGCTAGGCAAAGGCAAAACAAATTAGTTGTCAGCTGAGCCAGGGCACTGGAAATCCCACTTAATAGGTTTTAGTTTGGCCAGCAAGACTCTCCTTTACCCATGTTCTGTGCAAAGGAAGGGGAAAGTTGACAAGAACTCTGACTCCGTCTCCTCTTGGAGGAACTCTCACCATTTTATGGCAAATTACTTCTAACCAAAAGATGCTTCTAGCTAAAATCCTGGATTCCTTCAGTGTCAAAGTTGGGATGGTTCGGATGAGATTTGCAGGGTGAGGTCAGCTCTGCCTTCAGGTCCTCCCTGTGTTTCTGATATCAAAACAGTGTCCCAAAGAGTGCACATTTTAAGACTACATCAGATCAGTCTTAGACATGGAATTAAAGTCTTTTCTCTCCTTCTCATGTCTCTGGTGTGACCACAGAGCCAGATGGTTCACATTTGAGGCACTTAAGAGAGAACAGCAATCAGAAGGGTAGCCTGTGCAAGACAATGGATTCCTGGACTCGATAACAGTCAGTATGAATGATTTCAATTATGGTTTTTTCTTTTTTTTTTTTTTTTTCATCTTTTGAAATGTGCCGAGCTAACACACTGTATGTCACCTGCGGTGGTTTGAAGAGCCCATTAATTTAAGAATAGTCTTATTCAAATAATAAGGTTCTGAGGTCCAAAGAGTAACACAGATACCCTTTGTGGAAAAACCCTATAACATTTAATAAAGCAGCCATTAGACTTCTGCAGTCATTTCAGATAGCTTTTAAGATAACATCTAAAGAAGCCTAATGGTTGAAGAAATACATCCTTTGGAAAACAATTTAATCAATTCTTTTGAACCTCTGGGGACTAATATATGTTTTTCTGCTAAGTTTTTTGGGATGCTAAAAAGCATTTCTATTTATTATCATTTCTGTTCAGTTGGGTGTCCTTTTTCCATGAGGTTGATATTAGTTATTGCTGAGGTACAGAAATATCAAAACTTATTTTTTTCTATGTTCCTAAGTGCCTCGCAATAGTATGTAAGTTGCTAGACCTCAAAATTGTTTTGAAGAGGTTTACATTGCCTTGAATCTAGTAGATTCCTGCCAGACCAACCCTAAGTTCACTTTTCCATTACTTACACGGCCAGACCTAAGCAGTGATTTTCTCCTGTGTAGCACACTTGTGTGTCTAGAGAAGACAAATTGCTATCATCTTTAACAAATAATGGTTCAGGAAATAATCCCTTCTTCCTCTATGGAATAATTTTCCACCCAAATGCTATGTCGTACAACAGCAGTCTATGCCTTCAGGCCTTGATGCTGGCTGTGGCCAGGCTCTGCTCTTTGCAGCAGACCAGCTCCCATGGCGCAGCCCCCAGGTCTGCCAGGGGCAGAGGCTGCAGTTGGCCCCAGCCCCGTCCTCCCCTGTCCCCACCAGCTGTTTTGGCTGTGGGTTTAAGGCTCTATCGTGAACGTGTTGCAAATTTCTACTTGCTAATATGTGTCAGAATAACATCTAGTGGATAATCCAATTGTCATTCCACAGCCACAGGGATGGATTATGAGCCATATTTTGGTGAACTGTTACATACCTGAGTGCCAATTATTGCTTGCTAATTGGGGCAAGGAATTCTCTGTTTGGTATGAAAAATCACGCAATGAAAAAGAAAACTCCTTTAGTGCTTTGAATGCATCAGCAGTTGACACAACGCCTCCTAAGGAAAAAGCCAAGTTCTCTGTTTTCCAGTAGAAATCTCACAGTGTGTTCAGGAGGTGAATTAACTCCATTTAAATTCTGTTATTTTAATGGTTTCTCAGATGTTCTGTGACTGTCAGCTGAGTTAATTGTTTGCATCTGGCACCAGGATGTAATTTCACATTTAAAGAATGGATTTCGGCACTGCACTTGCAAACTCTGAAAGTAATCACATTAAATAGCAGCTATGTTCTTCAGTGACCACTTGTCTTTCCTGCAATTGGAGGAATACCTATGGCTGGTTTTCAGATATGCCAGAAAACCTCTGCACTAAAAGTACTTTTATTTCTATTCTCACACATCTTTCTATAGCAATAGGTTCAAGATAAAAATGTTCACAGGTCATAAGATTGTAACTATAAAGCAGAGGTAAACAACTAGTGTGTGTGGGGGAAGTGTTTGTAGAATAAATGAGGGAATAATAATAATCTGGATTATTTTCTGTTTTGCTGCCAACTCCGCATTATAGTCCCATCAGCCTAAAGCAACAGCGCATCACTTTTCCTGGAAGTGTTCTGAATGTCATGTCTGTGTTTCTTCTGGTGCTGAAGCATCATTTCTGGAGGAAATGCTTTGGGATTAGTGTTACAACATGCTCAAGCACGTGGCTGCAGCTCCACATGGCAGCAGAGCCCCCCCAGGGGCTCTGGGTAACTCAACTCTCCTTGAGGCAGGGGTGTTCCTTCCAGGGTAACCTGTCGTATCCCTTCCCTAAGACACTGTGTTTACAACGTCCTTCGTTATCGTTTTTCAGAGCTCTGCTCTGCTGGGGTTCCTGCCCTGTGCACTTGACCAGGACATCCGAGTGCCTCCACTGTCACAATCACGTAACGAAAGCTAGGTGTGAATTTTATGCTCCCTTTCAGCAGGGCTAAGCGGACCTTGTAAGAACAGGGCTGAAGGAAGCCATCATCCAAATTCAGGTGGCAGAAAGTCTCCCTTTCCCTCTCCTACTCATCCAAGTTGAAGTTTACTGGGGCTTTACAGGGAGAGGGGAAAGAACTTCAGAAACCACCAGGAGCTGGAGAAGAGCAGGATCTTGATGCTTCTTCTGACCCGAACTTCCTTTTATGCATCGCACAAATGTATCACTTGATCGATTTTTCTCCTGTGATCAATATTCGTACACAGCCCTGTGAAATGAGTATGGCTGATTAATTTAAAGGACTGAAATGGGGCTGCAACAGCTGAGTTACTGGCAGTAGTCCTCTTGCTTTCTCTGCCTTTTGCCTGTTACACTGGCTTTCCCCAAAAAAGGGAGCTCCCCATTTCACTGGGCACAGCGTCTCTGAATCTGCATTACTGAATGAATAGATATGCAAATTGCCAAAAGAAATTAATTGACTATAATGTAAATTAAAGGAAGGGGTTCAGTTGTATGCTGGTTAGGGTGAGTATCATGAACTTTCATTTACTCAAGGAAATGCAGGTGACTAGGTCAAAGGACCAAGTGTTCCCCTCTGTGTTCCTCTGCTCTCCCCGGATGTAATATGAAGATCGGTTCCCTTAGGTTCAAGTGGTGAGCTGGTGGGCATCCTGAAATACAGAACCTGGGCTCCTGAAGTACAGCAGTATGGGACAAGCCAATGGCCAGTTCTGATTTTTTTTTAATTTTTATTTTTTTATTTTCCTGGGACAGGCTTTGTGTTATAAGTAAGGCAGGTGTCTAGCTTCAGGCTGTGGAAGCTCCTCTGGAGATGCCACCCAAGCCTTGTTTGCGGTGAACAAGTTCTCCTGCCACCAGGGATGGAGACTGGTGCAGGAGCTGGCACAGCGTTGGACAGGCTGCTGATTTCTCCTGTGATCAGACTGGGTGGTGGAGGCTTAAATTTTAGCACAGCCAAGCAAGCTGCTTCAAAATCAGGTGGTTTTAGTGAGAGGAGCTCCACAGACAGGCAACCCGAAGTGCTGTGAAACAAGCTTATTCCCCATGTGCTCAGAGAAAGGTAGTACTTGCAGGCCTCTGCTCCCATTGCAGGCAGTTTATTTCAATATTAGCAAACCCCTGCAGTGGGAACAGTCTGTGACTTTGCATTTTAGCCTCCCTGTCTTTCAAAGCCCATTTTGTATCAGACACAGAGGCTGCCCGTGGCCGGGCTGTTGTTGGCAGGGCAGCACCAGCAGCGCAATAGCAGCAGCTAGAGCTGCTGAAGGGAAACTGTCAGCCCTAGTTACATTTACAGAGAAATACCATCTGTGTTTGTCCAGGAGGAAGTCTGTGGTCAGGATAGGCCGTGCACCCCTGCAGGCTTTAACTCTTGGTGTTAGGATAGCGGGTGGCTGCCAAATGAGACAGCCTGGGAACCTTAGGTGGGGGGGACACTTGCACAAAGAAAGGAAATTTATGAGGTAATGGTTAAAATGGGAGGGGTGTTGAATGTGTTATGGATTCAGGATCAAAAGCAATTTTTGGCATGGGAGGTTTTACTGACTTATTCTGTGTTGCTGCTTCATAGGTAAAAGGAAAATGGGAAAAGCCCTTCCATTGCAGGGGGAACTCTTTGGGGGTGATCAGAAATAGGAGAGAGAGAAAAACACCACAGTAATTCACAGAAACCAGCCTAAGTGTTGTGTTTCTTCCCCTCTCATCTCCAAGAAATCACCTCTTTACTGGAAAGCACATCAGGGGAATGCTCTTTGTATGCAGGAAAATGTAGTGGTGAAAGGGGATTTGGGATGAGAAGATGGACATAGGAGGAATGCAGAAGAGGACTGATAGATTGGGGGAAAAGAGAAAAGCAACTGATAGCCATTTTTGCCAGTGTGTCTGCATAAATGGATGCACCTGGGCAGGCACACAAGGGGCAACCTTATCGCTCTCTATAGGTACCTCAAGGGAGGCTGTAGCGAGGTGGGGGTTGGTTTGTTCTCCCACGTGCCTGGTGACAGGACGAGGGGGAATGGGCTTAAGTTGAGCCAGGGGAGTTTTAGGTTAGATGTTAGGAAGAACTTCTTTACTGAAAGGGTTGTGAGGCATTGGAACAGGCTGCCCAGGGAAGTGGTGGAGTCCCCATCCCTGGAAGTCTTCAAAGGACGTTTAGATGTAGAGCTTAGGGATATGGTTTAGTGGGAACTGCTAGCGTTAGGTCAGAGGTTGGACTCGATGATCTTGAGGTCTCTTCCAACCTAGAAATTCTGTGATTCTGTGAAGTGAAGGGAGATGCTCTGCCTGAAGAAGGCAGGGCTGCAGTTTCAGTTTTCTTCTGCCCAGGAAGAAGTGTCAATGGACTAAAAGCTTCTAAAACCTGCAAAGTTATGGCTGTGTACAATACCAAGTCAATACAGAGCTATTTCTTTGTGAAAGGGCAGAGAGTAAAGTCAGCTGGGCTGTGAGTTGCCACAAGGGAGTCACAAGGAATTAATTTAGTCCCTGGTATCAAAGTCTCTAGCAGGAATTTGAAGGCTTTTCTCTGGTGCCTTTCTGAGCACACAGCAACACCCACGTTCTCAGATGGGTTGTCTGGGGCTGACTGAGCACGTGGTGGGCCAACATCAAAGTCAAGGACACTTCTGAGCCATGCCAGCCCTGACAGATTGCGATCTTGCAGTTGGAGAGGGATGGCTTTGGTGTCTCTGCTCTGGTGCTATTCATCTCACAGATAAAGTGGGAGAAGAATGGGCAGCAGTGACCTGCATGCAGGAGTCTGTTGGGGCTGACAGAGTGGCTATCTTGCATTAAGTTTTAGAGTTTTAGGCTCTTCTGGGGGTGGCAGTAAGTTCTTGGGCTTTAATACTCAGTGTACTCATAGCATCATTCTGGTGTGACAAGAAAGGGAGTGTTATAATCCAGTTTATAAAATGACTGGGATGAGGTACTGTGATTTACAAGACTGAAACTCTCATTCACATTTTGCAATCGACTCATCCATGGCTTTGGAGCTGATGTTTAACTTCTCTGTGCCTCAGCTCCTCATGACTGGAAGGGGAACACACACTGCTGTCAGCATCACTGAGCAGAGTCTTGAGCCCTGGACCTCTGCAAATGGAAGCCAACAGAAGCAAAGCTGCACAGAATAGCCTTGCAGTGGTTACTGGGATTTATAAACCACAGGTTTGTTTTAGAAACCCATTTTATAACCCACTGAAGTGTTCCGCTGTGCAGGTTTTATTGGGACTTTTATGTTCTTATGACACTGGAGCACAGAGCCAAACCAAGCAAATATTCCTCTCTCCTTCAGCGCTAATCTCAGAAGTTCCCTTCTGTAATCCTCTGGGAGAGTAGCAAATAACCTTTAGGCACACGCATTGCCCTCACACAAGTGCATATGCACACATGAAATGTCTGAAATATGTGCCTAGGGGGAATAAAATGCCTTTTCTGAGGAAATCTTGCATGCACTTTTGCCTTCCTGAGCCTTGTATCTCCTGGCATGGGCCTGCTCCAGCAGGGCTGCAAGGGGCTCCACTAGGGCCGGCTGCAGGAGGACACGAGACGAGGGGATGAGCTGGGAGAAGCTGGGGGCCACGAGCACAATATCTGTGCTGTTGGCAAGGTTTCTTGAACACCAGCTCATTTTAAACACCTTTATTTATTTACTTACTAGGACAGCTTCTGACTGCGCCAGCTGGTGAAGTGCGCATAACTTCTGCCTCAACCAGTAGCCACTTCAGGGATTAGAAACAGGATTTCTGGCACAGAGTATTTTCATATTTCTATCAGTTATTCTTGGCTGGAAATAAGCTTGAAAAGTTTTGGCTGGCGTTTTTCATTTTCCACAAAAAGGATGGGGAAATGTCTTCATGCTGTGGCTCCCATGGGATCTGGATGGGTCACTGCTTTCCCCAGCATGGGCACTGGTGCATAAGCTGTAGGGGTTGCTGTATTTCCTGGCTGTATTTACATCACCAGGTACATAGGAGATGGTATATTCAGGTCATAAGGCTTAAGCTGATAAAGACACAGAGACATGCAGCCTGTTCATGAACCTGACGGTCTGATCCAGCTCCAGGTGTGAGCTGTACCCCAGCTCTACCTGCCCACCCTCACCCATTCCTCCTGGTGCTGCCCTTTCCCCTGGGACTTTGTCACCTTTGACAAGCTCTTAAACTTTCCTAATTTGTAAGGGAAGATGTGCCTTAGCCACCTTGTGATAGACACACAGGATAACACCTGATGGCCACTGCTCGTGGCGAGCTGCTGTCCTTGCCAGGAGGGCAAGAGGAGCCTGAATGAATGACAACAAAGCAGATGAAAGTCTCAGTTTCAGCCGGACGAGCCCACATTCATTAACTAGCCCATCTGCCCAGCTTGTTTATTATTAATTCTGACAGCCGTCCAAGTGGGAGAAGCACCTGTGATGGGGTGTCAGCGATCGGAGGTCTCCATCTAGCAGGCCCTGCCAGTCAGAAACTGGGCAGGCCACCAGCGCTGCTGTCGGGGAGACACAGCTTTGGAAAGCAGCTCAGCGTCCAGTCAGGGCTTGCTGGGTGAGTGTGGTTGCAAATAGGAAGGGAAACACATGTTGCACATCTTTTTCATGTCAGGCCCTTTTCTCCTGCCAGTGCCATCGATCCAGCTAGCCTACACATTTGTGATTTTAGAGCAGAAGTCATTTTAACAGCTTGCATACAGTTTTTGCAGTGAAATCCTGCAAATCTAACCTGGACCCAGGGCAGCACTTCCCTCTGGTACCTCCACTGCAGCCAGGAGGGGTCACGGTGCTGAAAGTCAGCCCTAGGATCAGCCCTAGGATGGCTTGGAGACCTCGTCCAAGCTCTGCTCCAGGGCACTTTGCCTGGGTGAAGGCTTCTCTCTGGCTCTGCATTGGAGCATCTCAGATCTCAGTTTTTGGCTTCCAGATAACACCAGAAGCAAGCAGTCTGCAAGAACAAGATGAAACAGGGCAAAGCCTATCTAAAATATGTTATTTCTTCAAGCAACTCTTTTATTCACAGATTGATATAATCACTTTCATTAATATAATTTGGACCATAAAAATAATTTGAGTTTGAAAATAGTAAACATTTACTATTTTAAAGCTGACTATCTTAATTTTTATGCTCTCTGGAAACAACTGCCACTTAGACAAGTCCTGTATGGAGTTTTTCATTTTGCCTTCCTTCTCTTACTGAATACTTTCTTTGATATGGAAGATGTTGAAAGAGCAGTTTCCACACAAGAAGTGTAAGTGAGCTCACTTATGTAGGTAGAGTCTTCACAGAAGACTCTTTTCACAGAAAACCATGAAAGTCCTATTCTTGGGCTGAGACTTTTTCCACTGTTGGGGACTAGAGTATTATGAAGCTGTGTTTAGCAATCAAAGCTAATGTGGAGACTAATGATATATATTGCATTTGCTGACAGCCTGTAAGCCTACCAAGGTAATATTTTTGTGTTGCAAACCAGGCCAGCACTGAACTGGCTTTGCATCCTGGACTTATCACAGTTACAAAATAGATACCAATGAAATGCAGTGTTTATTGGAAGATATTATAATATTATAATATTCATACCTCTGGTCTGTGACTCTCATTTTGTGCTCCCTCTTCTGTTGTATCCACCCATCATACCTGAGTGTGGAGGATCCTTGGGTCTGGGATCAGTCATTTCTTAAATATTTGCTTTACGGATACACCTGCCAGAGCATGGTCATGATTAATGATGGAGCCCCTGAAATACGAAAAACCTACATCATATAACTGCTATCTAGTCCATATATTATAATAATAGTAATTGCATGCTTTCTGAATTGTTTTTGCATGTCATATCAGTACATGCTATCACTGTTTATACCAGCAAACCTAAACTGATCTTCAACCTAACTTGTGGTATAGTAAAATTAGAATAAGACTATAAAGACTGAAACCAATGGCTATTTTGCTCCCAACTTTGTTTAGTATATTGGTTTTCACAATAGAAACTCTTCCAAAGAATTTCAGACTGTGCTTCCATAAAAGGAAAATGTCAGTACTTTATAACCCAGGACTTCACTTTGCTCATGAGAGCATGATGAGTGTACTATGATTTTATGATTCTGTGATCTGTATTTAATGTTATTTTTGCCAAATATTTAAATAACAATTATTTTATTTTATTTTATTTTATTTTATTTTATTTTATTTTATTTTATTTTACTTTATTTTATTTAAGTAGCAGAACAACTGCAGTAATGCAAAACTTTTTCTGCAGTGTCTGTTAGTGACTGAATTCAGGGCAAGCCAATAGAGAGTTTAACTCTACATGTTTCTGTATGTTATCACGTGTGTGAACTAGAGATAGGAGAACTCAAACCTTTGCTGCTTTTTAACGGGCACTGTCATTGTCAGTATATGTTTGTAGCTTTAAATAATATATATATACATACAATCTCTATTTTTTTTTTTAATTTTAAATCTTTTGACTTATTCTAAATTGAAGTTTTCTTTTGAATTCCAACTTAATGAGAAAAGTTCAGATAGAGTCTTTACTATGGAACCCTTTCAGACTTCAACAGACTTACCTCTCAACTGTATCATCTCAACTAATATTTTGGTAGAGAAAAACATCTGCATAACATATAAACTACTTCTGAATTCTACTGTCAGTAGAAATCTTTGGCTTTTTTTTTTTTTTTTTTTTTTTTTTTTTGGTTGGAGAAAGGAAAGAAATGCCACTTTATAAAAAAATATTCAAGCTCAGGAAGGTAATTGAAATGACATTTGTGAAATGCATTTCCCTGAACCCTGTGCCTAGATTGTCTTTTCAGACAAGGTGTGATGTAACCTGGCATCCGTGGAAGCGACTGCAGACAGTTTCTGTTTTCAGGTAGCTAAACACCAGAAGTGATTCCCTGACTTAGCCAATAAGTCTGATATTGACACAAAACGAGATAGTGAAACACATGCTGAGCTGTTCCCTTGCCACAAGTTAAAGCCACTTCAGTGCTTTAACAACCACACTCATCTGGTCAGCTATTTCAGTGCATGAGGACTGGGCAAAATGCTGTTCCCATGAACGTGGGGTGGTGGAATGGGATGTAATAGAGTTTCTGAGACATTTGAAAAATTAGAAGTATCTCTGTCCCTTAGAGAAATGTGTGTTACATTGAGATATGATTAAAAACCAGCCTGCAACTGATTTGCACACAAATCTAGCAATTTTGCCAGGTTTGTCTTCCTAGAAACTTAATTTGGAGATTTTCTATTAATACCAGATACTTTACCATAGGCTCTTCTTCCTACTGTATCTGGCTCCCTGCCACCCTTCACTTCACAGACACCCATCCCTGGCTGCCAGTAGCCAGAGGAAGAAACCAACAGAGAGAAATAAGTAAGTCCTGCACTTGGCAAAACCTTTGCAGAAGGCCCTCATCCTGATTACAGAGAGATTTCCTGGGGGGTAAATAGATTCAGAAAAGATGAGACAGTATAAATGCATCCTCTTCACATCATTTCTCTGTGGCTCTTTGGTCACAGCTGCTTATTTTGTCGATGGAAGTTTTCCTCTCAGAGAAGGGTAAATATATTGCTAAAAACAACTGATAGCCTGCCTTGCTCAACACTTGGTGGCAAAGCTGTCAGCTACAGTTGGGTTGCAGAGTCTTGATTCGTAGTGATGATGCACAAGTCAGAAATAAGGTAACGTGATTTCAGGCCCATGGGAAATATCATCAGATGTGCAGTGGAACAACTGCCCGCACTGTTATTAGAAAAGAGCCTGAAGTATTTTGGTCCATGGGAAAGGCTAGTGGGCAGCAGCATGCAGTGCTCCTTAGTCACATGTGGGCTGTGATGGTAACCAGAAGATGTCATTTCTAATATGCTTTTGGAACATGGCAGAAAGAGAGATAAATATATATTTCAATCTTTTTCCTAACATTGGGTATCGTATATTTTCCAAAATCAGCCTGTGTCATAGCCATATTTAGAGCTTAAAACTCTGCATAGCCTGCAGCACAACAAGACCTTATAAACTTGAGGGACCACGTGGTTTCTTAAGTTCCTGCTTGGATCCAGAGCTACAATGGACACAGAGTGTACAAAAGTCCTTTGGAATGGAAACTCACCTTATTCTGTAAGATATATTTGTGGTGTTCAAGACAATGGATGATGTTTGTATTGAACAGATCTCCCTTGTTTGGAACAGAAGAAACAGCTTCACCACAGACCGTGCTGTCTCCTCGGCCCTCCTCCACCGCCCCTGTTTCCACCACCGTACTTCAGGCACAGCTGGAGCACTGTAAGTGTAGCCCAGGAGCCTTTCTCTTCTATTTACTTGACTTTTGATGTGTGACAAAGACTGAAGTATCCTCTCTGAGCACTGCTTCACGGTGTCACTCAGCAAACCCATCTGTCTATGTTGGTAGGGCTCTGCTACTTTCCTAGAGCAAGGCAATCCTGAACTAAGGGAAATATCAATGCAATAAACCAAGGAAGGTCAAAATGGCAATTTCTCATCCTACACAATGATTTCAAAGTATACGCTATATGTGTCCTATTTTGTATCATGTTTGCCTTAGTCAGTGACATGAAGGTCCTAAAATACTCCCAAGGAATCTATTCCCACCATTTCATTTTGCAGAAAGATGGATTTGAGTTGCTGGTATGGACTTTTCACTCTCAGGCCCTTGCACGTACCTGCTCTAGATGATATGTATCCATAAACGTATGTTAACATATACAGCATACAGTGGGTATATGACATAGCAGTTTGCCCACTTGCACTTGTTGCCAAGGTCTGTTACCTCCAATACGCTTTCTGTCCAAATATAAAGAATTTTTCCACCTACTTCGTAATGCCCATTTCTTAATTCTACTACTCATTTACCATATGCAAATACTGCAATTAGTAGAAGCATTATGTAAACAGTGATTAGAAAGATATCTGACAAGAAATAAACCAAGAAAAAATACAGCATAAAATCCCCCACTGTCTTCAGAGAGATCAGATTTGAGCTCAGGGAATTATTCCTCCCAAACCAAAATCTAGTTGCCTCCACCTTTCCCATCTCCTCCTCCTCCTCTTCCTTTTCACTTGGAAGATGAAGAGCAGCTTTGCTAACCCAGTGTTTCTGCTGCACTGTTCATATTTCCAGGGGTGATTTATTTTGATTTCTTTTGTCACGAGATATAGACCAGCCAGTTTACTCATGCAAGCTTAATTATGAAGTCAAAAGATTAGGGAAACTATAAGGGAATCCACTCTGATCAGTAGTGAATGAATGCTTCCTGGTTGGTATCTACTGGAGCGAAGTTCACGCTGCCTATACCCATGCAGAGTGCAGTCGGTATTATTAGAGCAAAGATGCTATTTTTGGAGAGGAGCTGCTACTTGTAAAGCGTGATGGGGAGAGCAGGGTCAAGTCTAAAAATAGCCCTGAGTCCCACACTGGCTTGGAGGGGATGAGATAGCCTGGCTGCAGCATGCCTGGGAAAGGAGGAGGAAATGTGGGGCAGGACACTATGCCGAAGTGATAATGTTGAAGCATCCATGAAGATAACCTTGTGACAAACCATAGGCTTCTCCCTCAGGCAGTAATTAAGTGCCATTTGGACTGTAGTGGCTGCTTATTTGTGCTTTTCTCCATGTTCTCTATGAGTGTTCATTCATATATTTTACCTTACGTAGAAGCTGCTTACTCTGGACATGAAGGACTTGTGCCAGGAGCTCCAGATAACAATGCCTGACTTGCATTGCCCCACAGGGCCTCCTGGCCCCCAGGTGAGTGATGCATTTGTGACCAAACCACAGCAGTCTTTTGCTTGCTCCAAGGTCCTTACAAAGCTGTTACACATTTTCTGTAAATGCCTTTTATGCCTTAATAAGCATATCAAACTCTAGCTTAATTTCATTTTGGTATGACTATGCATAAATCATGTAGGCTTTCTACCCCGTGTTCTCATTCCTGCCTTGCAAATTTCACATTCATCCTTCATTGTCATGTAGTTTTACAGTGGGTGGCACCCACGAAAAATCCCAGACTTGCCATCACTTCCTTCAGAGGCACTTTGTTGGTTTATTTCTTTGCTTTATTCTCTTGTTATGTGAGGAGAAAGAGCTGTTATGTGAGGAGAAAGAGCCTCATTGCACAAGAGGTGCAATGAATTTGAGTGTTAGTGGAGTACATCCCTGAGAAGGCCCATACCTTCAGTGCAGACCAGAGGCAAGAAGGGGCTTCAGGAAGGGCAATGGGATAAACTTCCAGCTTAACCTGCAAAATCTGTGCTTGCTGGGTAGCCTTGGGACAGCCCCTTTGGGCTCCTATTTCATCTACAATTTGTACATTTGAAGCATAGGGCAGAAGGTCAGAAATCTTCCAAGGAAATGTTCCACTTCTAGGGGAGAAGGTTTTGTGCATGTCACACTGTTGTGGAGAATATCACCCATCTATCCTTCTGTTCCAATTTGTTCCCTCCAAAGGAAAATAAAACTGAAGGGAAAGTCTTTTAGCGTGTGAACTAGGAGGCACATGGAGAAGTGGTGGTTTATCCTACCCTGTGTTGAGAAAAATCTCTTCATTATGGAGCAGTCCCATGGTGTGTTGGGCACCATCTAGATCTTCAGTATATGTAGAAGAAGCTGTTGTAATTTTAGTCTTTGCCAGACTGTCTTTTTGAAACAATCCTCTTAATGCTACCTCTGACTTAAATTGGAAAAACAATAAGGTCAGTTCTATTGTTCTGCAAGGTTCACTGCTATAAATAATAATTAACCTTGCAACTGAATGATCTATGATCCCTCCAAGAACATTTTTAAATAGAGTAGGCTGACAGATTTTATCACAACCACTAACAATAGGATGGGTATAACATGGCTTTGGAATTTTTAATTATAAATTGTGGGATGGTGTTTTATAGAGGGACAGTATTAGAGCCGGCAATCCTCCAGACAATACCTTTATGAAAATGGTCACGGGAAAAGAAGTGCTACTGTTTCTAAAAAATATCTCAAAAGTATTTCTGAATTGCTTTCTGTTGTAAATGCATGACTTTCATATGAGTTGTAAAAGCTCATACTGTTGAGCCAGAGCTGAGTTTTAACACTTTGTCAAAAGGAGAATTAGATTTGTAATGATGTGACTCAGCATATAATTCGTCCCATGTATAAACCAAGGTAAAGGGAAAGAAAGATAAAATTTGGCTCTGACTCTAATACAGTACATTCTGATTTACACTACTGAAAGTCTAAAATTACTGACTACAATAGTTGCAATAATTTGCATTTGAGGGTGTGGTTTGCTACTGTTCATGTACAATTTGCATCATGTTTTAGACCATATAGGATAACCAGGATTGTAACCTGGAGTGATTTATATGGTGAGCCTAATGCTCTTTGTATGATGTGGGATTTTCCTTAGTCATTCAGAAACAAAAGGGTTCTCTGAAGCACTCTAGAAACAACAGCTTTTTTTTTTTTTTCTGATTTTTACTTTTATTTTTATTTTCTGAGCATGTCCCTCGATTAAAATGTTTCCTGAAAGGGGAATAAGCCTCACGTGAAGGAGAGCAATATCTTCATTTTTGAGGGCTTAAACAGATTTGTGAGCCTTGATTGATCTCTACTTCAAATCTGAATCAGTCTTTTCTAACCATGTCTTTCAGATTATGTCACCCTTGCCTATAATTTAAGTCCAGCTTCCCAAAACCACATTATTTCATTCAGTTGCAATTTCAGGAAAGTAGGAAAAGACTTTGAAAATTTGCTATTGGTTATCATTGAAAGGCAGCTCCACTCTAACTGGGAGATGTATATTCATATATTTTGGGGGTGTTTTCAAACCACAGGAAACAATTATCTCTGCTCAACAGCTTACATCTGGACTGGCCACTAGGCAGCAGGAGGGTAATATTGACTGTAGAGGATGTCAGGCTTAAAGCTACATTTGCAATTTAATGAAAAATTTGAGATTTGTTTAATCATGAGGAGACAAATTTACCACAAGTTATGTGAAGTTTATTTGTTTTTAAAGTACTTCAATCACAACAACAGTAATGACAATTGCATTTCAAAGAAGAACATTTCAGTTTCTTAACTATTACTCTGTAGAAAATGCCATTCCATAAACACAGGAAAATACATAAAACAAGAAACATTGGGAACCTCTTGTTATTTTTATGAAAAGATGAGCAATAATTTTTGAATTTTACCATTGCAAGTTTTTTTTTTTTTTTTTTTTTTTTTTTTTTGTTAGAATGCCCATGGTATTAAGAAGTTCTTAAAATGGCTACAAAATATTCAGCAGAGGCATGAACAGCCCCTAAAGTTGACAGCCACTGTCTCCTTCCCATGAGGTTGCATGGAAGCTGTGTTCCACCTGAGCAGGCAGGCAGGAAACAGGGATGAGGACAAGAAGCCTCATGAGGAGATGGGTTGCAAAACTGTGCCCAGGATGCTAAAAATTCAAACTGGTGTCTTCAAGCTTCAAGATTCAGAAATGGTGACAATCTTTGATGTCTACAGCACCCGTCAGAGTCCATCCCACGTGGTTTATGCCATTTCCCTTACCTGCTTTGTCTGACCTCCTTTGCCAGCAGATGCAATGTCTCTGTGTCCTTGCAGTCGATCATTCTTCAAGGCTCCAACAACTTCCCTGCTTTCTTGTGCCCCAGGCACTTTTTCTTGCTAGTTTTCTTCACCTAGGAGATGCCCCTGTGCTTCTCATGTCAGTGCAACTCTCCAGCCTGCCTTCAGCAGTGACTCAGACCTGGCATTTAGAGAAAATGTTCAAACACCTCATCCAACACCCTCACCTTGTGGGGTCACATCGCTCCCAGGAGGCACCAGCAGGGACATGGGCTGGGGGAAGGCCAATACCAGTGCCTTCTTACTAATACTGCTCAATAACAGCACTCATTTTTGTCCCTAGGGTCCACGAGGAATTCCTGGCATAATGGGACCAAAAGGAGAGAAAGTAAGTGCCTGTTGTTATGGTGTTTGGTGTGTTTTTGAGGAGTCAAGGAAAGAGATGGGGGTGTGGGGGGTCACTCACTTTTTTTCTTGTCTGTTTAGTCAATGATGGGCTTTATGGACATGTGGGGATTTGCTTTAATTTGAATGTAGAGCTGTCGGTAAGTTTGAAGGTGTAATTCAAAGCATCATCTTCTAGGGTTCATTTTCAATCCTGAAATATTTTTATGGCTTCTCATGATAGCTGCCTCTGTCTACATTATGGATAAGAGAGTATCTTGGGTGTCTTGCTGATCCCACAGTTTTTGAATACCCTGTTCTCTGGGAGGATGTGAGAAGCAAAGGTTTCCTATCCACCATTAGTTGTATGGGTCAGATCAGATAGTAAAGGTGGTCTATATGTGAGGTTATGGCTTCAGACCTGCAAAGCGTTTGCTCCATGATGATGCTTAAAGAAACTGAGCATAATTACATGCTTTACAAGAGTGGGTCTATAGATTTAGGGCTGAGAACACAGGAAAGGTCCAGGACCTCTGTTAAAAATTCTTCCCATTTTACCTCTGGAAAAAAAAAAACCCAGAAGGTAAAGATATTCCCAATGTTGTTTATAAATGCATTGACTGATGAGCCGCTGTGGTCTGTGTGGTATCTCTGAGACTAACATATTCCTTTCTCTGGCAGGGGGAGATCGGCAGGCCAGGAAGAAAGGTATGAACAAAAGGTGCTGCCTCAGACACCAGCCTGATACCTGACACATAGCAGCTGCCAGAGAGGAGCACAGGCAATTGATAAATACAAATCAGCTAATGTTGAAGTGTTGAGCCTATTTGTGTTGCTCCCATGCATAGCCAGGAGAGTGGTAGGAGCTCTGGGTACAGGGCTGGAGAGCTGTCACAGCTGGTTTGAATTTGGTAAATTGCCTCAGTAAGAGCATCAATCTTCAGCCAGGCAATTAGGAGTGGGAGATTACCTGAATTATACCTCTGTGGACAGGGGAAGCAAAGTATGGGACCTACCATAAAAGGTCTATTTAAAAACAACAACAACAACAACAAAGCCAAATCAACCTTTTTACTGCTCCAAAGCTGAAGCCAGGCTCGACCAAAGAGCTCAGAAGGAGGAATGGCCATTAATGGCCACTTCCAAAGCTTTGGCACCAAAGCAATATGCTGACTACAGTCTTCTGCTTGGTGACACATGAGCCATGATATATTGTCAAAAATATGTGCCCCTATGTGTGATGAAACAGAATATGTTATCTCAGTCGTTAAGTGCTTCCATTTAATGTAATTAATTTTAAAAGAAGACAGAAATGCAGGATGAAATCAGAGATATGTGGGGGGTAGTCACTAACCAGGAAAAGAAATACCATTCTAATAATAAGCAAAGAAGTTTGACACTAGCTACTTATCGGTAATTCAAATGGATATGAAACATATAAACAAAGAGATCTTTTTATTTAATATAGATTTAAAATGCCCTATAGTAAACAAAAATAATACTTAGATATATTTAAGTGTTCAAATCTAATGTATGAGACAGAGTCACCCATCAACCTACACAGGAGTGCAAACCTTAATTCGTATTTACTTTTCTGACAAGAACTAGTAGGTCCCAGAGGAGAAGTTGCCCATAAAACAGTATAATTCCTGCTAAAAGCTCTCTGGTGCATGGAAGGTCACTGTTAGCTCCAAAGTCATGATCAGATTTCCAGGACCATGTTGTCAAGTGGCATAAAGCAGTGGAATAGCACTAATCTGCTGCATTTTAGCAGCTAGTCAAGGAGTGATTTACAGGCAGAAGATAAAATAGATAAGTAACTGTATGTATGTAGTTAATACTAGTCACAAGACAGCAAAGAGCAATTACAGCTAGTAATATGAGTACTCATAATAAAATTAATGGTAAATAAAACCAGGAATGTCTTAGTTAAAGGTTTGTTTCTGTTCTTGCTGTAAATTGCATTTGTACGGATAGAATTACATGCAGGTCTTTTTGATTTACGTTGTATTATTAAATGAGAGGAAGAATTAAGTTATTGATCCTGGGTTTTTGGATTATTATTTTGACTACACGTAGATTTCCTCTGTAGCTGATCTACTTATTTGAATCAGTATAACTTGGTATTTCTGAGTCTACATTTCCTCCAGTAGCATCAACATAAACAATATTGTGAATACAACATAGTATATATATATATATATATATAGTATTAAAAACAAGGTGGAGAAGAATTTGCAGTTCTTTTCTTGAAAATACTGTATTTCTCCACATCACCTGTCTGCAGTGGAGACCTGTGTGTAGGAATAATGTTACAAGAATCATTGTAATCGATTTTTTCCGTTCAAGGGTAGACCAGGTCCCCCGGGTGTCCCTGGGATGCCAGGACCAGTAGGATGGCCTGGACCTGTGGGACCAAAGGTAAGACTAAAATTCACACAGGATGATTACTAAACATAATGATCTGAACACACGAGTTGCTCGGGAAGTCTCTAAACCACTGTCTGCTAGAGGCTGGGGAGCTGCAACAGTGCAAGGACACTCGGTGCTTGCCCTGTTTCTTACACTGCTCTGCCAAGACCTGCCCAGTCTAGGGTTAGGACACCACACCTTCAGCATAGCCCTACATAGTCAATCTGATCTTGATTAAAATATGCCACAGGTAAATTGAAAGTCAAGTCTAATGAAGACTCATTTATAACCACTGGTGCCTCACAGCCACACGAATCAGTGTTTCAAAACTGGTCATCATCCCCATGGCTGTTCTTGATGATCTCTTTGCCTGAATGTGTACTTCTTGACAGCATAAAGGGGAACACCAGGCTGCATTCAGGGGAAAGGGATTACAAACCATGTGGATTGCTGATTTGTTCTATGAAGCTCACTGCTATACAGACAAACACTAATTACTGTGAATTTTCATAGCCAACAGCAGAAGAAATGGCAGGACATGCTTTCCTACTGCAGGGTGGTTGCTTCATCTGCATTTATTATAAAAAAAGCTGCATGACAGTTCTTTTCTGACTATTACCTTATACAAAAGGTACACAGATTTTCACAGGAGCCATGGAATACAAATTTCCTACTGGGGCATTTGAGATAGAAAGCCTGTTTTTATTCAATCCAGTACGTATCAGACAGAAGGATGACATACTATGTTTCATTTGAAATTGCATTTTCTAGCGAATGTTTGACTCTTTTTTCACTCCATACGGGTTGCTGCCCAATCTCAGAGGACATTATGCCATAGGCTTTGCTACTGCAAGAATAAGAGTAGATTACTTCAGAATTCAAGCCATACATGGGAAGCAAACGCTTAAGCTCTTCACAGACATGTCAGATGAGGAACATTACATTATGTGGTAATGTAGGCAAAGAATTGTATGCTTTTTTTGCCTGTGAACTAAAAAGGAGCCCACGTTCACTTTGAACTGGGAGATAGGACATGGTGTCTCCCCAGAAGCACCATGTGCTGTGATACTGTGCAGCAGGAGCAGTGAGAGCAGAAGGAAGATCCAGCAACCTTGTTCCCTCACGTTCTAAGTACTGAGAGCAGAGCAGTCAGAAAACTCATTCAGTTCAGCTTTTCTTTATATAAGTCCTGTCTTTACTTACGAAAACTTTCTAATTTTGATTTTATCTCCTCCTCATCTATTGTTGTTTTCACTGCACTCCTAGAAGTATACCTCACATTGAGTAATGTATTTTTTCAATATACTTCTACTGCATGTCCTACTTCCTGTTTAATGTCCATTCTCCTGCTTTTATTATGTCCTCTGATAAATCTCTCCTCTGTTCTTCTGATGTGTTACTACTTTCATTCCTTCCAGTCACCACAAATTTCTGTTTCCTGCCTGAAGGCTCCAGCTGAACAGAGGGCAGTAGATGTCTCTGCTCACTTCCATAGGTTGTGTCTCTCTTTCCTTTTTCTTCTGATCTCCGATCTTCCCAGACTCCTGATAGTCATCTTCATTATAGTCATTCATAGCCTCTTCTTTTTGCTGTAGATCTCTAGTAAGCTGTTGTTTGTTTGTTTTAATTCTCATTCCCTTCTATGTGCCTTCTATTTCTTCAGCTGGGTCTCCTTTCTTATCTTCTCTTTCTCAGACACAGTCTTGGTCCAACCCTTATTTCTCCTACTTTGTTTCTTCAAGTCTTTTCTGAACTTCTACTGAGGTAGCAGCCAATGTGAAAATCCTCTCCAATACTTGGACAGTGAAAGCCAAAGGAGAATGAGAGCCAAATGTGTTTTGCTGGTAGGGCTGCTGCATATCTTCAGGGACTACTCTGTATTTCCCCTTAGATATAATTAGCTGACAGTAGACAGAGAGGATGTTGTAAAGTCTTTACATGATTTATTGTCTCCAAACCACTGTAAAGCCCATAATATCTCAGAACAATGATAAAAGTAATCACTATGTCTCTCCAAGCCATAAAGGCTTGCAGCAAAATAACCTTCTTTTCTGCATCTCAGTGAAAGCAATGTTTGGAAGAGACAATGCAACTTCAGGTAGAATAAGGATGTACTTCAGCTGCTAATTGCTTGCATGTCCATTAATGACATCTGCCAAAACTGAAGCACAAATTACACACCGAAGGAAATGCAGCTAGAAGAATAGCATCATATATGACGATTCAGATAGAACACAATTGCAATATAGGCCTCTGACTACAATGCTACAGCAAGGTCAGGCTTGTCCCGTGTATTTGACACAAAACCCCAAGCACTGAACTATCAGACATTCAGATATGACCTCATCAGAGAGCCACAATCAATAACTCTCTTTATTGACCCCTTTAGGGTGAAAAGGGAGATTTGGGTGTGATGGGATTGCCAGGTACAAGAGGACCAATGGGCTCCAAGGTTTGTTAACCAAACACTGCATTTTTCAGACATTGGTTTCTAATGCTCTGCTGACAGCTGCTTCCCTCATGAGTTTGCCAGAAAGCATTTATCAAGATATACGTTTTCTAATATAGCTGAAGAAACATGTTCTCCTTCAGGAAAGGCCATGGCGCTTGGCTGGGCTTGGCTGTGTTTTTGGCTTTTCATAAAATGCTTTGGTGTAAATTACTGTAATGCAAAAAAATATCTTAAGAGCAAAGATCATATCTAATTGTATGCCACTAGAAAACTGGAGTTCTTAAATATACCTTCAGAATTAACTCACATTTGCAATGCTTTCCACCCACCACATAAGACTGGAGATCATTTATGTCCTCACCTTAAACTATGCATATATATTAATAGTTGGATGGTCAGACCAATTTGGTCTGGATGGTCTATTATCTGCATATCATTTTTTACAGCACAGCTTCTGCATTTAAAAAAATTATGCCACAACCTTTTAAGGATCTTGGTACAAATTAGGTAATTAGGTTACTCAAATAAAGCACTGCAAAGAAGAGCTGGACACAGTTATTTGCTATATTTTTTCTTAAAGAGAAACTCAGCTTTATAGTAATTTTCCCTTAGAAGATGACTTAAATATAATCTAAGGATATTCCACAGGGGGAAAGAAGAGACTGATTATTGCTAAAATTAATTTAGAGTATTAATTGTGGAGTGAAAGACTTTATTCTCTTTCAGTTACATTTAATTTCCCTTGCTTTAATTTTAAAAACAGTAGCACACTTGCTGGCTTTACCTGGCTTTTTCACATTGGCTTTTGGGCTGATTTGTTTTGCCTTTAATTCTTATTTCATAATTCTGTTTCAGTGCACTTTTAGAAGCTATAAAAATTAATTTGCATTTACAAGTCAATGAAATTAATTACTTGTGCTTCATTCTTTTTCTTTACTTAAAAGTCTGCAAGATATGAACTTGCTTCTTTGGTCATCTTGAAAGTGAGAAGCATTAAAATATCTGTCATTCCCTTTAGGGTTTTCCAGGAACTAGAGGAGAAAAGGTCAGTGTAACAATAGAATAATATATGATTTAGCAATTGGAAATAGTTATGTAAAAATAGTAACTGTAAAAATGTGGTCAAATTTTGATGGACTGAAGTCTGAAGGTCCCATTGTGAAATTAAAACACACATTGCGAAGGAGTACTGTCCTGTGGTTTGGGCTGGGTTGCTAAAGAAGTGAGTTTTATACCTCATTTTCTTGTGAACAAGTTACTACAGTGAACACCACTATGTTTCCCCATCATGGGTATAACAAACCTTAATTGTTGGTTGGTTTATTTAGTTATATATGCTTTGGCACAGAGACAGTTTTTACAGTAAAAGTGGAGCCTAAATTTGGATGAAGCCAACTGGGGAGAAAGACAAGTCTGGAAGTATACAACCAAGAAAACCCATATTTAAAGTAATTATCTGGGAAGAATAAATGCCTTTTTCTACAAGCCTTACTCTCAATTCTATTATAATATTAATGAAAGTACTAAGGAAACATTTTAGGGTATCTACCATATAACTTACTACTTAATATTACTATATTCTGTGCCACTACAAATAATGTCTTGTGTAGGAGAAATATTTTTTGCTTTCTCATGAAATTGTAGTAATTAAGCTTTTGCCTTCCCAGGGATCCAGAGGTGACAGAGGTGACAAAGGAGTTAAAGGAGACCAGGTACTTTTCCAGATGACTGTGAGCTGAATAAACACCTAAAGACTGACGTATTTTTTATAGTTGAAAAAATGAGGGTGGTATGGAGGAAGGGAGCATGGAGGCATGATCCTGGGGGGGCAAGGAGGCAGTGGCCCTGTATGATGTGGACCTCTGTGCCCATCTGCCCCACCAGCCCTGGGGCATACCCAGGTAATGAGACACTCTTGACTTGTGCAGACCAGAACCATGACAGCTTGCCAAAATGCATTTAGTTGGTGACATTATATTGCTTTAAGAAAAAACAGAACAAAACAAAGCAAAAGAAACAAGTGAGATTTGTGGTTTGAGAGGTCTTTTAACTCAGAAAGGGAAAGTAAATCCTCTTTGAAGTAGATAGAAAAGTGCCATTCACAAAGATTCTGTCCACAGGTGGCCTGTGGACAGAAACACAACTGGTATGTTTTTGCTTGAGAGGAAGCAGGCTGTAGAGGATCAGACAGAGGAATAGTGCTTCAGTACAAGGGCCTTTACAGAACAGCCTTGCTTATAATTCTCCATTTACTGTGTCACCTGCAGTGCTGAATCACAGTATTTTTTTTCTGGTATCACTACATGTCACTGTTCTTTCTCCCTTAAAGGCTTAAATTGGTGCTGCTTTGTCAATGATCACTCCAATTTTTTTAACGCTTTTTCTCTTTTTACTTTTCAGGGAGAAGTAGGCTCTCCTGGGATGCTGGGACAGAAAGTAAGTGGGCATGAGCTATTGGGGAATTGCAATAAGTGTTGGCATAGGGTCAACAAATCAGGGATGTCCTAGAAAGCATAAGGCATTGAAAGTTATGCTTGATTCAATGACCAACATTTTTGGATGTGAACAAATTCTTTTTTCCTTTTCCTTTTTCTTTTCCTTTTCCTTTTTCTTTTCCTTTTCCTTTTTCCTGTTATTGTTGTTGTTTTCTTTTACTTTAGGAGAAAACCCTGACATTTAGCTGCTTTTTTGCCTTATTTCTTTTTCTTTTTTTTTTTTTTTTTTTTTTTTTTTCCCAGAACATAGGTATAGTCATAATCTTTCTTCTATTAACATTTTTATACCTCTTGATTATAGATTTGTGGCTGGCCTAATTGTTTGTTTGGGCTTTACGTTTCACTTGGAGCTAATAAACATTTCCGTCCTGACACTCTAAATCAAAATAGCACTGCTACAAATAGCAGTGGAAATCCTGACCCGTGTTGATATCATCATTCTCTACTTGAAAAACATGAACAGCTCAGATGTTAGTTTATCGACAGAAATCCTAAAAGACGAAAATTTATGACATTGTTGCATCTTACCTCTAAACTTAGGACAAATAATGGTTGAATGAATCCACTATTATTTCTCTTGGTGGAGACTTTATTATGTGTGCATCTTAACAACAAAGCACGGTATTGTCAAAATGGTCAGAGAGTTTTGCTAGCCTCTCCATTTGGCTTCCTCTTTAGGGAAGTATTTTTCAGGGAAAAATGGGTAAATTGTAAGAGGTATTTCTGGCTTTACCCTTGTTTTAAAATATTTTTTTTTGAAATTGTGAATTTTCAAGAAAAATACAATGCCAGCGTTGTCTAGAGGAATTGCACAAGGCATGTATAACCATTGCTCTGCCTATGTTCTGCTTCTTTCCCTCCACACCCACCAAGGGAGAGATGGGCCCCAAGGGACAATCTGGAGCACCGGGACACAGAGGACCTATAGGAAGACCTGGAAAACGAGGCAAACAAGTAGGACCATGGTGTTTCCTCTTCCTGTGATTGCTGGCATCTGCGTGGTCATGGCGTACAGCTGTGTGGTCTGTTCTGTGGTGGTGCCTTGTGCTTCGTCCCAGAAGTGCTGCAGCACCTCGCGTGCATGCCTGGGACTTATCTGCAGCACTCAAATCCCTTGCTGTGCAGCACGGCTAAAGTAACATTTTCTCTGGATTGATAACTCATTGAGTATAAGCTGAGCAGACCTTGAACCCTGCCTTTGAATCCTAAACAACACAAAGGCCTGTTCCAAATCCCACCTGAGTTGGTGCGAGGCTGGGAGAAACACTGTGTATACTGGCAGTAGCCAACGTGTGGCTGGTGTATGGTATGTGACAATGAAAATCCCTGGTCTACACATCCACACCTCAGTCCTGCAGTACACCCCTGGCTTCTAGCACAAGCAGTAGGGTGCACCCAGTGTGTGGCCAGGTCCTGAGCCTGCGGCTGGGGCTGACTGGAGGATGCTTTCTGTCCATAAGGTCCCATTTAGTTCAGACAGGCTTTGACCCGAGTGTGGTGATACAGAATCAGAGTAATAAAACACCCTCTTGGTTTCTCCCTTTCCCTCTGTTAATACTTACACAAGATTGATTTGTTAGGCTAAGATATTTATATGACACTTCTCACCACAGTACAGCATGCCAGGGACAGATTCCTCTTCTCTAAGAAAGGTCCGGAAGACACACAGTAACCTCAAGGGTGGTAATCTTCTGCTCAGGAATGGGGTGGTGGCAAATGCTCCTTATTCTGGGCTCAAAATAATTATGTTGATAGAACTGATTTTTTTTTTTTCAGATTTTCAGATGAATTATAAGGACCGGAAATTTTGTGTAAATGTGATCCTGATTCCTCCAATACAGCATTGTCCAAGGAGGCAGCAGTGTTAATGTAGTTACCTATTCAAGTGACCAAATGAATTTCTTTAATTGCATCTTTCCTTGTGCATTTATTTTAAGCAATGATATTGTGAGGGCAAGGGGACAGTAGACACAAAGTCAGCCCTATAAGAACAGTCCCTTTGGTTTGCTGCCTGCAATGCTTCTTTCTTTCCTCTGACAGGGAAGGGAACAAGCTCTTGCTATATCAGTGTTTGTTTTAACATACATCTGCTTAGATACAGAAGTCTGTAGATGCAGAGGTTAATAGGATCAGCTGAAAGCATTTTATTTGCAGCCTGGTTATGCCCAGCATGACAAAAAGAGACACAAGCCTGCTTTGCTGTTGCTCTAATGCTGTCAGCTAATATCTGAAGTGAAAGAATACCCAATGTGAGTAAAAATTCAAAACTGGGTGTTGTGAGGGAATAACAAGCCACCAAATAAGGAAGATGTGTGCAATATAATTCTGCTAGATGAGCCAGAAGAAATGTCTTTTTTGTCCTTGATTTGATAGGTTTTAATAGCTGATGTGGTCTGTGTTCTCTTGCTATTTATTTTTTTTTTAATGAACTGTGCTCATCTGTCCTGGCAAAGGGGATGTGCACAGAATACCTTTCTGTAGTGTAAGGTGAAGAGGAGACGCAGTGCCTGCAGATCAACAAGGACACAGTGCAGTGTCCCTTTTTTCCTGAAAGGACTTTATACTTGATCTTAGACATTTTGGTACATTACACAGTGTCTGAATCAAAAAGTGGTCACATGTGATGTCATAGTTTAGGGCATCAATCAGTGGGACTAAAAGAACTATAGTCTGGCCCTAAATTAGGGTTTCCTGGCCCAAGGCTTGGTACACAAATGCCTTTCTGCTGCCCTGAAAGCAATTTCAGTATTGATCTGCACAAAAAAAAAAAAAAATGGGTTTCTCTTTCTGTAATTAGTGAACTATCTATTTCTTTTCTCCTTTTTAAATCATTTGAAAATAAAACCTTGCAAGTGTCATTTTAAAGCTGTGTGGGTCTGGCTGCTGCCTTTAAGTGCTGTAATTACTTTGCTGTTTGTTCAGCTGAGAGGGTAGTTTCCATCAGCATGGAGCCATTTCCTGTCTCTTGATCCAGCTGACATCCCCGATGAAAGCAGCTAAATTAGGAAGGTGTCATTTCCACTTCCATTTTGGGATACATCTTGGTTATCCCCTTGACTTCTTCAACTCTGCTTTGCCTCTGGGGCAAGCTTTTCCTAAAAGGTGGCCAGGAGGTGGGAGTCACAAGTCACACCCTCACCAACCCCAAGCCCTGACCCAACTTCCAAAGCTTTGTGACTTGGGAATTGACTCCCAAGGAGCAAGTTTTGGGTTTCAGTTGTGGAGGAGGAATGACTTAAGGGACGTTACTTGGAAAAGAAGGAGAGGACTATAAATATCATCCCTGGGAAAAGCTTTTCTGAATGCCATAGGCACACATGAAAGGAAACAAGGCAAAGATATTTAATATCACCTCTGCAATTAATTAATCTACCTGTGCTAAGCAAGAGAACATTAAGCAAGCATTCCTCCAAACATAAGACACAAAAGTCAGCTCGTTTTCAGGCAGTACATGTCAGACTGGCACTGGATTTCCTCTGCCAGGTCCTTATTGTGTGGGGAAAGAGATTTGCCGCAGGCTTCTTCAGGGGCTACAAAATCTTGGTCTGCTGGTTTTGTGCATTCATGTTGTGTAACATAAGAAGTAATTAGCGATCAGCATTGCTGACACTCACATAAATCCTGGAATATTTTGATGGCACAGAGCTTATCTAATAGGATTAAACAAAGTAAATATTCAATTAGTTCTTTATGGGCCATAAAAACAAACAAACAGACAAACAAAAAACTTCATTTGTTGAAATGGTGCAAAGTGACATTCAAACATATTCATGGAGTATGGCACACTATATAGCAACAAATTATTTTATCATCTGTTACTATGTATGCCTCATTAATCTGAAGTTAGACATGCAATTGCCCATCATCTACCCATGAATGCACATTAACGTGGAATTAAACCATCTTGAAGGAATTCATCTCATTGGCAGTACAAGAATGATAATGTGGCACACATCGTTTTTGTTTTGCTCAACAATGTGTGTTGCTACCTAAAAATCAAATCAGATATTTCAACCTTAAGCTATGCTGTGTGCTTCTGAAATATAAATCTGAGAAATCCAAGCCTCAGAGTATATGAGTAGGACGATAAATATAGTTATTTTTAATAAGTGCCACCATATTAAATTCAGGCCTCAAAATAGGAAGGTGCTGAACAGTTCTAGGGTAAAACTTTCAACCCCCTAAAAGTATGGTTACACAAACAAGCTCTCCTGAGGCACATTAGGGCTAATTTTACAGAAAATTAACTATTGTATGGTACCTGTATGTAAACTCATCTTCCATAGGTAATTGTACAGCGTTTTGACTGCGTGATAAGGCACCAGAAGAACATCATTTGTCAGCTTACAGCAGTGCAGCTGCTGCACACTAGTTTGCCCTCTGTAAAACCAAGCCCTTGCTTGTCTTGCAATGCTTTACTAATACAGGTATATTCATACTGAAAGTCAATGCAATACAAGAGTTGAGGCTCTAAATTACTTGTAAAAATAGTGAGGGTCTCAAACTAATCAGTATTCTTCTCAGCATGGAGAAATGTCACTGTGGAAACCCTTGATGACTTCTTATTGAATTTTCTCTTTCTGGAGGCAAAATGTATCAATTTATTTCTGTCAGCCCCGCAAACTCAGGCTAAGATCCAGAAGTCAGAGCTGCTTTCTAAGGATTTCCAGGATCACTTAGTTCAGTGCCGCCAGCCCTTTCTTTCTGAGCTGTACTGACTCCTAGGGAACTATCAAGAATAAAAAGGCATCCTTGAAAGAAAGCCCCTGGATGACTGAAGTCAGAACAGGGTGATTCCCAGCTCCACATAGAGCAATCTGCTGGTTACATTCACTCTCAGAAGCAGAAGTCCTGCCTGGACCCACTTTTCTGTCTGCACCCAGAAAGGGACAGCCCCTCTCTTTCCCGGGAAAGTGGCTATGGAGATCATGCTGCATGCTCCTATTGGCAAATGTCTTGGCTTTCTTGCAAGGCTGGCTGGGGGATCTTGTGTATTATTAACAGCTTAGCAAATAAACGTCTCCTCTTTCCTAGGGACAAAAGGGAGACATTGGACCTGTGGGTATCATGGGCCCACCTGGAAGGCCTGGTCCTTCTGGCCAGCCAGGCCCCCCTGGACCTTCAGGATCAGGTAAGCAGGGATTAGGTCATTTGAAGCAGTGTGCACTCTCCCCAGCCCCTCCTGACTCAGCACATACGTCTATACAGCTCCATTACAATGAATGGTGCAGAGATTTGTTTGCTTCTCCACCAAGAGCAAGGAGAGGATTTCTCCTGAAGTCTTGTCAAACCTTCTTTATCCCTCATAAGGACCTTATATCTTACTTTAAAGTCTACATAATAACTTTTGATGTCTCAAATAAAAGCAAAAGCATGGCCCATGTGGTTCCCCTGGGACTTTGGCAGATGGGGATGATGAAAAGCTATCTGGCAGCCTTGGAAGGACTAGTTAATCTCCATCATCAAAGGTCTGCTGCTTCTCCAGATATCCTGGCATACAGTGAAGGATTGTGATTTCTAATCAGCCAGGACATACTTACTCTGTGCAGCTCTGTAAAAGGAAAACAGATGAGACTTAAAAGAAGGATCAGGATAGGAGTTAGAGGGGGAAAAGGGTGATTAAAATATCTCTTTTTATTAAGTGCTGTAGATCTATGCTGTCTGCATTTGAGTGTGTTGTGGAAATCATGAGAAAAGCTGGTAACTGGCAGTTGTACAGCTTCAAAACGCTGTGTTCACATGATCTCTGGGCAGCTTGCTTTCTCTTGCGAGACCAAGAGAGGTACAGTTTTCCCAACCTGGATACATGCTGAAGAGAAAAGCAAACTCAGCTGGAGACTGCTGCTGTCTCAAATGGACAACAGCCGTTCGTACTGCAGCCCTTCAATGTCCTCTTTCTTTTTCTTTTCCCTTTTTCCTTCCTTGCTCACACCAGTGGGCAGGAAGTCTCTTCTGAGTCGTGGTATGGAAATGGTACATCTGTGAAGCTGGGGGCTGCTTTAAAATCTACCCGTATCTCATGTCTCCTGTTATGAAACATCTTTATCCTGAGTAAATTAGCTCGAAGTTTTCAGAGGGCAGAATTTTCACCGTGCCAACAGGAAGGCAGCCAGGATCCTGAGATTACTTTTTAAAGGATTTATTCTATCCACAGAAATTTTATGTATCAGGCTTGCTCATCTTTTTCCTCCAGAATATAAATTCTTATCCTAAATGACCTTCCTGTAATGATGTCACTGCTTGCAGTATGAGCATGTTGGCTCAAAGTCTAATTCTGCAGAGTACTGCATCCTTGCCAAAGTTTGAAAGTCAAAAAGCATTAGGTTTTAAAGTATTTATTTGTAGGACTCCTGTCTCTATAGTTGGGTTTTCCTGTACAGAAACCTCTGAAGCAGCAGTGCTGAAGTGGTTGTGTAAATGCACAATTCCCATGTGTTCTGGATGTCTCCAGAGACTGACTCAATATAGGTCTTCCTAAACCCACTGCATACGTGTTCTGGAGTGATCTCTGTATGTGTCATGACCTGAATTTCTGTAATTTCAACCAGGCTGACTTTTAGCTGAAAATCCTAAGAAAATGGCCATCCTAGCCATGGTTAAAAAATACTTTTTAACCATACTTTTTCCACTGAGGCTGTGTTTGTGTTTTGTATGTTAACTTAACAACAGGGCAATCAGGTATTTTACTTTCTAGGGCAATTCGCAATAGGACCAAAAGGGGAAAGAGGACTTCCAGGACCTCCAGGGAGATGTCTCTGCAGATCCCCACAAAATATGAATAATCCATCATATGAGGAATCTGTGTTTGGACACAGTTATCCAAAAGTCCCGGCGGTAAGCAGATTTTCTGGGAGAGGGTATGAACGATTCTTACGTACTTTTATTACAAGAAGTGCTCTATTCACTGATAATTTGCATTTAACGGAATATGTGGGCAATGTGTTATCTCCAGTATCCAAAACCTCTGAGATCCAGTCTGTGCAAAAGAATTTGGTCTCATAACTGTTCTGAAGGTTGTGTGATTGAAGTGCTGAAATGCATCTGTTACAAACCACCAGTAATGTGGCACATTTTTGGAAACCTTTCTCTGATCCTGAGGAAGCTCTCTTCCACTTTGCTATACACACATAATCTGTTATTTTTATTTCAGTCAGTTGAAATATATTTCATATTGGTTGGTGGAGGAAGCATCTACTTCTTGTTTATTTTTTATATCTTCTTCTGAAATACAGTGATTTCAGAGTTGAATATTGGAGTAAAACATTTCACACATACAACAGAGTGTTCTCCCAAAACACAAACCCTCTACATTGAGCCAGAAATGGAGTCAGACTTCTGAGCTGCTGGCTGTAGACGCACACTTTTCATAGCTAATTTCAATTGCTAGCCTTCTTGAAAGCATTTTTATGAGCATATTGGACAAAGTACTTTAAAGAGCAAGACCTAGCAATTTTTCATCTCTGATTTCCTAGGTCTTTGTAAATACCATTTCTGTACTTGTCCTTCAGCTGGGCCCTGCCTTGCTGTTCTGTGCATTGTATCACTTAATCAGCAATGAAAAGGCTACCTTTTACTGCCTCTGTGTACTAGCTTAGCCCTGCCACTCAAGGGACTGGGTATTGTCTGGTGTCTGGTGGTCTCTGAATGACAACAGGCGGTGATTAGCTTTGTTAACATTCCCATCTGTCACATTTTCAGAAAGCTGTTAATGTGTGAGAAAGGGATGTGCTCACCACACTGCTCATTAAACTGGGTCATTGAGCTCAATCTTCTGCATGAGTGTGCTGCAAGTCTTCTCAGCTGATTGCACATCCCTGGTGCATTACAAAAAAAAAAGGCCTGTTACTTTTAAAACTCAATGGTGACAGAAGAAAGTGCATGAAATAAAGGTGCATATTGCATCATGCTGTGTGCTATTACCAAAAAATATCATGTATTTCATGGAGAACTTGTAGGATAAATTGTAAGACTCAGAATATTCTGTGTAGGTCTTACCACCCTCCTTCTCCCCCAGGCACTGTTTAATATTAGATCTTAAAAGATGGCAATGAGAGTGTAGTTACATCAGATACGAGTAACCTACAGTATCTATATGAACTGTCATTTGATGATGATCAAGTGCCATTTCTGTTCTCAGAAAGCAGGGATGGCAAAGAGGCAAGCCTCGTCCTGCTGAGGAATGCTCCCCACTTGCCTGCCCCATTTGTTTTACTCCCTCGAGTGGCAGGGAGCTTAACAGTGCCATTATTTATTCTGTTCCAATCCCCATGGAGCAGTTTAGAAATCTGCCTCGTGCCTCTTGAAGGCTGTTGTCAGGGTTGCTGTAGCTGCACTTGGTTGGGAAAGACCCAGAGAGGGTTCCCCAGGGCTCCAGCCCTGCTCCATCCCCTGCGGCATGTCCCCAGCACAGCCACCCGCTCGCCCCTCCGTGGGGACCGTGCCAATGCTGCCAGAGGAGGGAAGGAAACAAAGTGCTGCTTTTCTGTCCCTGGCTGGGATTCATCCCGGTTTTTAAATCCTTTGCAATTTCAAAGGCTGGTATCTGTAAGAGGGATTTTCAGAGGGCACAGATCTGCTATTGATTTCGAGAGAAATTGCAGCTCTGGCGCTGGGACTTCAGCTCCCGAAGAGCCACAGAACCAGCTCTTTGCTGGCTTTCTGTTTCTTTGCTTTCTTTCATTCTGGCTGAAGGCATTTTTATTCAGCGCTTCTTTAATGAAATTGGCCTTTGTCAGGGGCTATGGGAATATGCTGCTATGTAAAAATTTCAGGGTAATTTGTTTTAAAAAGAGCCAATTCCGATTATGCTGGTGGGAATCAGGCTCTGACCTAAATCCATTTTGCTCAGAAGAGTTCCATTTGCTTTTTCTTAATTTAAAAATGGTTTGAATTTTACTAAAATTAATTTGATTAAGCTGCCAAAGGAAAAGATTATTTCATAATGCCCCTTACAATTTTGGTGAATGAGACATTAAAAAAAATTGGGAGAAGCTTGTTCTAATTCTCTCCAATTTGTACTGATTTTTTTTCTGTTTAATTGAAGACTTGAATTTAGACTAAAGTAAATGCATGTGAAGAAACATGAATTTAAATGCCAATTAAGTCTAAATGAAGTACAAAGTAGCAAAAGATAAGTGAAGGCTGCATTGAGCAATGAATTATTTATTTGGTAACCAAAAACATGCCTTAAAAATTATAGACAAACCCTCAAAGACCACTTATGCCCCTATGGATTTTACAGTTGTTCCAGCATCTAACCATTGGGAAATTGTTCTCAGCAGTGATTGTGCACAAGGGTTAGCCTGGTCCTTATCTGTGGGTGTGCATTTTGAAATAGGGGTCACTGGAGCCTTAGCTGGGTACTCAGGAGAGACCATTAGCTTTTGAAGACTAGAGTTTCTTATCAATTGCAAAGTAATATTTTTATGCATGTAAATTCTCACCCAGGGCTGGCATGCCATTCTGTTTCAGAAAACAAACCAATCTTCTGGCAATTCTTTACATATTTGCAGATACATAGCTCAGTTTGCAGAACTGGATTCCATGACAATTCGAAATACTTCTTGAGAGAGTTACCAACCACCTCTTTTTCTGTACCCCAGATTTTTGTGGTGAATAATCAAGAAGAATTGGACCGGTTAAACACCGAAAATGCCTTAGCTTTTAGAAGAGATCAGAGATCTTTGTATTTCAAGGATACCTTTGGATGGCTCCCAATCCAGGTGAAAATATGACTGTGGTTTTAGAAAACTTGTGAGTGTACATGACACTTTAAAATACAGCAGATAACTTTGAACTTAAGGTATCATACAGAATCAATTAAGTGAATGAAGAAAAAGTTAATTCTTGAACACTGTTACAACTGTACCTAATTCTGTGGGATTTGTTCACAGGAGTCTTAGTTGCTGAGACATTAACTCATCAGTGGTCCAGGTTTTGCTCACCTCCCTGTGAACTGGTGAACTGAGTTTGGGGAATTTCATTAGTAAAAAACAGTTTTGATTTAACACAAAATAACACAAAATTCATCAGGGAAGAGAGTTGTGGAAAAATACTACCCCTGCAAATCAAACCATGTATTTCCTTACTGCTTCAGGGAGCTAAACTAAAAGTCCCACCGAAATCAGCAGTGGGATCCTTACTGTCTCAACTGGATTTTGAATCAGATTCTGTATAAACTGTGTGACCCATCGAACAGTGGGATATGGAAACCTGTCTGCAGGATCCTCCTCCTATAGCCTGTCACCTCAGTTTGTGAGCCAGGCTGCTGGTAGTCCCGCACAGTAACTGTGGTGTGTTTTTTTGACCAGCTCAGCCCTTTCTACCCCGTGGATTACCACTTTGGGGACGGCAGTACCTGTGGAGATGGGATCATCCAGGATGGGGAAGAGTGTGATGATGGCAACACAGTTGTGACAGATGACTGCATAAGTAAGTCACAGCACGTCAGGAGCAGCCTCTTTCTACCATGGAAGTTGCAGTAGTGTCATTTTTGCAGGATGACAGGAACAATGGCCATAGCACCAAAATTGAGATCTTTTGTGCATGCAGATGCCATACACAGGCACAAGACAGAAGTGACTCAAAGTGTTTCTCATCAAGACCCGGTCTAGTGGGAGGTGTCCCTGCCATGGCAGGGGGTTGGAACTGGGTGATCGTTAAGGGCCCTTCCAGCCCAAGCCAGTGTGATTCTATGATTCTGTGATCCTACGGCCATGTCCCTGTCTGCACAGAGGTATCTGAAGTAAAACCCCTGTGTTCCAGGGACAAGATCCAGCCATTGTTTTATTTGTGAACCTTCCAGGGGGAAGCCGCCTTTCTGACTAAAATATGTAGCATACCTATTCAGTGAACCTCAAAACCACTTCTGACAGGCACTAGAGCTGTCTCCTTCCATCAGTTTGAAACCCTAACAGATGATTTTTGGTAGTTCAAGTGCTCAGTGTGATATTTGCCTTTCTGCATGTTTTTTTTTGGACAGCCATTCATTTTTCTACGGATGCTAGATTAATAAAATGTCATATCCTGGTTCCAGTAAAACCATTTTGGGTTTTATTATTCGGCTGCATAGGGAAGGTTACAGCCTTCACTGCCTTCACTGTTAGCTTTACAAAACATTTGATTCTTGTCTACTCAATCTCCCTCTTTCTTTGCTGGTTGTGGACAGCAACAGCAAAGAGCACAGAAGAGCACACAGTATAAGCCTGGCATGCAAGCAGCTATCACAGCCTTCACATGCATGTTTCAGTTACCTTGTTTTCACCACTTAGCTCCTTCCCCTCAGCATAGATGTATAAATAAATGTCCCTCTAAGCTTGCCTGACTACAGAGCAATCCAGTGAGAGTGAGCTCTCCAGGCTCCAAGCATGAGAAAATTATCCAATTAGAATTTGCAATCAATCATGGGGAACAAACATGCAGGAAAAATAGTGCTCATTAGTTCTAGTGCCTGTGAGATTGCATGTTGTGCATCTGGAAGTCCATCATAATGCTCTGTGCTGTACACTGGGTAGAGCTCCAGGTCCACAGAGGCCTTGCAGTATGTGAATTTCATACACTGATGTGACTTGAAGAGTTTTAATTGAATTACAGAATCATAGAATCATAAAGGTTGGAAAAGAACTTTAAGATCATCAAACCCAACCATCAATATGACCTGCTGAGTCCCACCACTAAATCATGTCCCTTAGTGCCACAAATTACTTGAATATGACCATATTGTCATCCTTATGATCTTGTGACTCTATCAAAAGAGGTCAACCAAACGGTAAGTGGATTTAATGATAAATAGGCTTGTTGTTCTAAAAATCATTAATCTCCAGCAAACAGGTCCTCATTGCAATCAATTAATCATTTCCATTTGTAAATGACCCACTTAAATTGTGTAAACTCCCTGTTTTTGAATGTCCCTTTAATCTATTGCTTAATAGTGTCTCTGAGGAGATATCAAAGGGATTTTAGCTAAATGGATTTGTTCCCAATTTATACTCAGAAAGTTGAAGACATCAAAAGCAAAGTCCAGTTCTTAAAATACAGCCCACAGATCACTACATTCCATTCAAGTGCTCCACAAAATGCCTTGGTTTATGCTTTACCCTTAAAAATGTAGTTCCACTTGCCTCTGTCCCCAAGATCCTTTATACATTAAGTTTTATGAAGATATTTCTTTCTCTATTTTTCATTAGGATGTCGCCGTGCTTACTGTGGAGATGGCTACAGACATGAGGGGGTTGAAGACTGTGATGGGAAGGATTTTGGATATTTGACATGTAAAACGTATCTCCCTGGGTATGTATGAAGGGTCTGCACTTTGGTTTGTTATTTTTACTTCACCTTCAACATTAAAAGAGAAAAGGACTACCCACATAAGCCTTGTTCCACTGGGACAGTGGTGGAGAGAAAGTGGTGGAGAAAGACCTTATCAGATTATTTCTGTATGTTATTGATTTTAAGGGCTGAATCTCATTTCTCAGTCTCACATGCTTCCTATGGTACAAAGTGAAGGATCATGTGGGCATGTTTACCCATCGCTTGCAAAGATTTCCTCACTTGGTGATGTTCTCATTACATTAATGCCCATAACTTACCTAGAGTAGGATAGACCATGATGAAGAGATGATTACACTGAAGGGAAGAAAAAAAGAAAACACAACAAACCCCAGCCTCCAAACAAACTCCTGGACTTTTTGTGAGTGAGTGCTCTAGGGGTATCTTTGTTTTGGAATCTACCTTTCATTTATCAGCCTTTCCAAAGACCAGAAAATTCATTGACTTTGCAGCAGATGCAAAGACATACATCTGCTTAGCAATGTCCTTCATTTCAAACATCTGCTTATTGTTGACTTGCCTTCTCTGCCTTTGTTTAAACAGCTTCCTCTGGTCAGCATTACGCCTCCTATTTAACTGTCAGGTATTGTTACTGGATAACAGGAAACATTTAATTTGCAAATTAAATTATATGCAGAGCCCTCATCATTCATGGAAGAATAATGTGCTAATTGACAGGAATAAGAACCCACAGAACATCTTTGTAAATCAAGTGCTGTGCTAATCCTTCCACTGCAATTGTTGGAGCACTCCTGGTGTAAGAGATTACTAGAACCAAGACTAGCAAACCTGACAGCCTGAAACATTTTAAAGAGCTCCCATCTGCAGACAGTGTGAAGCTACTCTCCTGTGAAAGCTTTTCCATCTTAAGAGTCTTAAGGTTGCTGCCAAAAATAGAGTCCCGCAGAAGCCTGAGAAATTTTTATAAATTCTATTTTCCGTGTATAATCAAGTTGTGAAGAGCAACTGAGATCCTTTATCTTTGTGCGTGCAGCCTGCAGATTATCTGCCAAATCAAAGAAAAAGCCGTGACTCATCAGCAAAGTGGGACGAGTAAGTGAGCTCGGCACTGCAGCGGGAGTTTCGCCCCAACATCACCCTCTTCTCCAAGAGCTCTGCTGCAGCTGATTTTCCCATTTTCTACTCCTTCCAGCTCTCAAATTCCTCCTCATATTTCACACACATTCACTTTTTTTTTTTTTTTTCTGAGAATGTGGGTTATCCAAGGACGCATTTTTAAGGACAGCTTGTGGATTATCTGATGGGTGGGTTATTCATCTGGACATATGGTAGCAATAAAAAGTCATCGAAATTATTTTTTATTTATTTATTTTTATCAACACCTCTGGTCAGGTCTTCAGTTAGTACAATCCTTGCAGCTCAGTATAAGTCAGTAGAAAAAAAAAAGATGTTTTCCCTTATTTTGCAAGGGTCCTTTTTAAAGGCCTCTTTTCATTTTGAAGGTGGGCATCTGTCACTATCATTATTTCAAGTGCATGAAAAATAAGTTAAAGGAAAGGCAGGCACAGTCATGCCTGCTGGAACTAATGTAAGTAACTGGAATAACACAGATCCTCAGATATTTGGTTACACAGTTCTCATGGGTGAGCGCCAAGGCCTCTTGCACCTACCCCTGTGCAGTGATGTCTTTTGTATTTTTATTTTTAATTGACATTATGGGGAATTAAAACCTCACTCTTCATTTCTCTTGGGCTCTTATTTTGCTGACAAGGGGGAGAACAGCAGAGCACTGCTGGAAATTATCCTCCAATTTTGGTTGCCATATGTCACTTCACTTGGTATTTTCTGATGTTCTTGGTTCCTACAGAGAGTTGCATCCAGAAACCATGTAACATGAGCTATGGCGCGTATTGGAACTGAGATGTTCTCTTCTATTTTAGGTCTTACGGAAAACTGCGATGCACTTCTTACTGCTACATCGACTCTACACAGTGCCGATACTTCACATGAGGGGAGCAGAGGTGGGCAGCATCCTATGTGTCATGGGGTGCTAGGTGCTATGCTATCATCTATCCAGGAAGGACTGGAACAAGGAGAAAAAAAAAAAAAAAAAAAGAAGAAGAAGACAAAAAAAAAAAAAATTCTGTGTGAAAAACAAACAAACAGATGTCATGCTGCTGATGGCCATTTTGAGATGTTTGTCTTTTTTTTTTTTTTTTTTTTTTTTTTTAAGTTGGATTGGGAAAAAATAGGACCACTGCATCCTGTCTTAATAGAGAAATGTCAAACAGTGTTTGCCAGTAAGACTTTTGGGTGGCTGTGTGTGGGAACTTGCTCTATCACAAATGCTACTGGAAACTGAATGTCACTAGCCAGGAATATCATGTAACAAGACAACATTACCTCGACTTAGCACTGTTCAGCCTAAATCTAAGTTCTTCAGGGTTTTTGTTTTTCAACCTTCTCAGCATAAACACAAAGTGTATCTTGGACATGGTGTTTATAGAGACTTTCTCTTTTATTACAATGTGAACTTCCTAAGTGTTGTATCGACGTGAGTGATGATGACTTCAGCGGCATTAAGGTCAGCTGCACGCCTTTGTGGATTGAACGAGCAGGGGTCTTTCAGTAAGTGCTTTACAGACCGGCAGATGGGGCAAAAAACCTCCAGGCAATGAATTTGGGCTGCATCTATCTGCACCCATCCACAGAAATGTGAGCTGTCTCACCGGGTCTGAACCTGCAGACCACAAAGGCCGGAGTGGCCAAACAAAGGGTGACAAAGGATGAGCCTATTTCTTTTTTACACCTTTGCCAAGCTGGTTGCGTTCTGCATGAGCCCAAAGAGACTGGGGCAGTGCTGGTTGCCCTCCTGAAACCTCACCACGGCCATGTACACGTGGCCTTCACTCTGGTTTCTGTACTGGAAGGTCTCGTTGTTCTCCTCCCTTTGTCCAGCCGATCTTCGTCCTTCTGTGCCAGCTGCACCCCATCCTCTCTCCCTGTGCACTGACCCCTCTCGACTGCTCTCAGTTCCTGCCATCGTGTCTGGAGTACCCCAGTGTGCCTCCTCACTTTTATATCTCTGTGAAACAAATCCTGGCCTAGAGTGTTTGTGGGTGCTGATTCATGCTGTATAATGTACATATATATATTTGTTTTTCACAGGTTCGGTCAACTCTGTTAGCTCTGATAGGAGTCAGGGTAATTATATACTTATTTATTAGCAAGCATTAAAGAGTAAATTTTACATATTAAATGCGTTATGTGCAAAAGAGTTCATGACAAAAGAAAACGGTGCAGAGATGTGCAGAATTCAGGACTAAGAGCCTCAAATCAAGGTGTTATTTTCATACAGGCCACTCTTTTCTGCTTCGCCTTAAATGCTGCACTTGAATGCTTGAAATGCGTGAGTTGTTTGTAACAATGACAGCTGCACTTACACAGTCACTTCTGTAAAGGTTAAATAAAGGTGGGTGTTACTTTGTGATGATAATGCATTAAAGCAACCGAGAAATACATACAACTTTTACCAGCTTTATAGGAGATTTTAACTCCGCATGTCCAATGTGATACTGGAAATCATCAATTAAATGAAAGATAAACAAAATTAGTGTACTCTGTGGCCGTTGCTTACCTGGGCTGTTTGTGCTGCTGCGAAGCTGAGCCACCACCATCTGCAGCCCAGTTCACTAGTTCACAACTAGTTCACAAAAAGCCACTTCTTGTGGCTTTTTAAAATTTAATCAGAGGTCTTAATAAAAGGCCAAGGAACCAATGGGGCAAGGAATATGGCATAAGCTCTGGAAGTCCATGCACTAGAAGAGCTGCCTTTTAGTCTCCTGCCCTGGTGCAAGCCATGGGTTTCGGCAGCACCACACTATCCCAGTGGGATCTGTTGCCTTCTCCAAGGAGTTCATCTCTACTTCCAGCCCCCAAAAGGCTGGAGTCCTGGAGAAATTTTAAGTCCAGCTTTAAGTCCTGGTGTTTTTTAAAGCTCCTACCTGCAAAAGAGGTTGTAAAGCCGAGCACACCAAGGGCAGGAAACAAAAAGGAGTTGAGATAACTTATGTAGGATTGTCATGTGCTGCATGTGTCCAGGAAGGTGTGCATCAGAAAACATTTATAAAGTGTGGATTTTAAATGGACTTTATGAATACAGCACAAACAATTCAGCATCTTAACAAAAGGAAAGGAATAGAAGATACAAGGAAAAAAAAGGACTGGAACAATTTTCTTACTACAAATGATTTCTTCTTCCCCTCAGACGATAGAGCATTAAAAAACACATCTGGGAAGGTGTTAAGTATCTGTGACATAAAAGACTGTAAAAAAAAACCTTCCTCCTTTTTCAGATGTACCTGCTTTATTGTTACCTGGGATTCTTCAGCTGGACGGTGCCTGGTCTGCTCTGAGTTATCTTCCCTCCTTGTCTGAGTTTCTTAATGTGTTAAGCCAAATATAGCTCAAAAGTTAACTGAGGTATTTCAGTTCCTTGGCCTTTTGTAGGAATGAATGCCTGTGGAAAGGTTTTCTAATCATTAGTATGGAGCTGTAGGTGAATACAGAAAGAGTACGAGCTTGCATTGTGCGCTGTATTAAATGTATACTAAAAAGCCAGCTTGCATTTAGTATGTGATTAAATATATGTAGTTACCTACTGCATGTATTAGCAGCTCATGTCAATAAATCATGCCACCTTAATTCTGGCATTTCCTTACTTTCACTTATTTCCTCTTGTGTTTTGCAACTTTTTTTTTTTTTTTTTTTTTTTTTTTTTTTAATATAATTGCCCAGTTTAAGATGCTGGGAAGGAAAAGCACAGTATGAGCTTCCAATTGGGCTTGTGCAGCTTTTGAGAGCTGCTGGAGCTCACCTAAATGGGAAAAAGGAACAAAGCCCTCCTTTGGGTGTATGGTGTGGGGCATGGGGACACGTGGTGGGGACAGACCTGCACCAGCCCAGCAGAGCAAAGGCTGCAGCCGGAAGGGGAGCTGGGCCAAATTGCATTAGAGGAGCATACTCCTGCTGGAAATCACATTAGTGCCTGCTTCCCTCTCTCCTGCAACCCAAATCTTGGAGCTGAAAAAGCCCGGAGTTACAGTCCCATCCTGACAGTGCCCTTAATTCTCCCTGACAGCTTCCTGTGTGTCTGATGAAGGAGCCCGTTTGGATGTGTGCACGTCGGCTGGTGTGCCAAGGGCAAAAACAACCTTCTTCTTCTTCTTCTTCTCAAGAAAATGGGGTTTAAAGAGATGTCTTTTTTCACAGCCTTCCTACCCAGTACTGAACGAGGAGCCCTCCATGAATCTGTCTTGTTGGAGCAATAGGAACAGAAAGGTGCCAAATGTGTGGTGGAGCAAGGAGGGAACAACCATGTAGGGGAACCCGCCAGCCCTGGCGCTTTATGGCAATAGTATTTCTTTTGTAAACTTCCCTCGGCTTAGCCAGCAGCTCTCACACCTACCTGGTGCTACTGCTCTGAGGGCCACGATGTGCCTGGAAAGCTAACGTTGAGGCCTGCTTGGATTTTGAGCTGTTTCTGAGTTTAAAAGGAAAGGTGACCAATTTGGGGGTAAGAAACAGAACAGTTCAGGGGATGGGAGCTGTGTATATTATGGGCCAAAAAGCACAGGGAAGTTGACTGTGAAATACAATAAAAAGATTTAAGCTGTAGTGCTCCAGTGTGTCTGGATCAAGGATACAAACCCCCCTGTGGCCACAGTGGCGAGTTGATATTTCACTGCTGTTTGCCCAGAGAGTGGCTTCAAACCCCAGCAGTAACCACAGAGCAGCAGCCTGGGACCGCTGGGGTGAACCCAAGGTCGGTGCCAGGGTTTTCTGAGCAGACAACATCTGGTGTGAAATGCTGCGGGATTACAGCGGCTAAATAAAGCCAGGGAGCTGTACCTGTTGCTGCCTGGGACAAACAGGCTCTGCTTTAGGCTGCCTGGATGAGCTAAAGGTGTCTGGTTGCCCTGCCGGAGAAACCCAGCACAAGGAGCAGTCAGCAGCGAGCCCAGCAGTGGCGGCTGGCCCTGCCTCATGGCAGGCCGATGGCTTTGCCTAACGCCACAGCCCAGCGGCCTGTTGTGGCCTCATCGGACTCCTGAGGCACTAAAGGAAGAAGGTGCCGTGTGGTGAGTGCCACAGAGAAGAAACTGTGGGTAAATGTTAAAATACCCTGCATTTCGCAGCCGTGCCATGTCGAATCAGAGCCCCAGAGCACCCAGCCCTGGGCACAGAGAAAAGAGGCAAAGCCTCCCTCCACTCACAAACCCACTCCATTTTAAAGGCAGGCTGAAGGCTTGGCGGAGTAAAGCACAAAGCTCCCCACGGAAAAGGTCAGCCTGTCCCAGGTGTCAAGAGGCTGTCAGCAATTTATCATCAGTGGGGTTTCTGCAGTGCCAACGTGGGTGACACAAAGTGGCTCGGGTTTTAGTCCTTGCCTGGCACATCCGTGGCCAGGTTTCATTGCGGGGCGGTCTGTTTTGCTTAGCACATCGATACATGAAGGCTGGAGGCTTCATAATTTCTGTCATACAAAGGGGCCGATGCGTGGCTTCGGCATTTCGGGGTGGAAGGAATTCCCACTGCCTACGGCTCGACTGGACGTGGGCGCTGAGGCTGAAGGACACGCTCCTGACACCTCTGATTTATGGCGATGATCAGCTCTGTATGACATTTATTTAGGGACATAAACTATGGCAGGTCTCCAGATGCTCGTGGTTTCACCAAACTTTGAAGCCCCCAGCAAAAGCCCTTTAATGCAGGCCTGTGCTGGTAGGACACCGCAGCCACGTTCCCAGCAAACAAATGGTTATTTTTAAAAAGCCGTGCTCATGCAGGAACATCCTGCTTGGGCATATTTCTAAGTGTCTGTGTCAAAAAGCTTGACTCTTCTCATAGCTGAAAGCAGCACTCCCTTTGAGATGCTCTGCATAAAGCAATATGAACGTGGACAGAGGAATGATCCCCCGGTCCCAAGAACAACTCCAAACTCACCAGCTGCTCAGGGCATAAGAAAATGACTTGATTGCCTGATGATAATAAAGGCTGAAGAAATTGTAAATTAATATTTAATTACTTTGGACAAAACTAGCCCTGACACCATGCCGTAAATTAAAGGTGTGAGAATATGAATCCTTATAACACTGGGCAGGACATTTATTGAATTGAAGAAAATCAATAGTGAAATGTCCCTGCAGGAGTCAGTGGGTGACCAGGAAGCTCAGCGTTCCCCTGGGAAAGGGACAACTCCTTAAGGCCAAGTGCCTGCCCCTCGCTGGCACCGTGATGGGCACAGGGCAGGATTTGCAGACAGCCACGACACCCCGTAGTGTACACAAAGCATTTTGTTGTGGCTTTTGGGAAACACGCCTGCCACCCGATGTGCGGGACGTGGTGTGCCAGCCAGCGTTGAACACCTGAGTGCATGGCTCAAGTGTCAGGCCATGGGGACACGCACGGTGCCGGGCGGCACGGCACGGGTCTTCCTCGCGCCCGCGGGAAGGAGGCCGGGTACCAGCTGCCAGGCAAGGAAGCGAGTGGAAAACCGTGACCTATAGGAAACTATGCGAGGCATGTCTGGTCTCTGGAGGCTACAGATGAGCTGACAACACCAGCACTGGAAACAGATGCTAAATTAATTGGAGATTATTTTGGAGGAAAGCCCATAGCTGGAGCAGGAGCCTGGTGACTCCTTGCTCTAGCAGCAGATAAACAGCAAAGAGATCCTGAAGAAAATTTACTGAACCTTGCACCCAGAACAGGAGCAAAGTAATAGAGGCTGGTAAGAGGTAAAGGTTAGGGAACTGCAAGAACGTGACAAAACTTGGAAAAGCCTTTTTCATTAATTTGGAAAGTCAGGAGTTGAGCGTACCCTGCCATCTAAACTCCTTCACCCTCACCACGCTATCAGCTACCCACCAGCTCAGCACCAACAGGTCAGACGTGTGGAGAGATGCAGAGTGTGGGGCTCCTGCCAGAGCCCTCACCGAAGCTCTGGCATTGGTCTTCATCAGCTTCTCAAAATGACCGTGGAGAGTTCAAAGACTTCAGATACTCCTGAAGAGATGGGAGCGTAGGCAGAAGGACATATAGTACGGGCTGGCTTTTATAGCTACAGCCTTCAGCTATTTGCATTGGCCAAGGAACCACAACTTCATTGCAGATGCAGCTTTTATTCTTGTAATCAAAACAGGCTCCATGTGTTAACATTCTTCATACAAAGATACATACAGGTAGTTTCTATGAACCAGAAACATACTGTTTTTGACTGTTCACACAGTACCTAGAACAGATGCAGTCCTGAAGAGCACTTTAGGCCCTCTGTTTCGATAAAAAAACAAAATCCATGCAAGGAGAAAATGAGATTTTAAAACATGCTTATTTAAAATAAGTTTATTATCATGAAATAATATAAAAGTCTGTCAAAGGTCTTAACAATACTCCGAAAGAAAAAACAGACAGATGCCGTGTGATTTGAGAAATGATGCAGACTGGAAACTCCAAAGTACTTCAACACTGAGCTGCTTATGACAGCACGATTTGTGCAATGCTTACACTGGAGGAGGTGATGTTGGGGGCATGAACAAGCCCTTACAATTAAATTTAAAGGGTGAGGCAATATACCTTCTCTTCATCTTACAATGTATGCATCTAAGTAAGGCTCACTGTAAGCTCAGCTTGACATTAATAAAACGAATGCCCAAAACTGGATTGAGAAGTGAAAGAAAATAAGAATGGAAACCACAGAAGCAAGCCGCTTTGGTTTTCAGTTTAGTCACCATGTTATGGAATGCAATTTACTTGTTTAAAGTAGACAAAAATCACAAACTGTCAAGGTAACATTAAATAAAAGAATCAAAGAATAAATTTTGGACCCCTGAATGCTGCAAAAATAAAGTAAACAAACATGAAACTTCCTTCTTTCCTGGTTTCTTTTTAACACTAATTTAAAAAAAAAAAAAAAAAAAAAAAAAAAGCTCTTTAGCACATGGGGGTAGTATACTGGGGGTGGGTGGAATACTATACCAAGAAAGGGATATTTAAAAATGCCATCAAGGGCCACATTTTGAAGAAACAGATGCCAGTGCAACAGAGTGTGTGTTTAACTGAAACATCTCCCTATGCTCTACCTTCAAAGCAAGTGCTGAAATCCTTGTGTGAACTGGGAGTAGCTGTATGGGCTTACTCCAAGCCAGCAAGTGTGCTCTGATACCCCCTCTGCTCATGGGTGATTTTATATTACTCAGAGCAGGCAGGACATTGAAGTGTGCAGAGTTTGTTCATCAAGGTAGGTTTTTAGACACCCCCCCCCTTTTTCTTTTTGTTTTCAGTACTATGCATGCAAGAGAAATAAGCCCAATTAAAATATCAAGTGTTTTCACTTGTAAAAGTTAAATTCTGAAGTGTCCTGATTTAAACTGCATCAGTGAAATTAAAAGTGGTATGGTTTTCCTGGCAGAATGTGTCAGACCAGGGCAAAGCTTCGAAGACAAAGCAATACATTCTCCACCTGTGTTTGGTTACCTGCCGCTGAATTCAGATCCGCTTTTCAAAGCTTACATTTTTATGACTTACAAAACCTCCTGTTTCACACTTTTATAGAGGTGTTTCAGCTGGACAGCAACATATCTGGCATCAAACAAACTGATGAACAGAAGGAAAGGAAAGGGTGGGGAACAGGTGGAAAGAGGGAAAGACAGCTAGGTAGGAATGTGCTAATGATCTTTGTCTGGTGTCTTAAAGGCATTTCAGGGTTCTCTAAAGCTTTTCACAAAAGCTGTATTGATTAATAAAAAGAAAGGGTTAGAGGGTCCAGCATGTGTGCGTAGATAACACTGTCTTCTATAGGGGTCTATGTCCCTTTGTCAAAGCACATTGCAAACAACTGGAGCACATTTTGGGCACACTTTTTATACGGCCAGCCAAGCAAGTGACAATATTCAAACTCTGAAACATTTTTAAAGCAAACTGTAACCTAAATCATGATGATGCTTTACAAAAAGTTTGTAACTGAAGGTATATGGCCCTCAACTGTAAGTGCATTTGTTGAAGGGAGACCCGTAGTACGACAGCATCAAGACAGGATGTTTCAAGGACTCCTGAACACTAAAGCACCCGAGCGTCCAGGTCATACTCTACAATTGTAATGTCACAGAACTTCACTATGCAACTGAGTATGGTGTCTTAAAATAGCAGAGGGGGGCTCCAGAACATCGTTTGTTTTAAAAAGAAATACAAAATAAATAAAATAAATAGAAGCCTCACATCGCTACGCAGAACTCTACTGAAATTATTTGGGAGCTCTGCTCTAATGCCAACAGCACTACATTACAAAGGTGTGTGTGTGTGATCTCTGTTAAAATCTGCTGACAGCCATTATTCAGCACTAGATAGCACTTTGATCAGATTGCTTTGGGATTTACCATGTCTCAGCAAGGACATGCACAGGATAGACTTTGTCCATGCCATCTGCTGTACAGAGTTCTGTACCCTGCCACACTAATTTCACAAAAACACTCTTACTCCCCAAAGGGTAAGGCTGTGATTACTCTTATTTTGCCATGGCTAAGTAAAATCCCTGAGAATACGCAACTGTTGGACATTGAAGGAAACAGCCGAAAGCATTTCTAAAGGAAAAGGATGCAAAAACTTCAGACTAGTGCACTTTAAGAAAATAAAGCAGTCCATGTCAAGTATACAGAGCAAGGGTGCTGTTATCTGAGAGTCACGTGGACCAAGATCAGTATGCAGATCAGTTGTTTATAACCTCAGCCATTAAAGAAAAATAACAAATACACTCCCCCACAATCAATGAACCAAACAAATCAAACAAAACCCACCCGTCTCTTTCCCAGTTCCAAATTTGAAGGCCAGAAGTTAGTTGCTTGTCCTTTACAATCATGAAAAGCAAGAATAACCTTCTGTGCTTGCCAAACTGACATCACAAAAGTTAATTGCCTAGCAGTGTTATTTGTTTACGCTTCGTAAACTGGTCTATCGCATCCCTCCCTAGAGGTGTGACTTGGAGTTCAGCTCTGCAACATGCTGCATGGGTTTCTTTCTCAGTGGTGCCAGGACTGGAAAGGTAGCATCTGTAAGTCTTCAAAGTGCTCAACATCCTGCAAGAACAGTGCGTGGTGAAGTACAGGATTTGAAGGCAAGGAGACCTTGCTCAGTTCCATCTCTGCAAGTCCCTTATTAAGCAACGAGGACACGGGAGTCTCCCGAAGCTACTGAGAACGTCCTCAAGCACCAATTCCACAGTTTGGAAAGACCAGCTTTACACAGCAGAGCCAGAGAAAGCCTGCTCTCAGGCAGGATGCCACACTGGTTAGAGGACATGCCATGTGGACTGCTATCTGCTTGTTAGAAGAAAGAAGAACTGCAGAAGTCAGCAGTTGCTGAAGCTAGTGGCCCAATGAAGCTGTTAAGTTCTTTGCTTAAGAAATAAAGCTGCTTCACTTTTTGCATCAAACACTGGGATTGATGCGCTACTAACAAACCAGTGGTTTTCCCGCTACTTTAAAGAAAAACAAAAACAAAAAACAAAACCTCCAAGCCCTTAAGTGCTAGATTTATTTTCCTACTACTGGAAAAGCTTACAGCAAAAACATGATCTTGCAATTCATTTTTGAGAGAAGAGTGATCTGTTCCTGCTGTCCCCATATGCCAACTGATTTGGTGGCAATGTGGTCTCTATTGCTTTCTCAGAGCACTCAGCTAGGACCTATTATAGCAAAGTTTCCCTCATAATAGCTGAAAGCCATGAGGAAACCACACGGGGTGGAGAGCTGGTTGTTCTGCTGTAGGCGTGGGTGTTTTTTTCTTTTTTTTTTTTCTTTTCTTTGCATTCATGCTTTCAAGAAGTAGACAGCCAAATTCTGAAGGCTCTCTGCTTCCTTTTTAGCACTGCAAGTAGGGAAATAATTTAATGGAGCTTTGGTCAAAAGTTCTTACTTTATATTCTAACATAAATATACACTACTTAAATTAAGAAAACTCCAAAAATTAAAAGCCCTATACATCCTTTTGATTCTTCCTTGGTGCATGTAGAAACTACAGATAGGCACAACTCAGAGATAACAGGAAGAAGAAAGTGACACTGTTTAAATACCTAATTACAGTCCTAGTATCTTGCTTTATGCACATGGTGTGACGTTTGGTCTATTTCTTCAAGCATCATATGCTTTTCTTAAAGCTTGCAATGCTGGGCTCCTTTGAAAGGATCAAGTATAAACCATGCAGAGAGGCTCCCATCTCAGAACAAAGCAGGGCTGCAGGCCTGCAGTACATTCATTTTAGATAGAATTAATTTTTAGCCTAGCAAAAGCTAGCATTTCTCCTGTGAGTACAGCAACAATGAAACTTCTCCTGTATTTATGAAGTCATTACTAAGTTTAAGTACCTCATAAGCACACTCTTATCTCCTCCTCTACATGGGCTAAGCTCATCTCTTTGGACAAAGCTATCCAAATCCCTACCTCATTACTGAGAGACCCACTTACGCCTTGTACTGGCAGTAAATAATTCACAGGCAGTGTTCTAGTCTTCAACACAAGTAGGAATTTTGTCCGTAACCGTATCACTAACTAAAAGGACTTCTTTATTATTTCTAATAACAGCAGTGCTAAGGAGCACATTTTTTTAATTGATATTAGCAGAAGGAGAAACCCACCAAATCTTACTTTCTTAATTTCAGGTCACTTCTGCATAATTTCGGGTTTTAAGGTTTGTAATTCGCCCGATGTGTAACGGCTCAGTGACAAATTCTAGCTTCCCCTAGGTGTCACTATTTCATGTCCACTTTCATGAAGTCCTGCCTATAACGGCAGCCTAAGGAGGACTTGAATGAAATCTGCTTTATAAACTGCTAGCTGCATTCAATTTAAAAGCAAATATTATATTTGTATGACTTTAATTTAAAAAACCCTAAGCCCAAAATATAGAAAAAACACAAAACTTTAATAAACCAGGATGATAGACATGATTTTCAATTGCTTGTGTAAAGCACTACTGAAACTAGCTGGGCTCTGTAAGTCTGTGCCAGCCAAGGCTCTGGCTCACCAGCCACAGCACTGGGACTGGTACCAGTGCAGAAGAAATATCACCTCGTGCTTATGGCCTTCCTTCCACTCATCACGTGTACACATCTCCTTCCTGCACTATGAAAAATGGTGCAGCAGGCTGCCCTGAACCACAGCTCGAGCATCCTCTTGCTGTGGAGGGCACTAGGAGAAATTTTCTGTACATTTGGCCCAATGCTGAAAGGAAAAAAAACACAGCACATATTGGTAGCTGGGAGGGAACACAATGCCCGGTTTCAAAGGCTGGTTCCTGGTGGAAGCTCTTGATCACCAGCCGTGTGTGCTTGTGATGAAGATCACCTCTATTTGTGGAGGCAAAAAAAAAAAGCTTCAACCCAAATTAAGGGAAACTCACAGCATAGACAATGAACTGGCATTTAACTGCCCTTCTCTTTGCTACCAGGGTAAGAGTAATGCTCACTACAGTGAGCAGCACAGGGCACGGGAGGATCCAAGCCAGCAGCGCCTGCTCAGGCTCCGCGTTGACACCACGACCGATCTGCTGCATATGTGGCTCCCGTGTGAAGTGAGGGAGCAAAGGGCAAATTCTGCTCTGCTACTTTTAAGAGGTGAGGGGAACAGGGGGTGAGGCAGGAGAGGAAAGAGTCAAAAACATTCATCACAGCTATAGTTACGACCCAAAGAGAAACAGTACCTCTGCATTTAAACACAAAATGTGCACATCAAAAAATAAAAATCATACATACCTTTCCCCCAAAACACTCACACCCTTCCCACCTGAAAAGCTACAATGAACAGAAATGGTGTTAAAAAAATCTTTGTTAACAGACACAGTCCCTGAAGTTTTAAGATGTTGGCTTGCTGTAGTCATACCACCTCATCCGACTCCAAACCATGTACTTCATAGAGAGTGTCCAAGATATTTAGCTGCTTTTCCATGGCTGGTAAGTAAATGTTGAGGTCCCTCTGCATTGCTTTGTAAAATGTTTCCTCCTGAGGATCACAGTCCTCTACAGACAGAGCTGCTACAAAGTCTTCGTATGTTGGAGCTGCCCTTAGAGCTAACTGGGGGAGGAAACAAAGATTTTAAACTGAAGGTCTACACGGAGATTAAGACATCTTCAGAGGTGCCTGATTTTTAGGAAGTGTCAGTATATCATATTTTGTACAAATAAAGAGTAAATATTAGAAATTAAATACAAAGCTTGAATAATTGTTAGGGAAGCTCCCAAGCCAGTGTCCCACACTTCTGCACTGCAGTCCCATGTTCAAAATACTCTTCAGAAAACTCTCCCCCCCAACATTCCTGCTTCTCCAAGTCAGTCTCTGTTTAATCAATTGGCTGAGGCTTTCGTTTTTCCTTTTACAGTTTCAATAATAGTTTCCAGTGACAGACACAAGGGGGAGCTGCTAGATTGGACAAGAAATAAACCATCTCCTCTAGCCTGTAAATTCTGCTTCAACTCCCTGACACCATCTGCATCAGCTCTTCTTGAATGCTAACACCCCAGAGAGAGACCAATCCTCAAATTAGCAGACTAAAAATCTCACTTCTTTTAAGAGCCCCTGCAAGACTGCAAAACACATAATGAAAACAACACACATGCAAAAAGTAATCCTTCTGTTTTGGCTCCAGAAAACGAGCTCTGCCCTGAAAGCTCAATCCTAAACATAGTGATAGCTACAATCCTCACCCTGAAGATAAGATCTGACAAAAGGAACCTACTAATTGTAATGCTTCTAATTTTAATAGCATTTGTTAACTAAAACTAACAGAAGATCTCAGTAACAAGACCCCCAGCTCAGAAACTAAGATGAGCACTTACCGCAAAGACCCCACGGACAACCCAACCATGGTGCTGCCGTAACGTCTTCCCATAAGCATTGTCTTAAAGAAAAGGGAAAAAAATAGAAACATGTAAGGAGTTTGCATTTGCATCACCATATTATTACTGTTTGATGCACATAATTGCCCTTTCTGAGCACCAAAGTTATAAATGAAAGGAAGGAGAAAAGGATTGGCAGATTAGGGATTTCTGCAGTGGGGTCTCAGCTCTGCTGCCACTTTTCCTACACATCGTCAATGGCAAGTAAGTATTCTAGTAGACATGAAGGCAGATTTATTTTTTATTTGATTAGCTGTACTTCAAAACTAACTTTTCTTCTACTTTCTAGGCTTCAGTTCAGTGTAAGTCTGAAAAAATATTATACAGAGTGAAACTATTCTGCTCAGTCTGGATGTCTAGCTCAGACATTGAACAAGAACCTTCAAACCTTCTCTTTACATGTGAGAGTCAACTTTTAACCCCTCAGCACAGAAAGCACAGGGCTTGTATTAAGAAAACAACAACAAACCACCAAACTCCATTCTTCTCTTATGAGTGCCCAAGCGTAGCCTTTGATGAAGGTCTTTGTTATGTTCCTAGACTTTGTTATGTTCCTCCACTTTCATACAGAAAGCTTTCTATATAAAAAAACCTAACACCTTTGAGTCTTATTTCATACAGTCTTAGTACTGTCATTGTTACATATGCCTAGCTTTCAGTTGAATTTTTAAATATCAGATGTTGTATTATAATTACCCTGAGCTGAAGCAAGAAAATCTGTTTTGCTGTGTTTGGATATTTGCTCAGAAATCTGCAGATGGTTATTCTTGAACAGTGCATAAAGTCAATAAAAGCCAGGTACAAGTTTTACTGTAATGTGAAGTACTCCCCCCATCTACCAGTCTAATGACTGAGGAATATGTCTTTTTCTATACATAGAGAACGTATGAGAAAGGTATTCACTAATGGAAACAAAGAATTAAGGAAGAAAAAAGGTATTTTGTAGCAAATAGGATTGACAAGTCTATTCTCTGCCTTAATAGACAATATAGGGGACATTAAAACCATCAGAAGTTGCAAAGTTTGGATTACTGTAATGCAAGATTGCATGCACACAGGAAGAGTCTTACTCAGGAAGAACTAAGCCTACGACAGTTTCATATTTTGCACCGTACTTGCTGTGGTCACTAGCTTGACTTAGTAAGTGACAAAAACTGTATACTTGGAAAAATTTATTTTTCTGTTATGACCTTCCTTCTAACTGACATAGACAAGTCGCAGCCATACCAACAAGGAGGTGATTTCAAAGAGTGATGGCCAATCTCGCAAGGAACTGAGGAAGTAAAACATCAACTGTAAATTTGGGAATGCATGCCAGTGGAGAAAATGGAATGAGACAAAATACTTTTTTCTTCTGAAGATACGACTGTCTCCCTGATAGAAGTATGACAATTAAGTGAATCTTTATCTGGCATCAAGTCAAGATCAATCATTTATTTCATCTGCCCAAAGACTACTATTTTCAAAAAAAACCCTACAACTTTCAAAAAAAAAAGTTGTGTATTGGAGATTACGTGCATCATTAATCACTGGAGAAAAGGAAACAAAAAGGAAAGTAGACAAGTATGCAAAATCATGTGAAGAATAAAGCAACTAGCACTTACTCAGAGCTGTTTGGATATTCTTTTCTCCATTCTTCACTTCTGTCAAAAACCCTTTCAAGAACTTCAAGCCTCTGTCAGGATGAGCCCACAAAAAAGAGAACCATGTAACAAAGTAAATCCCCACATTTCGCAGTACTGTTTTAACTTTAACAACATACAGTCAACCTCATATTTCTGTATCTCAGAGGGATATTCTGGAGCCAACCTAGCTTAATCTCCACTGCTTATCTCTGCTCAGAATTAAGAAGCCATTTTCCATCTGAACAAAGAAATGCAGCTACATTCTCCAGCCTCTCTGCCAGCCCGAAGAAAAAACACTTTGCTAAAACAATTGTGCTGAAGCCTGAAATTATCTGCCTGATGCACTGGCCCAGCAGGAACGGTCATTCCCTGTAACTTGTTCTTTTCTTTTATGGAAAAAGGGTTGTCTGCAACCACTTTTTTAGGCCTTTTGGTAAAGATGCAGTGGCATAACTACAGACAATACAGTGATCTTGAACCTAGTGAATTTGGGCTGACTGACGGAGCCTGTGAAAGTAACTAGTTTGCTCCTGATAAATAAGCTTACACTGATGAAAGGCCTTTTGCTGCACTTTAATTGTTTATAGTTGAAACTGATAGGAAGCTGTTACCTTTTTAGCCACAGAAGAGCCTCTGTAGCAGAGTTTCTAACTTGTGCTACACCCGCATTGACTTCGTGGAGCACTATCTTCTGCAGGGTATCAAACTCTTCTTTGTTGGTTATAAATTTCTGGTTTATTTTCTGGAGGAAAAAAAACAAGAGGAAAGGCTTTATGATTTTAAGATCAAACAGTATCCCGTCCCATACACAGCACCTATTTATCACGATTCTTCCCTTCAAAAACATATTGCAGCTCTCCCCTAATCAGTTCCTCCCTCAGGCTTATTATGTTGAGCAGCTGACAGGCTCACGTCACGCATTCCCCATGGTCGTGCACCGGCAAAGTGTGCACTGTCCCAGACACACCAGGCTAGCCTAGAGGGGGCATGAAGCTCAAGAGAGATCACATTGCTGCTGGATCAACCTCACACCACAGCACTGCCTGGTTCTACCTGCACCAAGACTTAGCTGCTGTGAGCAAGTGGCTTAGTCAAGGATTTTTTTTTTTTTTTTTTTTACATAGCATTCTTCCCTTGTTCTATTTCCACAGTCCTACTGTGGCCACTTTCAGCAAGATAAGCCAGTTCCTGAGTGACTTTGCTCCAAACAACCCTGAATGCATACAGTGTTCCTTATCATACACTCAGAAGATGTTCTGCTTTTGTTTTTCACCTTGAAAAAAAAATTATGAATAGTCTTACTACAAATATGTCTTATCTCATAAACGGCACTTCAAACCTTTCCAGACTTGAAGCAAGAAGAACTTTCAGAAGAACCTAATCTACAGGATCTGCTCTGATTTGCAGCTGTTGAAAAGCTGGTTCTTAATGAGCTGATTTGCTGCTACTTTGCTGAGGAAAGGTTTTTTTCCTCATTTGTCTTACAGTCTAAAGATAATATTGATACCACCACATCGTGACTTACAATCCTTTCAGCTCAGAATCAAAGTCATATTCATTAGGTGTAACAGGCTTTTTACTTGGCAGTCAACCAAGTATTTTCTAAGTTTGGTTGTGCACAACAGTTGGATTTATTAAACACAGCACGTACTGTAAGGACAGAATTAGGGACATTTCAGCATTCTGATCTGACAGCAACATTATCAAATATTAAAAAGCCTTCTAGTATTGACTCCCATGACAAAAATTCTTGAGGCCTGGTAGCAAAGATATGTATTTCATTCAAGAAGTCAGTGTTACCTTGATGTTACCTACAAAATCCATTTTAACAGGAGCAAAGACAGTTGGTCCCAGCTTGTCTAGGAAAAAAAAAAGCCATACTTTAAGATTATGTATTTTTCCAATCCTCATGTCTTAGCAACAATTTTATTCTACTGTCTAAACAATCCTTCTAACTGGTAGGAAAATACTAGAGGAACGACATAAAGCTAAGAAGAAATAGAAAGAAAAATAAATTAGAAAGAAAAAATAGATGATATAATAATTAAAAAAAAAAGTGACAACAGATAGTATAGCTGATAACGTGCTGTCAGCTGTACTGGATGCATAAGGCACTCCATGCAGTTCTGTGGCGAGGAAAAATATTGTTCCAAATATACTCATAGATTACCAGACACATTATACGTGGGTCCCATCTAAATGATAGCGGATCCTCTACAAAGAAGAAGAATGAGAAACATCTAGTACCATTCATGTCCATTCTGCTAATAGAAATTAATTCTATCACCTCAGAGAAGTAATGAATTCTCCAAACAAACCACTTTTGTTTTTTTTTTTTTGGTAGCTGGTGTCAGTCAAAAGGACTCTGAGGCACCCCAGCACAAAAATGAGCTGCTTACCCAGAACTGGCACAATTGCATAACATGACTCCAGAAACTCTTCCGTTGGTATGCCTTCTTCCTCCCGAAGTTCAATATCACTGAACCTGGTATCCAGGACAAGCAAGAGAGATTGTAGCTTTAGTAGTGCCTTTTCTGCAACTTCTAAAGACAAAAATTACATTTTATGCCCACTACATTTGAACAGAGATAGAATTTATAGACATTGAACCACCAACATGGCTTTTGTTTCACTCATTTAAAGTAAATGACTGCAGAAAATGCATAACTGCTGGCATGCAAGGCATGTAATTACAAACAAGGAAAAAGCCCTCCCACTCTTCTGTACAACTGATTCTACAAAGAGTATCTTCTTCCATTTCTGTGCTGTCTGAATGCTTGTTAAATAATCTCAAACACAGCTTTGCAGACAGAACAGACTTGAAAACGAGTCAAAGGTTTAATAATTTCATTATTTGTATATTGTGAATCTGCAACATGTACTACCTATTGCTCATGACACTGAAGAATGTAGGAAAGCCATTTTCATTGTCCTCTTCCTCACACAGAGTCAGTCCACTTAAAGAACTTGTTTCTGACTGCAGCAATGTGTGGGCATCAAAGCCTTCTACAGCTTGCAGCTTGTTCTTTCCATCTTCTTTAATGCCTTACATTCATGGGAAGCAGAAGAAAAAAAAAAAAAAAAAAGATAAAACAGCCACACACCCATATTGTTATTATTGCTCCTCAAGATGTATTCTGCTGAAGGAAGGCATTGGGATATCTGGGTCATGCAAAGTTAGTGACACCATACTTCCCCTGTCAACTGCTAAGACAACATCCACATCAGTCCCCTCCCCTCCTTCTGGTCAGTCAGACCAATTGTGTGCAAGCCAGTAGCAGACATCTGTTTGAAGACAAGGGTAGTTCTCACCCAGTTGCAACTGCCCCAGTGCCGAGCAAGTGGCACAGCCCATTTCAGAGGCTAAAAAGCTATGTGGACTTGTTTGCTCCTCTTGATAAGGAAGTGCAGTGACTGCTCAGATGGGTACTGCTATGACATGAAAGGTTGCTACGTTCTCCCCAGTTCGTAAGAATTGTCTTAATGTTTGCTAGAAAAAGACCCAGTTTCCTTTCCCCCCTCTGGTCTACTTTATTTCTTCTTTGAGGTCAAGTGCATCTGTTTGAAACAAACTCAGGACTACAAAAGCACCTCCAAAGGAAGACTTTTATATAAGTCTTACATACCCAAAGAAAGGGCACATCTATGCACGGCAAGACCTTCTGACCTCACAGAGAACTGCAGGTAACAGGTCAAGAAGCAGAATGATACATTCAACAGCATCCGCCGTGCACAGGCCATGGATCACAGCAAATCTTCATGTCACACCATCAAACTAACACCCGGAATTTCTCAGGGACCCTGACTCTCCAGGGAATGAATGCTTTCAAAATCCATTGAGCATTTATAGACCTGAAGTGGCATTGAATTGGGCTGAAGAGATCCAGCTGCAACAAAGTCTTTTCCTCTGAGCAAAGCCTGAAAGCAAGCTATTTGTAGAACCACTAAATAAGCCTGGTGCTGGGTGAAAAGAACCATTTACACCTGGTAGGAGGAATGAGACTTTAGCCATGCTCCTCAGGGAAAAAAGGAAATGTGAAAGAAGTTTTTAGGGAGAAAAAAACCATCTTCCACACAAAATACTAAGGAAGGCCCCTGCATTTAGGGCTTAAAAAGAGTAACTGCTTGACTGATGGCATATGGATGTTTTAGAATAATGGTGAGTCAGAGAAAGCTCCTGTTAAAGAACAACGCAGTCCATTCAACAGAAGGAGGAGACATAAAATTAAGTCTGTGCAAGAAACTTTTAAAGTTCAGCAGCCTTTAACAATATGGCCACAAAGGACAGAATTTTATATGGAATTGGTTCAACTGTTTTACCAAAGTCACACGCAACTCCAACTTTCATGCTACTAATGATGTAATGGAAGAAATAAGGTGCTGTCTAATAAACTCTCAGTTGGAAGAGAAAAAAAGGGTTTATTTTCCATACAGATTTGCCAGAACAATTGTTAGCAACTACAAGGTCAACGCCTCTGACAGAGGCGCATAAAGCTTCAATGCACCCTTCTGACAGTGCAGCCCTACATAATAGGGGAGGTGCTGGTTTTCCCAGATGAGGGCCTCTGGGAATGAAATGCTTGTCCACAGACCAAGAGCAGCTGAAGCTCTGCCACAGCATATTGTTCTTCATGTCAATCAACATCAACAGGAGCCTGCACCTGTCCTAAAGAACTTTTAATTTCCTTCCGCATTCAGTTCTAAGTTAGCTGTCAGCAGAGCCAGAAGCTATGCTGAGAAGACTTGACAACAGGCAGATATCAGACTAAACCACACTGACATTCCCTCTCCTGGGAAGCAAAGTATTAGTAGTGCACTCGCAGGCAGCCTAAACCTCCCTCCACTTAAGGAACAGTAATTCTGGATAAAAGGTGGCACATATATTTACCTGCCAGATTCTCTTCTATGTGATCCTCAACAGAAACATCACTGCACTCCTCATTTGTTTCCAGGTTTAAACATGCCAGACTTTTAATAAAGGTTTGTTCTTGCTGGTTAATTTCTGCTTTTACAGAGCCATTTTCACAGGGATTCAATTCCATCTGCCTGAAGAAAGCGAAGGAATAATGGTTAGTACAAAACACTGCTTGGTAAGCTTCTTCCTGTGAAGGCACACAAATAACAATACAAGAAAAATAGCTGCCAGAAATTACATGTTGTCACAGGCTTCTCTGAGGAAAAGTGACTTGTCTACAGTAATAAAAGGAATCATTAACATATATCCTACTGTCTGCAGCAAGTAGGATATACATTAATGATTCAACCTCAGCTTACAAAATATAGAGAGTATATTTTTAATAAAGATCATTGCCAAGAGACACAATCAAGAAAAATCTGATTACAAAAAAAAAAAAAAAAAAAAAAAAAAAATCATGGGCATATATTGTAGGTAAAACAACGTCCCTTCATTACTGCTTTTAAATAGATAATATACACTCTTGCCATCTCACCCACAAATAATCTACCCTCTGTCAACGATTTTACAAGCATATGGAGTGGAACTTAAGGTGCAGGGAAGAGCACTGAAGCGGAGAGAAATGTTTGGTGACAGGCCAGGAATTCACTGGGTGGATGGCCAGGGAAGAGAAAAATTTAAAGGAAAGGGCTCAGAAAGAAGAGGCATGAAGTGAGGCAAGCCAGCTCTCTTTTATTACATCTGTTTCCAAGTATGGAGCTCAGAGCAATAGTTCTGCCTGTATCCACCACTGGTAATATCAGAGTAAAAGTATGGAAAGAACAGACACTACCCAAAACAGATTAGAAAGATTGATAGTAATTCTTATTATACCTTTCTGTTGAGGTGTGGCTGGGCAAGACTGAGTGTTTTATCTGTAAGACAAGAGGGAGTGAGTGGGTAGAGAGACATCCTTTATAGCAAGAAGACTGTATTGTGTTTCTTGAACTTTTAATAAACCCAAACTGCAGTCAGCAGAAAAGCCGAAAAGCATAAACTCACTACTTCTGACCCAAAGGCACTGTACAGAAATGTGAAAAGGTGCTACAAAATCATAACATTAATATATTGAAGAGAAAAAAATGACTTCTTTCAGAAGCTAGTTAGCAAGTGCCGAGTGAGATGCCATACAGCACCTGAACAAAACTAGGGCAAGGTGTTCTTTGCAATGACATTTTCTTTACTTAAAAAAGAAATCTGAAAAACTAGGCTAAGTAATGCGAAGCCAGATACCAGGTACAGTGAAGTGAATTCACTTCCCAGAGGCAGTGAAGCATCTACCTTGCCACACACACCTTAATCTACTGTTTGCCAGGGATGCTCCAATTTTACAGATGTAGCTGTGGGTTCACGATTCAAGAAAACGTCCTTGTCATTGAAAAGATAAGCTCATTAGCCCCTGTTGGCATGTTAACATAGATGTGCTGCTGCAGTAACTTAAATGAGTTGTAATTGCTGTGAACTCCCACAATGGACCAGCCTGCCATATAGGCAGGATGTTTTTAAACACCACTGTCTGCAGCTGAATCAGGCCCTGAAAGTCAGCAATTAACAGCTTTCACCTATCATTAAAAGTTAAGGGATTGGCCAGTGAGTATTACAAAAACTGCCCCACCTAACTTGCAAGCCACAGGAAATACCACAACAGGTCCAGTGGAGGACTACTAGCTACAGTAGGAGTAAAAATTAATTCCCTGCTTCCACAAATGCTACTTTACAAAATGGTACCTTGCATGCCAAGACTGGTAGAAGAGGGTACTCGTCATTACCTTGTTTGTTCTGAGAACTGCTAAATGCGGGGATCCAGGTGGGGTCTGATGCAATAACTCAGAAGTAAAGGCAGTATTTGCAATCTGCATACATTCTTCAAGAGTCTTGAGGAAAGTGTCACAGGTTGATTTCAACAGAGCTCCCATATCAATCCCACTCTGCGGGAAGAAACCAATTGGAACACAGACTCAACACAAAAGATCAAATTGGAGCAGCTAATTTCTACAAAGACCATGACTGCTACTGTCATGATTCTTGTTTCACATAAATTAAAATGCACAGGGTCAGCTGATAGAACTGGCACCACAAATTACTGGGGCTATGCCCCCTCACAGCATTGCAACTTTTGTAAGCCTCTCTCTACAACAAGCAAAGCAGACTTGGGTTTTAACAGCTGTATCTTAATATATTTAACACCAGAGATGAGTAATTAAGTACAACCTTTGATGTATTCAATAGTTGTATTCCAGTAGACAACACCGACAAGGGAAATGAAAGCAAACAAATGAAATAGATACAGATTAATCTGAAGGTAACAGTAACTTCAAAAATCCCAGGAACAACAAAAAAAGATTACTTCAACTGAAAAACATGCAGAATGAAGTGTCCCATTACCAACAACAATACAGTATTACTTCATTTAAACAAGAACTATTGTGGGGATATGCTATTTCCCACAGGTCCTCAGCAGAAAGAGGGTGAGTAACACAGACAGTAAGTAACTATGAATGAATACTGCACTGAATAACGAGAAGGGTTCAGAACACTCAAGACTTGGTCTACACTGAAAAAATAATCATACCTCGGGTTCTGATACACCAGAAATGCTGGCTTCTTTTGTTTTATGCACTTGCTGAACAAGGAGGTTACAGTACAGTCTAAGTTCAGACATTTTAGTCTTCAAGGCTTCTGTGTTTTCAGTGAACTCTAAAAATGAAACAAAAGAGAAGTTAAATTTGCTGTATCCATCTGGGTGTATGTGATTTTAGAAAGCTGCTGCAACAATACTATACAATCTAATTCAATCAATACTTCTTTATTTCAAAACATTTTACAATCAACCCCAGAAAAATGAGCTAGATTGTCATAAGCTATGCTCATGACAGGTAAAAATGTTTCACTATTTGCTGTGATAGGCAGGAACAGTGTGTTGCTAGGCTTAGAACCCAGAGGAAAAAGCAAGTGCATCACATATGACCTCAATGGGCTTTTTAAATAGAATAAAAGCCCTTCGTATCTTTTTGTTTTCATTGAGTAGTTTAAGGGGCAAACAATTACACTGTGAGTTAAAGGATCAGGGTTCTGAGTAGAAAAATACTGGAGCGAAAAGACATGTATTTTTAAACACAAATGGATTAACTTAATATATATCCTTGAATCACAGAGTGGTTGAGGCAAGAAGAGTCCGCTGGAGACCAGCTAGTCTGACTCCCCTTATTAAAGCAGGGTCATCTAGAGCAGCTTGCTCAGGGCCAAATCCAGTGAAGCCTGGAATACTGCCAAGGATGAACTCGGCTTCTTTGTGCAACCTGTTCAGTGCTCTATCATCCTTACAGTAAAAATATTTTTTCTTCATGTCGCAATGGAGCTTTTTGTATTTAAATTTGTGCCCATTTCCTCTTGTCCATTCACTGAGAAGAGTCTGGCTCTATCTTGTTTATGCTCTCCCATCAGATATTTCTTTAAAATATCTCAGTGGCTCTTTGCTGGACCAGTATGTCCACGCATTTCTTGTACTGTTGAACCTAGATCTAGACAGAGTACTTCAGCTACTTTACGACTAATAGTCAACCTGAGATTTTTCAGGAGTAATTTTTTCTTCTGAGTCCTGGAATTATGAAAGAAATTAATTTGCCTGTGATTAGTGAGAGTTTTGCCTTCATATACAGCCAAACAGTAACAGTCTGCATCCCAGTGACCCACAGCCAGGAGCTAGTCACTTCTTCTACTCACAGAAGCCATCAACAGTTTTCAGATGATTAATACATAGTGGATCTTAAGGAAAAGCCAAAGTTTTCAGATTCCTGGACTAATGCCAGAGCTAATGCCTGAGATTTCCAGCTAGGGTTCCTGTATGCGTTGTTGTTTAGTAGCTCCAAAGACCAGAAGCACAGGTTGGACACAGAGCTCCAGTACTGATTTTCTCATTTTTGTGTGTACGTCTACTAAGGTAAGGATAGGGAAATAAAAAGTAAAAAATATGTGCCAGAAAAGGAAGTTCTTGCCTTTTTCCTTTTGTGTCCTGCTGTCTGTCAGACAGGCTTTGGCAGTTCCTAGTGCAACCAGCCACTTTTGCCTCTCAACTGCATTTCTTGCCTTCAGATAGAAGTATTGCTCCCCGGGGATGATCAGGTCCATTCGTGTGTTATCTGCAGGATGAACTGGAAGCAACACAGGTTTCAGGACAGTTCTTCAGCCGTTCCCAGCCCAACTAAATATCCCAACAGATATTAGGTGGCAGGTCAAACAGTAATGGGAGAGTATGAATCTATAGCCCCAAACCTCCCCCACTGCCATTTTGTTACTTCTCTTCTAAGTAAGGGCATAGACAGGACACGTGTGTACAGCTGTGGGACAAAAGGCTATGAAAGACAGCATTGTGATCATTATCATCCAGGAGTCACACCTCAAAGGTATGGCAAGAAACCCAATGCTGGTGAGCAGACCTAGTACTGAAGTCACTCATATTTCTAGTATTAGCTTTGTGCCTAGGAAGAATTGTTTAAAGACGTGCTCTCCCACCACAGCTCACATGAAACAGTGACATACCTCCGTGCAGAATATTCATTATTGTAGAGCTTTGCAGCTCTTGTAACATTTTCAAAATACCATAGAATACCAACATGCATATAAATCAAGTTACTGGTTTACTACAAAAGGGTACCATCAAAATAAAAACAAATAGCTCGTGTCCTGAAATCTCATCCCAGTGCTGCCTGTGCTTATCGGACAAACTTTGTACAGTTGTGTCACTGTATCGTACTTACCTTGAATTTCACACACAGCCATCTGGATGCTTCCCTTACAACCCTTCCAGGCATCTTCCTGAGAGTCATAGTAGGACAAGATGCCGCCACAGAGAAGAAACCACCGAGGCTGCCAGCCTGAAAAACAAAACTAAATCTCTCAGTTACTTCTCTCCTTGCAGTTTCACCACCTCTAATTCAAGACTTGCTGCAAATAAAGCCCCAAAGATTCTTGGTTCCCCCAGGAAAAATAAACCATGTGAATAGGTAAGATTTACAACAGGCCTGGATGTTGCACAGTGCAACCACTGCTTGCGAACAATCACATCCTGCAGGCAGCCCTGCCTGCAGACAGCTGAGCTCAAAAGCTTTCAGCTACACCCCAGCGATATGTTCCTGAGATGCCATATGTCATTTCCAGTACTTTTGCTAATACAGTATTACTTAACGTTTCTCTCCCCAAACACCTTTTCAGACCACCATCCCTCAAGTTCTTCACTTCTCAGTTCTCCCCTTTGCTCTTTCCAAATGCCACCACAGCAGTCTTGCCTTACACATAGAATCTTACAATCATTACGGTTGGTAAAGCCCTCCAAAATCATCTGGTCCAACCACCCCCTACCACCACTGTTACCCACTAAACCATGTCCCCAAGCACCACATCCACCCTTTCCTTGAACACCCCCAGGGACGGTGACTCCACCACCTCCCTGGGCCTGACTGCTTTTTCTGAGCAGAAATGTCTCCTCATTTCCAGCCTGAACCTCCCCTGGCACAACTTGAGGCCACTCCCTCTAGTCCTGTCACTGGGTACCTGTGAGAAGAGGCCGACCCCCAGCTCCCCACACCTTCCTTTCAGGCAGCTGTAGAGAGCAATGAGGTCTCCCCTGAGCCTCCCATTCTCCAGCCCTAACACCCCCAGCTCCCTCAGCCGCTCCTCACAGGCCTCGTGCTCCAGGCCCTGCACCAGCTTCGTAGCCCTGCTCTGGACACGCTCCAGGGCCTCGATGTCCTTCTTGTAGTGAGAGGCACAAAGCTATTTTCTTCCCTTACAGAAAAGCCTAGTCAAACTAGCTTCAGAAACAAGGGCAAGAAAATCCTAAATCAAGGTAGAGAGGAGACAGAGGAGGAAACAGTTTCTGAAAGCCATCTTTAACAACAGCTCTTGGATCTCCCGTGCTGCCCATATAGAAAGCAGTCTCAATCCAATAACTTGTGCTTCTGGATCCATTCCAAGAGGGTGATGAAAACATCAGCCTAGACCAAAACCGATAGCTCCAGCTACCACTTTTGCCTGCCCTGCTGCCCACCCTCAGAACTAGATTACCCCTTTTGGAAGTACTACTTCGGTGCAAAAAGATATGAACAAACAAGACACCAGCCATCATTTTACTTCTAATTAAAAGCTGAAGCTCATTAACATAAGAAGCAAGAGCACAGCGTTGTCACTGGAGGAAATCAGCTTTCATTCCTGAGCAGCACCAAGCAGCTCCCCGGGCCAGGGCCAGAGCTAGGACACCAAGGCTCCCATGCTGTGTCAGCAAACTGCCTCCAGGTTTATAACCCATAGATTACTGATCCTTCGGGACTGTGGGAAAACAAATTAACCTATATCCTCCTTCACACTCTTCTAGAGTTCCCCCACTGTTTTCTAGAAGAACACAAAAGCATTCTAAATGCCAAAGCATTCTCCATACTTCTTTGCTTTGTTTGAAAGGAAAAAAAGTCACAAGAATGAAAATTCAAAAAGTGACGAAAGAAAACAACAAGACTGGGTTTTATTTGCCTTGCCACCAAACTAAAGAAACTGTCCTAAAAGTCACTATTGATACAGGGGAACTCGCAAAAAAAAAAAAAAAAAAAAAAAAAAAAAAAAAAAAAAAAAAAAAAGGAGGCGATTGTTGAGCAGAGACAAGCAGTTAATTGCCTCAGACACCCGGTGGCACAGATCCAACCCTTTAAATAACACACAGTGCCACAGTCGATACAAGCCTCTAATTCAGCATGGGGACCCTGCTGGTGCACACCAACAGTTTCAGCCACGGTCCTGCAGCTTACAATCGCAGCTGATGCTCACCCAAATCGCACGCCATCAATCAAGGGCCAACACACACAGCGCTCTGCCTCCGTCCCCTTTGGATGCTGGTTAAAAATGTTAGGAGTCAATATATTGGGAGGGTTTTGTTTGGTTGGGTTTCATCTGCAACATCAGCTGTTATTTGCCTTGCTCTGCAGAACCTAACTTCTTTATTAGATGGGTATTAAAAGTGCAATGATATCCTGTTCAACACAGACATGTATATATACAGCAATTGCCTGTATTTTCTGCACACAATTGTTATCCTAATAAAGCCATTTTTATAAAAGGAAACCAAAAATAATAAGAAAATCACAGCAGGATTGTGTCGGAAGATGCACTAACCACCTGGTACTCAATGACACTGAGTCAGCAGCCACGGGAAGGTTATCCTAAACAACCAGCTAAAAATAACGCGTGGCTGACAAATCCTGGACAGTACAACAGGGATACAACCTTCAATTTGAGTAGCTTCACATTCACAGTCAGATGTGAAGATCAGAACAGATTAAAAAACAAAATACAAAAAATGAAGCAGCAAAAAGACATTTCCAGGAGCACAAATGCTGGTTTTATTCAGTTTTATTTCTTCCCCATAAGCTCTAGTAAGAACATTGCAGTTTCTGGAACTACACATTCAGACTTTACCCAAGATAGAAAGTTAAGGATGAACCTCTCCAGGTCTTACTGGCGATAGCACTAACACAACTCTGCAGAATTTACTAAGCCCATTCATACTGCTGGCATATGGGCAGGACAAAACATAGCTCAGACTTCCACAGCTTGTCTTAGAGACACAGAACCATTAACAATAAAAGCTGACCTTGCTGGAGGGAAAAAGGAAAAACAAAAAAAAACAGACAGACGATAAAATTCAAGGCACACGAAAAGGAAGCAATACCTTGAGGGCTCAGTCACAGAAGCCAGCAAAGAGATTTCAGACACCTCAGCAGCCACTGGTTCAGGTCCTAATACACGTTGCACTCCTTTGTGAAACTTAAAGTTAGCACCTGCAGCACCCACAAGACCTAATATTGTCCACAAGAGATATTTAAGCAGCCTGTGCCTGCTGAGGATTCCTTATTTCTCCAGAAGCTCCCCCAGTCTGAAAGATCTGCCTACTTCCATCATTACACTTCAGGAAATCTGGATGCAGCTATCACTGAGCAAACTTGACATTTCTTGATAAAGCTGAAATTTGGACTTAATTCAAACTTTAGTGCTACACAACGCAGGCTCCAGAAAGCACCGGTTCCCAAGCGCCAAGCCTGAAGAAAAAACCATCTGAATACACATGGATCACGTCAGACATCCACAAAGCCAAACCATCTGGGAGAATTACATACTCAGGAAGTCAAACTGATGACCTGGAAAACAAGCTGCAATTAAGAGATGCCAGTTTCAGTTGCATTTCTAAAAGGCACAAAGGCAAAACACTCAGGCTTTTTTATTACAGCTCGCTTCCTACTAGAATTTTGCAATAATTTATGCTTAGTAATTTCTTGGGCTTCAACGTTAAGTCTTTAGAAAAGCTTCTGCAGTAAATAGTCCTTGGATTTCTTTGACCTTAATTCATATTTTTAGTGTGGGTAGGAGATAACTGTGTACTTCCACTTTACAGCAGCATCCACCTAAGAGCAGGAATTAAAGCCTTCATCACATCCCCCCACTGCTCACATCCCAGGCTGGCAATAAGACTGTGGCAGCCCCCAGCACAGCTGCAGAGCAGGGGGCAGCTCCCTGCTTTTTTCTTTGTCAAGTCACAAGAGAACCCAGATAGTCAGAGACATCTCACAGCAAGTGCAAGCACCATCCATATCTCCACCCCGCCCTGGGCAAAGCAAGGAACTTTTATCTCCCACCACCCAGGGACAGACAAACTGCAGCCTCACAGACAGACAGACAGATAAGAGCAGCTGAAAAAGCTCAAACAAGCCTAAAGCAGTGCTGCTGGCTTGCAAAAACCAAGTGAAAAGCCACAATAGAGGTCCTTCCCCAGCTGCTAGTGCTGACAGAAGTCTACAAACATCACAAATTTTGGCCCTTTGCTAAAGCCCAGCCTGCTCCAGGTAGCGGCTGCTGCCCAGGACATGCCATTGTCCCAAGACGTAACTGCTAAAATATCTGCCTCCCAGTCATGAAGGAAGTCAAATTTTCCAGCCAGAGGACGTCCCTCCACCAGTGAAAACACAGGACTGAGTCAAGAGCTCTTATTTCCAGCCTCCCGTTACCTTGCTGAGCTGTCACAGGCAGTGCTGAAAACCTTCTGCGCTTCCTCATCTGCACAACCCAAAGATTTCGTACCAGCCCAAAAGCTACGCTCATAATGCACTGACATCTGATGGACAAGGATATCCCTGGGGAACGAAGGCAATAAAAATCCTCACATTGCAAATGTACAGAAGTTTTCAAAATCCCACCTTTGTGAAGGTACAATCTGAGGCACTGCAACGCATTTTGCAGCCTTAACTCCACGGTGAAATGATTTGGCAGCGTAAAAACCCCACCGGTGAGGGCAGCAGAAGTGCATGCAGATGTGGCACAACTCGCGTGCCCCCTCAGAGCTGTTGCTAGCAGCGCTGGCAGAGCAGCCTGCCTTCACAAGGCAACCGATGGCATGTTTGCAAATGGGTTTTATGCCCACGGCCAGCTCTCCGTGCTTGTGAGGAACGGAGGACACTGTGCCAGTAACGAGGCGTTACTAATAGGGGCAGTGGAAGGACGAAGGGCAGAGCAGCGATTGCTGAGAGCGACGGAGGCAAAAGTGCAGTAAACCAGGTCACTGCTCAGACACGCTAATTCGAGTTATTATCTGCAACAAAACTTTCACCTACTGAAAGCTCCTGGGCATTTCCCTCCTCTGGTCACATTTCCTCAGCTCCTGCCTGACCCGGGGGCACCCATGACCTGCTCACCTGAGCCAACGTGACATTTACCAAAACACACAAGATGTTTTTTATTTTTTTTCCTCATTCTGCCACACCTTTTGATTCTGTCTGACCCAGCTTCTCCAGTGCAGAAGGGCAGCACGCAGAGGTGCCGGTACTGCAGCATACCTGGTGGGGAATGCAGCGCTGCCGGGCAGGCTCTGCAGCACCACTCCTGTCCCCTACAGAGGACAGAGGGGACACGGCTCTGTTCCTGCAGCCTCAAACTTCTCTGCTGCGAGGCACGTTACTTAGCTCCAAAAAGGTGTGACAAAAGCAGGAAGAAAAGGAAGAAAAAGGAGATGTGCTCATAGGGAATTGATAAGAAAGGTTAAGCCACACAAACAGTTATGCAGAATCCTAACAAATGACCTAAGCAGTCCCTGAAGCATCCCGGGGGAGGCTCTGTCACCCATCTAAACCAACAGCTGGTCTCTGGCAGCAGCCGTGGTCAGTAATGCTGGTCACACCACCTCCCTTAAGACAGCAGGCACCTCTGCTGCTCAGCTCCACCTCCACAACAGCCAGACTTCTTGTTTTATGCAATCAGAAACTGGACTATACCCAGAGAGCTAAAACAAGGAAAAAAAGAATTATAAACAAAAGCGTTTTTAGAACCAAATGTTAATCTAAGTGTGAAGTTTTCAATTACTTCCTCCATCTCTACAAACAGAGGACCCTATTTTCAGAGCTTGGTAGCAAATAGATGTGACGTGGCTCCCATCCTAAAAGATCAGATTTCTTAAACTCCCAAAACAAAGACTCACTCTAAGCAGAATCATACAGATATCCATGGATCCATGCATCCAGAACCAAGCTATAAAAACTAATGCTCTTCCCCATTTTCTTTAGTGTTCCCCTCTAGTTTAGGAAGTCTGAAACATCCGAGACAAGAGTAACTTCAAACTTTACACAAAGCCCGAAAACTATTTCCAAGACACCAACACCAAGCAGTAAACAGCAAAGAAATCAGAGCACAGCCAAAAAACGATGGTGCACGATCCACAAAGGTGGATGGGAGGAGCCAGCCGTGGTATGTGGTGTGATGCAGCGTCACTTGGGATGGCATGAGGGTGAGCGTGCCTCGGGGTAGAGTGAGTTAGTCAGCACAATTAAGAAAGGGAATATTTAAATACAGGAAAAGGTGAGCTTTCTGAAGAGAGCGATCAAAGCCACCTGCCTGAGCGTATGAAGAACACCAGGCGACTCAGCGGAGGCCGTCAGCAGTTTTCTTTCTAATGACTAGGCTGCCTTTGATCCACAAGCCAACACCTGGCACACACCATCCCCTCCAGAGTCAGCCTCCATCCTTCCTGCGGCCAATTATCCCAGGTAAAGCGTCCCAGGTAAATGCTGAAGATCCAAACTTAACTGAACTTCAGTAGAAAAATCAGCTGAAAGTGCCAAGCTGTTACACAACTGAAAGAAGGCATTCCTCAACCCTACTGTCTCCCCATGGGTAAATAATAATTTGCTCATTCCGTAAGCCTGGGGATAAATAAACATCTCAAAGGCAGCCTGCAACACCTGCATGTACAAATCACAACACGAGCAGAGGATCAATGCCAGGGAAAAACTGATCTCCAAGCAGAAATCAAGCACCACTAACTCGGTTTATCCTAATCTACATAGAGCAAACAAGCCCATTTTTACAAGCGGAGATAACTTGTTTGAGCAGTAAGGCGAGCTGACCTGCCTTTAGTTGTTGGCAGGCAAACCCTGCCTGCTTCCAATTCCAACTTTTGCCCACGGAAAGCCCAGCGCGTTTCCTACTTGTGACAGGTTCTTGCTGTCGGTAGCCGGGCAGGCTGTGACACAGATCTCGCTCCCTGCCCAAGGGCTGTGGGGAAACACCTCGGTGGGGACTTCACCTCTCCCGGTGGTGCTGACAGAAGGCGCCACACAACCAAAACTCCCAGAAAAGCCCCAATTACCGACCGACTCCATCAGCTCCTCTCCCCCTGCAATGAGAGCCAGCAGCTCTCCTGTTTTATAGGGTTGAGCCTGTTCTTTCGGTGGATGTCTTATCAGCTCTCTGACTGTGGAAAACAGGCGTGTTCCTTATAACTAGGAGGAAAGGGCACGGGATGACTGCTGCCTGCATTTACACAGGTTTTCCCGGCTCCCAGCCCCTTGTTACCACCTCGATGACCAACATCACACTCCGGCAGCGTACTTTGTTTTTTGTTTTTGTTTTTCTTTTTTCTTTCTGCTTTATGACAAATTTATGACCTAATGCCTTGGGGGCAGGAAGTCTTCGTGATACGATGCCAGAAGCCAGCAGATGTGGGCACAGCCAGCTGGCAGCACAGCTCTCAAACCCGGTAACAGCCGGGATCCTGACAACCCAGGAGAAGACACCGGGCGACCCTACCCCTAAAGACAGGGGGCAACCCCAACCTTTTACACACCAGGGCGGACTTTCAGCAGCGAGATAAGGGAGATGCCTCCACCCTCCATCGCAGATCTGTGGAGAACAAAAGCCCAGCCCGTGCCCGCTGAGGCGCCCCCAGCACTCCCCCCACTAACCGAGGCGGAGGAGCGCCATTAACCCCATTATTAACCCCATTATTAACCCCATTATTAACCCCATTAACCTCCCCCACAGCCATTTCAGCGCCCCCAGCGCCCCGCTGAGGGTCCCCCCCGCTCCCCCCGGCTCTCCCCGAGCCCCCCAGCCCGCTCCCTGCCCCGCCGGGGGCTCACCGCTCAGGTAGTTGGTCCACTTGTACAGCACCCCCTCCATGGCGGCCGCCCCCCCGCCCCCCCCGCCCCCGCCGGGGCTCAGCGCCATAGCGCGGCGCCGCCCGCCCGCCCGCCCTGAGCGGCCCCCACGCTCCTAGCGCAGCGAGCGGCTCGAACAGCGGGCCCGCAGCGCTACGCTAGCGTAAGCGGGTCTAGGAATCGCGAGCTGGACGCCAAAGGGAGGGGGGAGGGAGGGGAGCGCGGAACGCCCGGGGCAGGGGGCCGGCCGCAGCCAATAGGAACGCGCCCCCCGTGGTGTGCGGGCGCTTCCTGGAGAGCGGAGGCCCCGCTGAACGGTCAGCGTCGCCGCCCTCCGATTGGACAAACCGCGCGACAGACGGGGAGCTCCCCCAATGGGCGACTGCGCTTGCTTGCCCTCACCAATCAGAAGGCGTGCCCCGCCCACCCCGGCACAGCGCGAAGCCGGGGGGCTGCCAGTCCCAGGCCCGCTGCCACGTCTGCGGGCCGGGCTGCGGGTAACGGCTCCTAACGGCCCTAACGGCCCCGGGGCGCTGAGGGGGGCGGCGGGGCGGCCATGGCGGCCGTGCTGCGGGCCGTGCTGCTGGGCGCCGCCGTGCTGCGCTGCGCCGCCGCCGCGCTCATCCCCGCGGCCGAGGTGGAGGTGGAGGTGCTGCAGAAGCCGTTCCTGTGCCGGCGGCGCAGCAAGTGGGGGGACCTGCTGCTGGTGCACTACGAGGGCTTCCTGCAGAGCGACGGCGCCATGTTCCACTCCACGTAAGGCTGCGCGGGGCCCCGGGCTCTGTCCGTGTGTCTGTGGTTGTCCGGGGGTGTGTGCGGGTGTTTATTCCTCGCTGGGTTAAAAGGCAGCTGCTCGGGAAGGTCTGGCTTGGAAAGGGGGGTGCCAGCTGTAAGGCTCCCCTCCTTTCCTTTCCGCAAATCAAAGTGCTAAAATAAATAATAAATAAATGTTGTGTGGGTTCTGCTTGCTGGTTGGGCGCTAGAAAGCAGCGTTGGATAGCGGCTGGTAAAAGGTGAGGGTGTTGGGCGTCCTCTTGGACCAACCAGGGGAACAAATTTTTGGTGTAAACCGACAAGTTTTGGTATAAAGCCATCTGCTGTGAACAAATCGCTCCTTAGTTTCTGAAGCAGACTTATAGGGGAGAAGTCTGCCTTTATTTAAAAAGAAACACAGCAACATCCCCCCAAAAATCACGTGGCAGACACTGCTGTCTTCTAGTTACTGAAATGCCCTAAATGACACATCTGGGTCCAGTCTTGTTCAACATCTTCATCGATGCTGAAGGAATCGTGTCTGCCCTCAGCAAGGACACCGATGACACAAAGCTGGGAGCAGTGGCTGACACGCCAAAAGGCTGTGCTGCCATTCAGCAAGACCTGGACAGGCTGGAGAGATGGGCAGGAAAAAATAAATGAGGTTTAATAAGAGCAAGTGTAGAGCCCTGCACCTGGGAAGGAACAACCTGAAGCATCAGTACAGGCTGGAGGGTGACCTGCTGGAGAGGAGCTCTGAGGAGAAGCACCTGGGGGTCCTGGTGGACGACAGGTTGGCCATGAGCCAGCACTGTGCCCTTGTGGCCAAGAAGGCCAACGGGATCCTGGTGTGTACTAAAAGGAGTGTGGCCAGCAGGTCCAGGGAGGTTATCCTCCCACTCCACTCTGCCCTTGTCAGGCCTCACCTGGAGTAGTGTGTCCAGTTCTGGGCTCCCCGGTACAAGAAAGACAGGGATCTCCTGGAGAGAGTCCAGTGGAGGGCCACAAAGATGATACGGGGCCTGGAGCATCTTGCCTATGAAGAAAGGCTGAGAGACCTGGGTCTGTTCAGCCTGGAGAAAAGACTGAGAAGGGATCTCAACAATGTGTATAAATACCTGAGGTGTGGGAGACAGAGGGATTTGGCCAACATCTTTTCAGTGGTTTGTGGGGACAGGACAAGGGGAAATGGCCACGAGATGGAGCACAGGCAGTTCCGCACCAACACGTGAAAGAACTTCACAGTGAGGGTGACAGAGCACTGGGACAGGCTGCCCAGGGAGGTTGTGGAGTCTCCTTCTCTGGAGATATTCAAGGCCCGTCTGGAT